>NC_140272.1:2051115-2168950 GCF_964030765.1 Micromesistius poutassou
GCGTCCTCTATGGCCCGGAAACTATAAAAGGGGTCGTTTGAAATGATCCCCGAAGGCGCGGGGGAAACAGAGAGCGAGAGAGCGCCGCGCCGCGCCGCGGGCTACGGAGGTGACATTTAGACGTGTGTTGTCGTTACGACCACCCCCCCGCCCCCCCCGCCCCAGCCCCCCGCATGGCCTTTTACCGGGCCCTTCTTTTTCACTGTGATCTACAGTGAACCCACCCCCCCCCCCCACCACCCCACCCACCCACCCCGCCCCCCCCTAACCCTCATCGGTAGCCGAATCACATGGCCGTCGGACTATCACTATGACAAGTAATCCTTGGTTATCTCTTAATACACTGAGCTCCGTCCCCGTTGCCGACAGCAACAATGCACACGGTAGAGGTGTGTGGAGGGCGATAATTGTCATTTAATATCCCCCCTTTTTTTTTTTATAAGAGCCATGCTACGACGTGGCAGCATGTCCCTTAGCATGTCAACCCCCCCCCCCCCCCTCCCCGGTGTGTGTACTTTCTCGCGGACACGCGGCAGTGTACATGGGGATTCAGAGACCCCCGTTTTTGGCCCCGTTCTCTGGGTGTGTGGGGCAAACGAGGAGCAGTTCCGCTCTCCGCCCCACTCAGAAAGCCTCACCATCACACAGAATGTGGCCACAGCACCCCATCAGGCCACCCAGGAATTACACCGCTCTGAGTGTGTGTGTGTGCGTGTGTGTGTGTGTGTGCCTGATAAAATAAAAGCAGGCAGCGAGAGAGAGAGAGAGAGAGAGAGAGAGAGAGAGAGAGAGAAGAGAGGAGAGAGAGAGAGAGAGAAGCATGAGAGAGAAGCAGAGAGAGAACGATGTAGTCCGGAGCAGTAACACTTGTGTCGTGCAGTATTTCCACCATACTTCTCTATTATTCTCCATGATAAGAGTGAACATCACGCTCCCATCAGCCGCCTCAGCATCACTACACATATTTCTTCCCTTGTATCCCTGTAGCGCGTCGCAGCAGGGCTTCTACTACCAGAAGGAGATGACCCCCCTCAGGTCCTCAAACCCCAGGTAAGCACGCGGGGGCCCCCTTCCCGCCTTGCTCTCCTCTCCGCTAGAGTACACAACGTGTTGGTACTTTTTACTCTCTGCCGAGTCTTTGTCCCCGCCTGCCCCCCCCCCCCCTCCCCCCTCTCCCCCTCCACCCCCCCCCCCCTCCCCCTCTCTGCAGCAACTACAGCAGTTGTTGACAGAGAGAAACATAACACAATACACTTTAATACGCTAATAACATCGGGCCAGTGCGGTGGTGAACACGCGCCGGACTACAGTGTCAGCGGTCGATGAGATTGTGTTCTCCCCGTGATT
The DNA here is from genome assembly GCF_964030765.1 of Micromesistius poutassou. Classification (NCBI taxonomy): domain Eukaryota; kingdom Metazoa; phylum Chordata; class Actinopteri; order Gadiformes; family Gadidae; genus Micromesistius; species Micromesistius poutassou. The sequence continues at coordinate 2,052,463 of NC_140272.1, forward strand.
GAAAGACACACGTACCGCCACGGATCTTGGGTTCAGCCTTTTGCTGGATTGGATTTGAGACTCTGTAATCGTCGTCCTGGATAGTGGATCAGCACCAGCGATATTAAGACCTCAACTGTGCAATAACTTGAGGGCAAGAGCTTATCGGTTCTGGAACCTACTGCCAGAGAGACGAGAAATATTGCATTTTCAGTCTAGATAAGCGTACATTAATTAAAAAATGTTAATTTTTTTTTGTAACTCTTTTTATAGATATACATGTGTAGATGTGTTATTCAAAAATTTGGCCTCTTTATTATTGTCTATTTGGGTTTGACGTATAATGCATGGGTGGTTGATGAATATATTTGATATATTCCTCATTAACATTATACCATTCACAGTATGCACGTATATACGTATGCAGTATATATAATTGTATATATAATTGAGGGACGGTGAATATATACATTCTTGTACATACAGTACACATTCATATGCATAGAATACCATGGCTGGCTGACAGTAGATTATTTCCCTTATATGCACCATATATCTCCCCTCTTATACTACCACCATCACTTTGCGGTCCATAGCACAGTGATAATTAATGGGCTCCACTATACGGCCGCTAATATGCACAGGCAGAGGAAGAAGATGAGGATATTATGGGATGTCTTTGCAGTATATATAGACGCCGGGTGCAGACAGAGTCCAATTAGAAAGGGTTTTCAACCTCTTGATCCTCTCCACCTGTTCCTCCACCCGGGCTGCACCGTCTGCTTATCCCCGGTATTTAGCTATGTATTTATGATGTATTTGAGAGGGGAGGTGGATTGAGCGGCACAGCCAGACTGGATTTTTGGAGAGTGCGTCTATCCTTCCTCTGTGTGAACATGGGGGCAGTTAACATAGTGTGTGAGACGGCGTTGCATCACGATCTCTTCCCTTTTCAATAATGCAATCCGTCTGTCTCTCCCTGTGATCATCACACGCTGCGGTTACGGTATGAGATGTGCTGGGGACCCGCTGTGGACATGTGTAGCTCTCCTATGTTTTGCTAACTGTCATTAAGTGTTTGTTGAGAGTTGGTGAAGTTTTGCTGTGCTTTTTTTGTTGTTGTCACCAGAGAGTCACTCTTTAAATTCGTTGGCTTTGTTCTATTTCTAGCTATATAGATTTCGCTCCTTTTTTCTTTTTCTTTTTTTTTTTACAACTGCCCGCCCCTATTCAACCATCCAACAATTAAGTCTCATCTTCTGGGCCCGCAGAAACAAACGGCACTACAGACTTCATAGCCAGCCTCCCGTCCAACAGTCTCAGAATAAATCATCCCCAATTTAAATCAGCAAGCGCCATAGACTAAATGTTTGTTGGCTGTTTCCTTGGGTTTCACGTTTCAACACATTCTGAGGACACGTCGTCAATATAATGTGGTTCTGGCTCCAGGGATACACTTGCCCCCCGCCCCCCTCGCATGCCACACGTCCCCAGACAACTGGGTCGGTGCAAGTTGAGTCTTAGCTCTTTTGTGCGGTCTGGTCCTGTATTTAACGGCCACGCCTGATTACAGCTCCTTCACAGGCTGTCACGACCATGGAAAATAAGAGTTTAAGTAACAAGGTTGTTTGTTTCTTCATCGTCAACACTTCACTGCAAGTGTAGAAGGGCCTTAATGAAAGCTATTGTTCGGAACACATGTTTACACACATGTTAACACGCACACACACACACTCACACACGCACACAAACGACCACGTACGACACACACACACACACACACACACACACACACACACACACACACGACACTAATGTATTTCCGTCAATATGTGAAATACATACGGAGCGTCCTAGAGCTCAATACGCAGCGCTGCCATCACTGAATTTCACTTAACAACAGGCCGTTCCTGGGGGGTGATGTAGCAGAAACCATTGTCCTTGAAAATAGCTTCCATTAAATCTCTGACTACACCCTGCCCACCGAGGAGGCGCGGGGCGGGGGGTAAATGGCTGTGTTCAGACAGGAAAAATGGAGTGGAATAAATTATGTTTCCTGTATGGGGATGATGTATCTCTAAAGGACCCAGGGCGAGCGGAGTAGGACGTTTCAGGGAGGGGGCGGGGGGGAGGGGAAAGAATTTTTGATTTGGGAGATGAGGTTTAAATGGAGGGCTTTTGGTGAGATACCAGTTTGGTGTATCGAAAGAAAAGAGAGGAAATACAGCCAAGCAGTTGTGGTGGGGGTTGGGAAGGGGTGGGGGGGGGGGGGGTTCTTCTAGAAGGCTGAATAAGCCAGCTGCCTCCATTGTTTGGTGGTTCATCCACTCCTAAGTAAAGTGTGGCGTTCACCTGTGCGTTGTTATTCTGACCACGTTCACAGAGAACACCGTTTGCCTTCAGAGATGGGCCGATAGTGTGTGCATTACTATTATTGTTATTACTACTATTTGTATTTGTAGTTATTATTATTTCGATTGCACTTCGGGTCAGACACCCAGTGTGTTTTTCCAGTGGAGTAAGACGACCCACAGGGTTTTCATTCCCTGATAAAAGATTAGATTGTTCCATCCCACTTTAAGGATATATGTACACACCGGTTTACCTGTTGGAATACGTAACGCAAAAAGGTATTGGAATACTGTGTGTGTGTGCGTGCGTGCGTGTGTGCGTGTGTGTGTACGTGAATGTGTAGGTGAGTGTGTACGTGCGTGTATGTAGGTATGTGTGTGTGTGCCTGTGTGTATCTGAGTGTGTGTCCAAATCTGTGTGTGTGTGTGTGTGTGTGTTTGCATTAATGCTCGTGTGAGTGTGCGTGTGTGTGTCTCCATACTTGTGCGTGCGTGCGTAATCGCTCTGTACATCTCGTGACTCTTAACCACTGCAATTACAATGCAAAACTGCCACCAGCCATTCCAATTTTAGATGGCAGGTTACAACCTTCCGCGCGCGTTTCAGAGAGAGCTGTCTGGCAAGGCATCACCTCGCAGTGTTTTCATCCAGGAGGATGTGTTGCATTACATTCTCTTTTTTTCATGACATTTGTTCGCCCCCCCCCCTGTTTTATATTTCCTGTGCTTGCATTCTTTTTTTTCTTCTATTTCCTGTTTGCCGGTGTAGCGCCGGGTCCCCCTTGTGCCGGCTGGTTCCTTTCTGACAACACAGCAGGATCATTATTATTGTCATTAACGCCGCACAGAGGAGAGCTGTGACAACGTGGCAAATCAACAACGACAAGCTCTGCTCGTCTGACAGGCGCTCAGCCCCAAAAAAAACACGGCGCGGACACACAGAGGCACACACGCACACACACGCACACACACACACACACACACCGCACACAGTCTCCCGCGCACACACTCACACTCCAAGACGATCACACTGTCTCTCACACACACACACACACACACAAACACATGCCGTATCACAGCCACACACACACACACAGACACCGCTGGTTGGCACTCGCACACACAGACACACATACACATGCAGTCTCACACATGCACACGCACACACATACACGCACACACACACACACACACACACACGTACACAGGCACATACACACACAAACTTACACACACACACACACAAATGCACGCACGCACACACACACACAAACACACACGCTCATCCAAACAAGCTGACACGCATTTGCACATCATCTCTAGTCTGCAGTCTTTGCCATCCTGTTTGTCCTTCATGACGATTCGTCCCTCTGTGCTGGAGTGGACGTCTTCAAACCCGTCCTGACGCCTGGGGACGGGGGGGGGGGGGGCCGGGCCCGGGGACGTAGAGGAGGGGTGTGTTGGTGGAACCAAGCTCATTTATAGCACACGAGCAGGGATACGGTTTTACCGTGACCCCTGACCCCTGCTGCCGCCCCCAGCCCTCAAGCCCCCCCCCACCGCCCCACCCCCCCACCCCCATCTCGGCTGCTGCGCAGACACTTTAGGATCACAGCTGGGGTCATCTGCTAATAAACGCTCCCCGCTGCTGCAGGCCTGCTAGGAGGGTTTGTGTGTGTGTGTGTGTGTGTCGGTGTGTGTCAGTGTGTGTCGGTGTCTGTGTGTGTGTGTGGGAGTTATCATCACACATCGGGCAGATGTGGCTGAGATGGGCTTATTAATAATTTCACTCACTCGCACTCTCTGTCTCTCTCTCTCTCTCTTAAAAAACACATACAATATATAGATAGAGAGCGTTTATTGTGCCGGGTCAGTGTGCCATATAGAGATGATTCGATGTAGGCTTACTGCCTACAGTTATGCTGCCGAGTGTAATGCTGATGTGTTGTCACTTTCCCACACCCTTCCCCCCCCCCAGGGAATGGATGGATGTTATTAGTCCCCCCATCTTCCCGGGGAGACGGCACGAGAAGACAGGGAGTGTGCAGCACCATCACGGCAATTTAATCAGAGGTACCCACTAATTTACCCATCTCTCTCTCTCTCTCTCTCTCTCTCTCTCTCTCTCTCTCTCCTCTGTCTTTCTTACTCCTTTAGTCTCTCTCGCTCTCCCTCTCTCTCTGTCTCTCTCCCTATTTCTCTCTCGCTCTCCTTCCCTCTCTGTCTCTCTCATTCCCTCCCTCTCTCTCTCCCCCCCCTCCCCCCCTCTCTGTCTGTCTGTCTGTCTCTCTGTCTGTCTCTCTCTCTCTCTCTCTCTGTCTGCTCGCGGCTGCTCTTGCAGTCCCGGTGGAGCCGTGGTGAAAACAACAAACAGTCCAATACCGCGCCCGACGGGCGGTCTCACATTTTCTGCACATGCACCCCGTGGACCCCCGTGTTGCAGCGCACGTCCAAAATAGACTTTAGCGCTGGTTGCAGTTTGCACATTGTAGTGGGCAGGGAAAAACATTAAAGCTTCAAAGACTTTAAAAGCCGCTTGTGTCTTACTCAAGGTGAAAATCCCTGCACCCTGTCGTCCGCACTGCTCCATAGGTCAACAGAGACGGACTCATTACAGGGCTGCCCACACACACACACACGCGCGCCGTCAAGGTTAATTGGCGCAACCTTTTTTCAGTTTACAACATCAGCCGGCCACAATGTGTCTTATAATTAGTTTTCATTATCTTCTTTGGAAGTAATGATTAGATAGAATGTTCCTCCTGGAGCATTTCATAACCTTTTTAGCATTTAAGTGCCTGTCAGTTGAACTGCTACATTCACGTGCCCGGAAGCAGGGCGTTGATACCGGGGGGGGGGGGGGGGGGGGGGGCGGCCGTGAACGTTGGACAACTCTGTTGTGAACAAAAAAAAAAAAACGATAGAAAAAAAAAACATGTTGTATTGTGAAGGTCAGGCCGTTCTGAATGCATCTCCGGAGATCGCTAATTCCATGAGTTCAGACACTGCGGAACCACGCGCCCGGCTCCATCTGTGCCCCAGCCAAGAGACGCTTTAGCAAATGCCACCGACTCAAATTAATTTCACAGTGAAAAAAATAAATAAAATAAATCTATATATATATATATATATATAGACCTATATACACACGTATCAGTATTGTATCCGAATGCCGTGCTTAGTCACCGCGGATGTAGAAGTGACTGCTCTGTGTTTGGCAGGACGAGGCGCGGGGGAGGAGAAGGGACTGGAAGAGGAGGAGGAGGAGGACTATTTGAACTTGCTCTATGATCCGTGTCTTAACTGCTACTTTGATCCAGAGACAGGGAAGTACTATGAACTTGTCTGAGTGTGGAGTTCAAACGGGATCAAAAAATACAGAGTACTCAAAACCAACTGGTCAATTTCCTTTGTGGTTCTTTGTTCACGGATCACAAGCCAAGATGCATTTTTTGGTGGGGAAAAACATTCTCACTGTGATGTTTAAATGTGTTTTTATTTATTCATATATTTTTTAAATGAAGTGTGGGTTTGATTAGCCGTGTCTGTGTGTGTATCTACGGGGCTTCTCTGAATAACTTGGAGAGAAAACCTGAAACTAAACTACCCTGCTTAGTGAATTATACAAAATAACGATCTAGAGTTCAGGCGCGTTTCTTTTTATTTATGTAGAAAAACATTTTTTTAAGGGAGAGTGAGAGATGCAGTGTGTTTACCTGCAGTGAAGTTGATTTGTATTTATATTAAGAACGTTCTGCCAGACAGAAAAATTGAGTGTGGAACACTGTCTGGCAAGTTATTGTGCGTGTCTCTATATTTATGAATAGTCTACACAACCTCAATCAGCCCATGCAGTTTGGATGTATTGTCTCCTGGTTCTGATGTCTTGACAAGGAAGACTAAACAAAAGCACACTGCTTAACACTAGACACCTACACGTGTAAAGTCAATATGTACTTGTGCGCAATGAAGTGCCCGTGTGCTTCTGTATAGTGCTTCTGGCATCTTCCTTCACTTGTAATCGTTGTCTGTGCCGAGAGACACACACTAAACACAACGGGGATGGTGTGGTTGGAAGTGCTCCCAATTTAAAACCACTCTCCCCTTGATTAAAGAGTAATGAAGCCCTAGATTCTGCTTATTTTTTTCTTAAGAACTTCTTAGGATACGATTTTCCACGGTTTGGTCTTCTTGGAATTGGCTCTGCCGTTGTTGTGTTATGGTGCGGTGGGTGGAGATAGACAGAGTATTTACTTTAAATCCTCTAAGACACATTGACTGTGTGGATCTATAATACTGTAGATAATACTGTGCGTTTAATCACTGGTGAGACTATCCCTCGCTGAAAGTCAAGAGATTGTTGTTTACATAGCAGCATATTTCTCAATGGAGGCCAAAATGCCGCCATGCAGCATTCAGCAATCGTTTATTTTTGTTTAACTCTACAAGAAAACGATCAACCGTATATTCACCAGTGTGAAATAGACATCAAACTGTGTATTCACCAGAGGGAAATTGACATCCTTAACTGTGATTGGGTGTCTGTTTTTCCCCAGGGATATAAAGAGGGACTCTTGCCAACTGCCTTTTACTTTTTCTCGAATCTCACATGAAACGTGTGAGTTTTTAATAGCGGTGCAAAGCTCCCAACTCAACATATGTATCTATTAAGTTATCTATTACGACAGCAGAGTTTTTAAACTAAACTATTTATTTACTTGTGTTCAAGGACATCTTGGACACCAGATGTGACACTGGTTAAAATAAATTAAATTTGTATTTATTTTAATTTATTTGTTAATTTGATAGGGACAGAGCATCTGAATCTGTAAAAAATATACAGATAAGATCGAAACATGCCAGAGTTTAGCATCAATGTTCATTTACCTCTGTATTCCCTAAGCAGGTCACAAAAACAGTCACAATACAAGTGGCAATATACAAACTTACAAATACAAATATACAAATACATATGTTGAAAATTGCAAAATACACTGTCAAACATATCCGATTAGAGATGACCACAGTTCTGGTTTGCCTTTAGCCATGATTTGAGATGGGTCTTAAAAGGGGGATAGGTAGGGCTCTCCCTTATTACAAAGTTGTAGGCTATTCCAACATTCACTCCCCTCCCCCTTTACCGTTTTTTCCAATTTTCCTAATGCGCCAGTACAGCCCCTCACAGCGCCCTCTAGTGGTGGCCCTGATGCCACTGCCACTCAGCCCTCTGCTTAATGAGTCAAGTTCAAGGATGTGGAGCAAGCCCATGCAGAGCCTCATACATAAAACAAGCACTCACTTTTTAAACCATCCCAGCACCACGGTTCCCAGTGAGACGACGTCACAGAGTGTGGCCAGCACTCTGGACAGACGGACCGACAGACAGATATAAAATTAGCCATGGCGTATGGCGTACGGCGACGGCGGTGTGGCCTTCACAGACTCTGAGCCTGAGCTGCGTAGACGGCGTCTGAACCGCCCCGCTGTCCGCCCGCTGCTTCCTCGATAGCAGACAACAATGCGTGGAAGGACGGGGAAGGGACACACTTCACAGAGCGCTCGGCTAATTTTAGAAAGCCACAATGTTTTTATCTGCCTGGGGAGATGACACGCTGGTGAAGGGTTCAACATTTAGGCTCTGCATCTAAAAGCACCGCCCCCCCCCCCCCCCCCGCCCCCTACCCGCTGCACTCAGCAGGAGTGTGGCTGTACACTCTCTTCTGCCTTCACCTCGCCTCACCTTGCACTTCAATGAGTCACCCGCTCGTGCACGTTTTTCTAAAAGTGCACCTCTGCGATGATGAGGATGTGAACGTTTTTTTAAAAAGTTGCAGTGCTTATATTCATAAATCATATTCATACAATATATATAGTATGAATAGGATTATATGAATATATATAAGGGATGAATGGTTTATTGGAATATGATCTATGTGCGGCTGCGTAGGTGTGTGTATACACTGGACATATGGCGGTGGATGGGCCAGTCTAGCCACCGACTGTCAGGTGAGGTCAGGATTAACCTTTAAGGCCCTGACACACCAGCCAGATTATCGGCCGTCGGACAGTCTGGCGAGAAAAGGCAGTCGGACCGTTTTGGTCATGGCCGATTCAACACGCGAATCGGCTGAAAAGAACACCGACGGCTTGAAAAGATCATCGACGGCTTTGACGACGGCCGATCGCACAGCACACACACCGGTCACCGAGCTCGCCAGACTGTCCGACGACCGATAATCTGGTTGGTGCGTCAGGGCCTTTAAATGCGTCATTTAAATGCGTCATTTAAATGACGCATTGGGAGAATACAACAAGAAAGACATTGGGAGAATACAACAAGAAAGATGACAAACAAACCAACTAATAGGATGACCTTGGACTCACAATGACTAAGACTGAGCTCCTCTCAGTTAGTATGCAAGACACTCTATTATAAAAACTCCAAACAGTGTTCTGTCAACTCTATCTGGCTGTGCAACTGTGTGACGCAAGCCAGTGTAGCCCGGCTGGCAGGGGGCTGTGTGGGAGGGTTCTGGGAGTGTCGGGAATAAGATTCTCGTTAACAAAGAGAGAGATACTGGCTGGCCAGCACTTCATCTGATCAGTTATAGGATGTGATTTTATTGATCACGTTATTAAAATAACTATCGATTAGCACTGACTACAGATATGTCCAGGTCATTTTATGCCACCAGCTACTTGAAATGTTACACTTTAAATGGTATTATTACACGGTATATTATATATCATATATATATATATATATATATATATATATATATATATAATTAATTTTTTTTCCCTGCACACACATTTTCCTGCACACACGCTTGCTACTTAGGTCTACATGTTACTGCAGGGCAGTTGCTTTGTATCATGTACATTTATAGCTTTGCTTCCATTTATCGTGCAACCAGTGAGTTAACAACTTACTATCATGAATGTAACTAATGGTTATTTGAAACACATGTAAAGCAGGATGATGCACATTTAGTTAAAGTTTCCAGTGCTGTTATATTCTATCAGCATTCATGGTATGCCTCTTGTTTGAGTGGTTTAGTCCTCCATATGAACTATTTGTGTGTGTCTGTCTCTGTGTGTGGTCTTTGTTCTCGTTAACAAAGAGAGAGATACTGGCTGGCCAGCACTTCATCTGATCAGTTATAGGATGTGATTTTATTGATCACGTTATTAAAATAACTATCGATTAGCACTGACTACAGATATGTCCAGGTCATTTTATGCCACCAGCTACTTGAAATGTTACACTTTAAATGGTATTATTACACGGTATATTATATATCATACATATATATATATATATATATATATATATATATATATATAATTATTTTTTTTGTCACACAGTGTGTAACAGTACAATCTGCCTGCGCCATCAGTGTCTTAATTAACATGACCACTAATGAAGTCGCTTGCCCGTATATTCCTTTAATGAGAGCCCCCGTTATGGCGGACTCTTATGTTTTATGAGGTGTGTAACTGCCCCGGTCATTACGATAACTGGTCTTAGGAGGTGCATTTAGCAATGGCGGTGTTGGTGGTGGTCATCGGGGGGCCGAGGTGGTCCACAGGGTGGGATATTAGCAGAGCTGTCATTCTCCGAAGGCTCATCTTCCATTACATACGCTGTTTCTGGGTGAGCCGCGTTCTCTTTTTTGAAACCACTCAAGTTTAACATAGTCGTTTCAAAGGGGGGGGGGGGGGGGGGTATTTATAGTGCGACGTGTCCGACTGTCACCGTGGAGCTGCAGGATTTTCCGTGCCGCTCAGATGCTGGAGCTGTTTTGGATCTCGGTCCAACTTTGAGGAGAAGTGAGAAGAAAAAAACAAAAAACACAAGATCAGAGGAGTATGACAGACTGTTTTATCTCTGTGTCTACTCTACTGCCTGATGTGGAGCTGCAGGCACGTAGGCCTATAGACTATTAAAATGGTGCCGCTGACAAAATATTGTCATGCGTGCTACATTCACTCAGTATGTGTTCATAATGATCACCGCTGTTCTTGGTCACAGGGGGCTCGGCTGTTTAATTGATGAAGGAAATGCCTTACAACTCATATTTTTATGAGTTGTAAGTTGTTACTCATATTGTTACTATTCTTAGTGTTTGCTATTCCTTCTTTGAACTATGGTCGACATCAGAGTTTTCTTCCAACAATAATATTTCAAAAACAATGACTTATGAAAGGCAGTAAGTTGAAATGCTGCATGGTTAGCTTACTGTCAAGTATCTCAATGTTTGATAAAACATTGGCATGTGTTTGATATAACATTGAAACAACTTTGATTATAAACCTTGTTGAAAAAGATATAGGTCTATCATGCCATGTCCTGACGTCTTTAAAGGTTTACTACATTCCATCACATGATTGTACCTTTCTTTATTAGTCCACCAATAAAATTAATACATAATGCCCTATAGCTGGGCGTTGTTCAGATGATTGTATGTGACTCTTTTTTTAATACGTAGGATATATATTCATTACATATTATGATATATATTATAAAATATTTATGCTTTGTTGGGTGTATTGCAAATCCTGTGACCTTTTCACAAGGCCTATTTCCAATCTAATCAAAAGACGTTGCGGCCTTCCACAAGTATCAAGCTGTGTTTGTGTATCCTACATATGATATGTAACCTGCTCTATTCACAGTTAGAAATGACTCACTCGGAAAAGTGTCCATCAGGCCTGTCGTGTAAGCAAACATCTCGACACGTTCTCTTTACACTTAGGCCCTCTGTGGGTTCTTTGAGATATTGCATCATGTACCAACGGATCACTGGATAGTGATCTCATCTGACTAAAATGGGGCTTTTTAGCCATGTGGATTCATCAACACTGCACGCACACACACACACACACACACACACACACACACACACACACACACACACACACACACACACACACACACACACACACACACACTTTAGCCTTACATCACACATATTTTAGTTTTGATTTGTTGATTTGTTTGTTTCTTTAATTTCATATGATTTGAGTTGTATTAATATGTCAGGAAAATGTCCTTGGAGCCTTGCATATTTGTGATGAGATGTTGGAAATCAAACACAAGGATGTGTATTGCCACCTCTTCAATGAGACAGGTTGCATCATGGGTTGTTTTGTGTTGGTTTCCCCTGGAGAATTCCTCCTCATATTAATAGTAATAATAGTCATAATGATAATAATAATGAAGTGCATTTCATGGCACACAAATGTACTTTGCAAATGTTACTAACTCACAGGTTTGACACAACAATGAAGACCGAATTCATGGATATATCTGTATAACGGGTTAGAGAGCCGTGGGAGTGGATGTGGAGGATGGCTGGTTTAAGCAGCTGCACACCTGTTGCACATTGAGTAATCAGTGTGCACAAGTTTAACCAGCCATCTCGAAGAGAGAGCTCCTGCATGGCGGGGGAGTGCCATATTGTTGATATTCATATTCATGGTCATTTGACGAAACTTTTAAAATAAACATTATTTCTAACAACACCACATCACCTGGGTCGCGTGTGGCAATTGGCTTTGCCACAGAGACATACTGTTTCATATGGGCGTGAATGCAGGATGAGGCATGCATTTGCATCCTGGTTTGCATTTACCACAAGCATGACTGGGCTGGGAATATCTCCTTGCAATTATCACAAAGTAACAACTATCCCTTGCATTCCCTCAAGCGTCCCATAATGACTTCCAGTTAGTCTGAATGTTGCAGTCATGAGAAACAAAGGTGAGCTCATTTATTTGTTCATTTACGTTAACAATTAAGGGCATTTAGCAGACACTTTAAGCCAAAGCGATTTACAATAAGTACATTTGTCAGAAGAAGGAGAAAGAATATATCACTATCGGCATTTACAATTGCTAGGTTAAGCCATTCCCCTACACAACAAGATAGCTAGGATAGGATGCTACACAATATATCATTTGTTCTTGGCACAGAGCACATTGGAGCATTGGTCACATTGCAGTTTAATATTTGGGTGTACATGTTGTGCTTGTGTAGTTGTAATTGTGTACATCGCCACTGTTGCTGCTGCCACTGTGTTGCTGAAGGAATTCTACCACACCACAGAATATGGAAGAATCTAAAATATTCGGTTTGGTGAGAACATTTATACAGGTTTATAATACATTTAAATGCAGAAATTCTGATGGTTAAAACCGGTATGTTATGCTTTGGTTTAACAGCCGCAAACGTTTTTTTCCTTTAAACGATGGGAAGAAGGGGACTGAGTTTTGTATTGTATTGCATGCATGGAGACCCCTGCTCAAAATAAATATCCATCTCCAACCACAGATGAGGAGACCTAGTCCTATTCTCTCTTCTCAGCTTCACGTGAAGAAATGTGACCTTTCTGAGAACTGTCCTCTGAGCCACTATGCTCTCCGGATCAAAAGCGGAGCAGCGAACGCTGTGGGCCCAAGCATCTGCTTCGACGGAGACGTGTATGTATAGATTGTTTCTGTATCGATATATCATTTTCCACAAAGATTGTAACCAAATCTATGCTATGAATGAATTTGCTTCTGTCAACAGCTTTATGAGTCATGGTTTAAGGAACGTGGGGCCAGGACTCAACATAGTGCAAGTCCATGGCAAGTGGAAGGATTTTTGATCATTGTAAAGGTGTTGGGGCAGTGTATAACAAACTAAGGCCAAACTAAAGGTGTTCTACAATGTTGGCTATACTGTTGGCTAACTTCTCTGTTGGCCAAACCCAATTAATTGTCAACAATTACAAGAAACTTGTAGCCACTAAAGGGTGGGACATAGTGTCCCCACGTTGGGTTGGTTGGCGTTTGTTGAAGTATGCCAGCACCCATCTTTGTGTCCTGATTTTGCAGGTCCTCAGGTAACAACGGAACAATTAAGAGGTTTGACTGTCTTCACGCATATGGCAGTAAGAATATTTATCTCTATATATTCAACCAATATCACATGAGAGGGAGTGCTGTTGTACTGAATAGCAGTACAGCTGGGCTTCCTAAGCCAAACAGTTCTACAGGTGCTATTTATTGGTTTACAGTAAATAAGCAACAAGAAATAACAATTTGGTAGTTGATTAAATTTTGGATTTGGGAGAAGCAACACACAAACATTTTCCTGCTCCACACGCTTGCTACTTAGGTCTACATGTTACTGCAGGGCAGTTGCTTTGTATCATGTACATTTATAGCTTTGCTTCCATTTATCGTGCAACCAGTGAGTTAACAACTTACTATCATGAATGTAACTAATGGTTATTTGAAACACATGTAAAGCAGGGTGATGCACATTTAGTTAAAGTTTCCAGTGCTGTTATATTCTATCAGCATTCATGGTATGCCTCTTGTTTGAGTGGTTTAGTCCTCCATATGAACTATTTGTGTGTGTCTGTCTCTGTGTGTGGTCTTTGTTCTTTAATATCAAAATGTTCAGATTCTTTGGCACAAATACTGCCTGGGGGCACTTTAACCGACGTGATGGAACGTGTTCCTGGGACCATCGTTTTGGTGGCATCTTTTGACGACGTTTCTACAATGTAAGTGTCACATACTCACTGAAACTCACTGGAAGCTTATCGGGCTTTTGTAGGGAAAAAGGGCTTAAAAGGGCCCTTTTAAGCCCACCCTAACCAGCTTCCAATCAACAAGTGAACACACACACACACACACGTTCGTTATGCTTTTTCTCAGGATGGCAGAGGAAGCAAAGGACAATTTGGTTGGATTAGGAAGCACACTCGTCAAACGTATCAAATACAGAGACAGTTGGGTTTTCGCCGGTAGGTCTGGCATGAGAAGCCCATTTGAAGAGATGAGTGTTCCTGGCCATTGCGCCCAGTCTTGTCCACTGTGTGTGAGTGATGCATTCCCGTCCCTCGTTGTCTCTCCATTGACAACTCCATCAACCAACGTCGGTCCTCGTTTTTTTGTAATTCGACTTTGATAACCATTGGATTCGCAACGGGGGAAATCCATTTCATCGACATGGAGGGGTAGATGAGAATGGGTTCAGTCAAGGTGAAAGTTAGAAATTGTCAATTTTATGTACTAGTGCAATACAACCGGTAGCCTAGCCCTGGCTTATATTACACATTGTGGATGTCGAACAGCCGTGTAAACAAGCTTCACTGCCTGACGATACAGGAATAGGCCTACTTTTGGTTTCAGCTAACGCCCAACGATGAGAAGACCAACAAATACGGAGGATGGCCTGCGAGGGCAGAGGTGTCTGGCTGTTTTCCGAGGAAGCTCGGATCAGTGGGAGAACGTCACAGACATTATTAAGGGTAGGCATTCATAAACCAGGAATCAACTTTGGGTAATGCAGTAATAAGCAACAGTTGTAGCATTAGCCTAGGGGTAGTGTGTTATGGTTAGGGTTCTAAATAACATGTCCAAATACCTTAGTTAATATGAACAACATCATCTCAGTTAACATGGACACTATTAGCAAACATCATCACCATTAGTAGATGATTACACCTGTTAGTCATCTTATTACTGCATGAACCAGTGTTTATAGTTAATGTATGCTTATTGTTAAGTGTTACTGGGGCGTATTTTTTTTCATTAAAAGGGAAACGTTCCTATTGTGTGAAATTAATTTGTTAATATGTGAACACAAACTATGAAGAGGGTGTTTGAGGATAGACAACACAACCATAACATATGTATTATTTGTGGTAATACCAAGCATAGCTACTGCGAATACGAATTATGCTCTTAATAATACATGGCCTACTGGTAATAACAAAACATACTGCTAATACCAATGGTTATTGTTTTATTCATTTATTCAACATAATAAGGATATATTCTTAGATGATGTGAAGCCACTAATGGGATTTACTGTCTTATTGCCTTGCCAAATAAAAAAAAACAGCACCTATTTTCTAAAGGTATTTCATTCAGTGGTTTGTGGCCATACAACACAGACCATAGAACACACACAACGACTGAGTTGTGGTTTGTTTTAACACTCGCCTCATTATCTATTCCTAGCAGTTGGGAAAGAGTAACTCCTTACCTGCCATACATATGGAGCTTTAGATAAAAGAATATCTTACTTTTTCCAAGGGACAGCTTATGTATTACAGAATAGTTAAAGAAATGAAGACTTTGAACATGTAACAGTGAATATCAATAATAATTTCCACAGACTTTAATGACTTTCATATCAAATGATTTACATTCATTGTCTAACCTCTTAAATTCCCTTTTTTTTAATTTCAAAATAAAAGTCACTTAACTAAATGTGATAACGTACTTTCTGTCAATACAAACAATGTATCAATATGCAATGCATATCAATAGCGACACTACTGTAAATAGCTTAATCGTATATCATCCTATTGTCATGTTTATAATATATATTTTATTTAGCTGTTGTACTATTCAGTCACAACCGTCTGTTTCCTCTGTGGGAGAACATAGTTCCAGAAGCTCCCCGCACACAGTGGTTAATGCAACAGAAGCAATCATGTGGACAGCTCGCCCCTGGCTGTACATGCATTTAGAAGGGACCATATGAATTAAAAATAAAAGCTTAATTTTTCAACATAGCATCATGAATATGCGGGGGAGGAGACTTTTTCCACACACAGGGAACTGTTTACTTACAAAATACGACGGTTGAATTGACCTGGCATACTGTCGAAATGGGGATGTTTGACTTCATCACTGATTCATTGTAGATAGTTTATTCTTCCTTCTTCCTCCACTTCCATTTTGAATGTGAAAAGAGTCAAATACAACTCCTGTTGTACTCCATGAAGCGGCTGGGCCCACGATGTGCTACCACCGAGTTGTTTTCACGTTCCCTTTTTTGAGTGGTGCCGTGATATCCCAGCAGGAGTAACACACGGAAAGATGCTTAGCATCATATCTCTCTTATGCTTTCTCCTGCAGCAATCAGGGTCTTATGTTTTGTATTTACTGTCTTGCTTTTTATAGATATAGGAATTGTATTCTTATTGTAATAATTAATATTCTCAGGTTAATGTGTATTCATTAAGATTTTATGTAAGTCGTTGTTCCATAGTCTTCATTTAGTTTATCATAGGGTTAGGGTTGGATTCATTTATTAAGTAGAGCTTTGAATGAACTAGGTTTATGATTTGAGATTTGAACAAGTTTATGGCAAACTGTTGTAAGCTCTGACTGTAATAGACCCAGTTCTGCTTCCCCTATCACCTTACAAATGTGCACTACAAGCACTAGGTGTTGTTTCTCACTAGGAGATCATTGCTGTCGTTATTAGCTTGGATTACAGCTGACAAACAAAACCATGCTAATGCTGCATAGTTATTAGATTTTGTCGAAACTAAGATAGGAGCACAGCTTAATGCATGGGCTGTTGATATAGTTTAATTAAAATTAACAAAAAAGTGTCTGCAAATCTATTGAGCTTGTATGAGTGCAAGTGCTAATTGCATGCATAATGCATGCACAATATTTTATTTATTTATCTTTCACACCAGCATACGTTTTGCAACGATTTGCATCTGTTTCCTGTTTCTTGAAGTAATGTTTTTATATTTTCCGAGGGTGCCATATTATTTCTGCATGCTATTCAGTTTGAAACTCGCTTGGTTTTACTAATTTGTAATTAGGGATAACAACAGCAGGCCTACATGACAATATTAAGTGGACCAACAAAGAGAGTTGCACATCTGAGCACCCTTGAATGAGGATTGACCCAAGGACGGTTTACAAGTGGGATGAAAGTTAATGGATTTATTATGCCCACCAGTAACCTGAGATAGGGCTAAGTAGAGTTTCAAGCTAATTTATTAGGAAGTAGGAACCCAACTAATTTCTTATTAGTCATTCAGTGTCTTATCCAAAGCGACCTCCGTGAATTTAGATAGGCCAATGTTATATCAGCCTCGAAATAATCCTGGCCAGATGACTATGTGTGCATGGCTGGCTTTTATGAATGTAATTATATTCGTCATGTTATGTAAATACGTAACGTAAATCACAGATCGGCCTGTTTAGGACAATTGTAGTTACTTTATTTCACCGCTAGATGGCAGAGTAGCCCTTAGTCATATTGTTTCTAACTAGGTCAGGATGCACACGCTAACGTTTGACAAATAGCTCTACTTTTGTACACTATTTGCGTACGCTCTGAAATATATATAAAATACACACATTTTCAATAATAATTATTTATATAATTTTCAGTATCAGTATTGTTTCATATTAAATTAACAATTATTCATTACATTCTAATTTACTCAATTACTGTAAGAAACAAAAATAAGGACTTTCTTCGTTCATGTCTGATCAAAAACAAAAACAAAAAATAGTGTCCCTGCACTAATTTTGTTCAATACACTGGTTGGAGATTCAGTGCACCTCATTAATGAAATCATACTTTCATTTTTAGAAATGATTATTCCAATTAAGGCTAGCATAGGCAATATATTTTAGAAGCATATGTAATATTTGCTGAAATACTCACGACAGCAATAAATAAATCAAATAATCGGACCAAAATTAAAGAGGAAAATCTGACATCTGGTGGTTGTCGAAGGCCTGTAATAAACCTAAATCGATTCACTTCAGCCTGAATGAAATGAGTGCATGTCCTACCTGTCTGTCTGTCTACCTACCTGGCTACCTGCGCCCACTCTGCCCATGCTGTCATTATGAAGCATGATGGAAGTCTTTCACAAGGCTGGGCAGACATATTGCTAAAGCTAGCAAGCTGGTCCAGTGTCCAGTGTTTTGGGGGAGTGGTTCCTTAGAGGCTGGCCTTAAAGTGAGGGATGTGTTACTCTGGATGGTCTCTCCATAGTTGTCTACCCTAGCTTTAGGGATATAAGCCACAATAACGCTACAGAAAAGCGAAGCACGTGTAAAAAAAAAAAAGTAGAAAACGAGAAAGCAAATGCATAGACAAGAAGTTTTATTTCATTCCCTGCATTCATGTCTTCGTGGGTACAAATCTTCTTGCATGTTGATCAATGCCCCATGATGCATTGCATCCGTACGTTTGAGCTCAAAACAGCTTTTACAAAAAAGGATATACAATATATATGTATATTTATATATATATAATATACACGTGTTTCTTTATGCACTGGATGTGTTTGAATGGGTCAAATAAATGTCTTTAAAAAACACAGCCAAGGGAAAAATTCTAATTCCCCAGATTAGGTTCAAAGTAAAGTCATTACTAAACAAAGTCATTAACATCAACCATCTAACTATTGTACATGTAACACAAAGCCCTTCATGCACAATTTGCATATCTTTCAAGATTACAGTCATGGAAACCCAGAGTGATCGTCCTCCATTTCCTCCGTGTGATTATAGCTCTGATGACTTGACTCTGAGACAGGCCAATGGGAGCGGTACAAAATTGAACCAAACCAATGAATGAGTCGGCTCTCCTCGTAAGCTTATACGAGCGTCACCCCCGCATGTCTCGCTTGCAATTGGTCGGTAACAATCGTGGCCTTATTTGTTCTGAATGGTATGATCCACCACAAGACTGAGCCCGCGCTGACCCTACTGTCTAACTATAAACACTATACCTGTATAGGGCTTGTACACCGTGATGTCACATCGCATTGACCGCCTCCATTTTGGAAGTATAGGAGCAAATTAATGATATTGGTAGTGATGGTGTTGTGGTCGTTGTTTAGTAAATAGTCGTGAAATTATATGTCATTATGGGGATACATTGTCGTGTTTGAAACTGCCCCAGCGTTTCTCATGCGAGACGTGGCAAAAACAAAGTTTGGATTAGCTTAGGCTATGGTATGTTTGCATTGATTTAGTACCACTCTCTTGAGTCATCACAAAGTGGCGGAGTATCACAAACAAAAAAAATCCCATGATGCATTCTGATGTACAAGCCCTATAGGCCTTTATCACCGAGGTTCAGGGGAAAACAGGTGTATCTCACGACGGTGGTCTAAAAGAACTAGAGAACTAGAACTAAAGAGCCGCTAGTGGTGCAACATAAAAAAACGTAAGCACAGAATGAAGGAGATCAACAAAAGGTGTTAACTCACACAGTACAAGACGTCAGGTATTCGAGGTCATAATCAACGCAGAGGTGTTCAAAAGGTAGTCCAGCCGTGCTCCTTCTAATCCCTTTCGTTTTTTTTTATCGTTTCCCTTCATGTATCAACAACATTACTTCTGGTATAACTCACTTCACATTATATAGTTCAGAATTACGGTATTACATCATTTTCAATCAATACAACAGAGTAATAATTAGCATGTGTGCGTGGGAGTGTGTGTGTGTGTGTGTGTGTGTGTGTGTGTGTTCGTGTCTTAATAATAACTGATCGTCGTTCATGTAAACATATTAATTCCACCGGGTCATGCAAACAGTAGACCAAACAAAAGAAATGAATCAATAACGTGTTCCACTGGAGGTGCACTGTACAGGTCGCGTTGAGAGCTCACACTCAGATCCCTTGGAGTGGGGGGGGGGGGCGGGGTGGTGGGAGGTAGGTAATAAAGTTCAGTCATTGAAGTCATTTATAAGCCTTTAGTTAATGATAAACTAATTGTTACCAAAACATATATATATACATTTGTAGATGACCACTAAGTGCTCAGCCTACCAGCATATCCAATGGACTGTACCAATCGCTAGGCTGATTTATCCATCACGCATCTGGGTTGGAAAATCCCACTTGTGATGTCACTAGAGATCACGATTTCAAAATGACTTGTGATGGCTAATCCCAGCTGGTGGTAAAATAGGGGCCGTTTAACACAGCAGGCATTAATAATCTACAAATGTAGTATCATCATTAACTAAAGGCTTATAGATGACTCGTGGCTGATCGTTATAATGAGAGTTACCGGGGGGTCTTATCGACCCAGTCATCTAGCCACCATCTGACTCATCCTCGCAAGTCTTGAGGTCCATTCGGATCTTAGTTTGAGCCTCTGCCAAATGAAAATAAAAACGTTACATCCCTTTTGATATTTAGAAAAGTTGCTACCCCCACCACCCCCCCCCCCCCCCCCCCCTTACTGAAGCATGCAGTCACTTGGCGAAGGCGGAAGCTCTCGGTCCGAAGCGCTCGTCGTAATTTCAACAACACGTCTGCTGAGTTGCACAGTTCAAAACAACAAAGGGTTAAGCGGATTATGAAGACTTCAATATAACACAAGAGACAACGATAAGGGGGGGGGGGGGGGGGGGAGGCACGTGCCGTTAACTTAATCCAACATGGCCACAATACTTCAGTGGTTGGCTGGTTCTCCCCACGCAGGAAGACTGAGTCTGACTTGAGTGGGTTTGACTGAGGCCCCGGCCGTCTGTCTCCGTCTGAGCAGAGCCCCCCCCATCAGCTGAGAGCGGACGAACGAGAGAAACAAACCATTGTGTGGAATAACGAAAAATGGGGCAAAAAAGCTCACGTCAGCGGTGGCTAGACCGGACTTTGCGTTAGGCGGCTTTACGGCGAGGGTCAACCGCGCACGCGACAAAACTCAGCTTCATGTTCCGATCGCGATGCCATCGCTGCACTTTTAACGACTTGTTAATATTAATTCAGCATGGAACAGATGTTCATGTTGCCTGGATGTTTTTTTTGCGAGGAGGGTTGTTTGGACAAGCCTGCTCCTAAGCACACTTTAGCATTGAGTTGCTGGGCGGGGCCCGGGGGGGGGGGATTATCTAGCACTGGGCGCTGCCTGACACCTCAGTACCGTCATGGTGGGCAGCGAGGACGTCGGCGATGGGACGAGGGGCCAGGGAGAGGGGGGGGGGGGGGGGGGGGGGGGTGGTGTCTCAGACGCGGCTGGCCGGCCTGCAGCAGTAGGTACAGCTTCTCAGACTGTCCCGGTCCACGCTGCCATCCGCGCTACCACGGCGACCGTCCTCGTAGTGGGACACTGGAGGGAGGGAGGAGAGTGAGAGATACAGAGAGGGAAAAGGGGAGGGGGGGAGAGAGAGAGAGAGAGAGAGAGAGAGAGAGAGGATGAGGGAGTATCACCAAAGAAACACAAGTGTGTGTGTGTGTGTGTGTCTGTGTCTGTGAGTCACGTCGCATGCATAAGCGGTCAGGGGTATTTGACCTGACTCCCCGCCAAAAGGTCGTGGGTTCAAACCGCATTCTATGCCCTCTGCCTGTAGGCCCCCTGACCCAACATTGCCCAACATGCCGATTTGTCCCCTAAGGAAAAAATGACCCACAACTCTCTTGCTCTGCGTGGACCACGTCCTCCTCCTCATCCTCCTCCTCCTCGGGCAGCATGAGGGCGTGGCAGGGGCTGGTGGGCGTGGTCTGGCTGGGCCCGTCCACGGTGGTGGTCAGCTGCAGCCGCCGCATGTGCCTCACCACCGCCGTGGCATTGAAAGCTTGCTGCAGGGGGGGGGGAGGAGAGAGAGAGAGAGAGAGAGAGAGAGAGAGAGAGAGAGAGAGAGAGAGAGAGAGAGAGAGAGAGAGAGAGAGAGAGAGAGAGAGAGAGAGAGAGAGAGTGGAGAGTGGACGACTGGATCCTGTCACAAACGTTTAAGACCATCTGAGCCTGTACCACAGCATGACATACTTAAAGTAAATCAGCGTTCCGCTTTTGAATGAAACATTATGTCTGCACTGGCATCTTTTTCTAACTTCCTCTTATTCTACATTCATCTTTCTTTCATTGACCTGTCCTTTAATCATCTTTGAATCTGAAGCAGCCCCTAAATGGCCCTTGTGTCGGTGCTATATAAATTAACTTGCCCTTCCTAAGTGATGCTTTCCCTTAGTGTAAAGTGTATGTTTGTTTGTGTGTCTCATAGCTCAGAGTCTCTCTAAAAGGCACCCACCTTCCACTTGCTTTTAGCAAAGTTCTTCTTGATCTGAGCGCTGACGGACTCGTGGATGTTCTTGTCCAGCGCGGTGTCCCCACAGATCCTGCCGAACACACAACGTTACAACGTGGTATCAAAGGGGACAGCACCACAAATCACACTCATAGAAACATAAGCAATGGTGAGAAATGGTGTGTGAGAAATGGATTAAAATAATTATAGGATGATGGTGTGTGTGTGTGTGTGTGTGTGTGTTCTACCAAGGGTGTTGGAGGGCCAGCTCACACGTATATCTCTTCGAAGGCTCTTTCTCCATCAGATGACAAATAAAGTCTTTGGCTGCAAAAGCAATTGATGACATTTTTAAGACGTTGTTGGATAGATGTTACAACCCTAAGTCGATTGTTCAGGTGACAAAACAAAGCTAGCAAGAAAAAACGTAGGACAAATAACACAAGGCCTTTTGTTATAATAATCCACTCGCTATCTCAGTCACATTTCCTGTTTAATCTAGGCTAAAGGCTTGCATGTACCACTGTGTAGTCGATAAAGCCTTACCTGAATCTGAGATGTCATCCCAGTAAGGAGAGTCAAACTCGTACTCTGCTTTGAGGATCTGCTCAAACAGCTTTGCATCGTTCTCATCGTAGAACGGAGGATATCCACACAGTCTGTGTGGGAGTTATCGGAAGGAATGTTGAACATTACAAACATCAAATGGTTTACTTAACGTGTCAATAAAGTAGTTCAAAACCCTACTCACAGAATATAAGAGATCACTCCTATAGACCAGCAATCCACTGCTTTGCTGTAGGGCTTCTGAGCCAGAACCTCTGGTGCTGTAATGAAATTCACACAACACAACCTATTCACACAGAGAAAACCACCTTTCTATTATAATGTACTCTCTTCATGGCCCTCAGCGAGGTTACACTAAACAACCCGATAGAGTACTTATGAAGTACAGGCTTCACAGCAATAAGATCCAGGGTGAAAGAGAGTAGAGAGTGAAATATCCAAGACTTGACGGGCGAGAGTTTAACCTGTCGTTGACCTGTCTTACCTACATATCCAGGAGTACCGCATGCTGTGGACATCACACTGCCAGAACCCTCGATCTTGGACAGGCCAAAGTCACTGATCATGATTTTGGAGTCTTCCTCCATGCTGTAATACAGCAGGTTCTCCGGCTAACAAGAAACAGATGAAATATCGGTCAAAGAAAGTGAAAGTGAAAGTCAAAGAGATGATGAGTGATGATGAACCTTCAGATCTACCTTCAGATCTCGGTGGACTATCCCCATGTCATGCAGGTATTTGACTGCGTCCAGGATCTGGTGGATGAGTTGGCTGGCGTCTCTCTCCGTGTAGAAGCCCTTCTCCACGATCCTGTCGAAAAGCTCGCCTCCTGAAACACTGTCGGGTGCCACACACACTCATTCATTGGTGTAAGTCAGGTACCATTCGTATATAGCAGAGATGTGTAACGGTAGAGATATGTAACAGCAGAGATGTGCAACAGCTGCAGAGGTGAAACTTACAGCTGCATGACGAGATACAGGTGGGAGGTGCTTTCGTAGATGTCTTCCAGGGACACAATATTGGTGTGCTGGATTCTACAGAGAATAGACCACCCCAAAATAACATTTCTCAAATAACTCTTTCTCAAATTCCAAAGCACCAGGACATGCAACACGGTTCTCTAAAGCCTTCAGATTTCTGTCACCAGGTGGTCGAATTTTCAATCATGAGAGCCGTGCCCAGTCTTCCTCCAAACCCCCTCAGTACACTCAGATCCAACCCACGTTTGATTCTTAACGCCTGCGGAGCAGCATTCTAGCACTAGTGCCAGTTCTGAGGACGGATGGACGCAAGACACTCGTGTGAAACAGATGAGAGAGAGGCCAGAGTCTCAGTCAACCACTGCTTAAGGAAAAGCACTTTTCAGACCCCATGGAGGGCTCAAGTCAACAACCGTATGAATGGATACACAGCCCTTTATTCCTGCTGTACAACCCGAGCAAGGGAAGCCCTCTTCGCAGTAGGTCAGTGGTGAAAGACACTTGATAACACCCTTGTCTCTCACTTATTACACAATCACAGCAGATGATCTCTCTCTCTATGTGTGTGTGTGTCTGTGAATATGTATGAGTGTATCTATGTATGTATGTTTGTATGAATACATTTTTACACAGCAATTATACATGTCTGTCCTTCCGGCCTTCCATTCGTCCGTGTAAATGCGTTTGCCTGTCCCGTCTCTCTGTATGCCTGTCCTTCTGGATATAAATCACCACAGTAAGGGTCTCAGTATGTTCAACTTTGTCACCAACCCCCCCTTATCATCCGCTTCATGCGCAGCCCCCCTCCCCATCTCTCCCCCACCCACCCCCCCCCCCCCTCCCCCTCGTCTCTTCCTTCAGCGCGCCGCCGCTGCTGCAGGGAACTCCACACCACATTCCCGCCTCTGTGAGCTGTTGCCCTGGCAACAAGGACACTAAAAATAGGTCCATCTTCTTTACTCCTGACATTTACGCCACTGTTCCACTGTTTCCACTGACACTGTGCATTTAATCAACCATCCTCCCCCCTTCCCCCCCCCCCCCCCCCAGTGCATATCTGTACATTGCCCGTGTGTAGCGTCGCTATACGTTAGCCCTGGCCCCCCCGCCACGCGGTGCGGGGTGGGACGCGGTGACCTCACCGGTGCAGCACGGCGATTTCGTTCTCAATGTTGTTCTCCTTGCCCTCCAGGGCCTTCTTGGGGATGCACTTGATGGCCACCAGCCTCTGGGTCCCCTTCTCCTCGGCCAGGACCACCTCGGAGAACGCCCCCCTGGGGTGGTGGAAGGGGAAGGGGGGAGGTGGTGGAGGTGGAGGGGTAGGGGGAGGGGGGGGGAGGTGGAGGTGGTGGTGGTGATAGTGGTGGTGGGGGTGTTGTAGGTGGTGGGGGTGGTAGTGGATGTGGTGGAGGGGGTGGTGGTGGGGGTGGAGGTTGTAGGGGCGGGGGTGGTGATAGTGGTGGTGGGGGTGGTGATGGAGGGGGTGGAGGTTTTGGGGGTTGGAGTGTAGTGGCGATGGAGGGGGTCGAGGAGGTGGAGGTGGAGGTTGTGGAGGAGGGTGGGTGGATGAGCGGGCATGTGTACACGTTGGGATTGATAGAGACAGAGAGACAGACAGACAGACAGCCAGAGATGGAGAGAGAGAACAGTCCCTTAAACATACATTGATGGTCAGCTGAGTTCAGGTGAGGTGTAGATGCTAGGATCAGAATGCTTTAACTTTGGCTAAGTTGCGGCAGTGACATTGAACCTATAATATATTCTGGGCTGACCACAGTGCTGTGACTAATGTACATTGTGCACTGCATCTCAGAGTTATGCTGGGCTCTTGAAAACTATTTGCCAATAAATGGTGCCAATGTATTTGTGAAACTATGACAAAAGTCGACAATGGCACACACTTTTAACAGAGCGACATCTAAACCAGGCTTAAACTTAATCTAAGCCACTAACAACATTTTAATTGGCAAGTAATGATGGAAGCCATTTCCTATTTCTCATGGAGAGTGTGCATGTGTGTGTGTGTGTGTGTGTGTGCGTGTGTGTGTGTGTGTGTGTGTGCGTGTGTGTGTGTGTGTGTGTGTGTGTGTGTGTGTGTGTGTGTGTGTGTGTGTGTGTGTGTGTGTGTGTGTGTGTGTGTGTGTGTGTGTATGTATGTCATGACTCTAAAGGAGGTATTGCAATGAATAATTCAACATGATGATATTACCATAGTGCCGCCCAGACTTTTCAGGGCTAAAAAAAAAAGGCCTGAGGAGTAAGCCGTCACACGGCCGAAAATAGAGAGCGTCGGTATCAACCCCAGCCCACCCATAGCCTCCACCATTTGGTAGCCATTCAATAATAGATTGAGTAAATGTAGTGTGGTGGCTTTGAGGACGGCTGGACTGCATTATAGATTGTGGGCTGGCGATGATGGGACACAGAGTAGGTTGTGTGTGTGTGTGTGTGTGTGTGTGTGTGTGTGTGTGTGTGTGTGTGTGTGTGTGGTTTACAGGGACACGTAACCTAAATGCACATGTATGTAAGCTTTGAGTGTCCTCACATCTTGAACGTTGTTGCTGTTTAACAGCCTTTATATTTGTCACAAGATGCGTGTCTTGGGCCTACGTCTGTAGACTATAAACATACTTGCGCGTCCCAGGAATCACACAAACCCAACATGCATGCACTGTGCAACTTGCGTGACAGCTCTTAGGATAAACATGAAACATAAAACTAACTAACTTTGCTGCGTAAATGAAACACAGCCAAGTGGTTCATCTAAACACGTTTTAAGCTCAATGTCAACATCCTGCCCGCTAGGATGCAGTTCGGGGTGCACCCATCTATTGGGATAGAAGGTGCCACAATATTTGACCATCTGTGGGCTTCATCGATTATCTTGAACCATATACAATCGTCTGTCTATAATGTGCAATATCTTATCTTTAGTAACAAAGTATTGTATGAAATGTCATCTGTGTTCCAATTTAGTACTGCAGAGTATTGCTGTACTCTCCGGTTTGTGTGTGGATGTAAATATGGGAGCATCTGTGTGTCCTCATTTGACCCCTTTTGACCCACGAATGAAACTTCAAACGCTGGTGTTCTGATTGGCTGTCGAAACCCCTATGGTGCAAGGTCAGGGTGGAACTGGTTAGCAGATGGGCAGTGGGGATGTACTGAAATATTGAATTCAATCAACCTCCTGGATTTCTGGTTACCCAATCAAATTATCAATTCCTATAGCAGTGTCCAAAGAGTAGACCTACTCTTTCCAGGTATATATTTAAGCACTTTTCTCTCGGGTGGCCCTGCCCCTATGGATCTGTGAGCACAGCCCTGCTGTCTAGAGACACCGTTGGATATGGGAGCGAAATTCTCGCTTGATGCTTGTCTTGCTGTGAATCGCTATCAATACTTCATTATAACGCTCCTTATCAGCAAAGAATGTGGAGCCAAACACTCTCTCACACATACACACACACACACACACACACACACAAGACCTTTTCCCACCAGTGCGCAAAGCGTACAGTGGAAGTGGACTCAAGATCCACTCCTGGAAAACACTTCAGATGCACTCCCATGTTAACCGATGAGCAGAGAGCAGAGAGCAGAGAATACAACCGCGTCCGCTCACTGACATGGGAGTGGATCGTCAGCATTTATGGTCTGCTGCCGGCTTTGTGCGCTGTGGGGAAATGGGCTTTGGCGTCACAACATGGAAGGTGTGCGTTTGCGCCTTCTTTGTGTTGCCGCGTGTCTTCTGGAGTCGGGATAATAGCGCCGGAGATCAGTCTGTAACCTCTCTGTTCATTTTTGATTTCTAAGGGGCGTTATCAAAGGACGTAGTCCACAATGACCCTGGATTCAATTGGAAGACCTAAGACCAATCAGAACAGCAAACCACGAAACACATCGGCGGCAGCCATCTTGGTTGATTATGAAACTACTCCTCAGTACAGTCATTGTAACAAACTTTCCCTGTCTTAGATAAGCGGCTGAATGTGCGGGGGGCCAGATGCATGTGCCAGAACAAATGAAACATGAGTCCTCAGAATCGCCTGGTTCCCAGGCTAGTCAAATCCTATGTCATCGTTCCACTCTCCAGCTTGTGAACGTTCCACTCTGCTCCAGACACACGTTGCATCCGTCTGGTGACGTCGAAGTGTCTTCTCCGAGGCACTTTGACATCGCACCAAAGGTGTGCGAGGTGTGTGTGGAGGCGTGGAGGCTCCGTCTGGTCTCCGATGTTGGCCGAGTCCGAGAGAAGGCTAAGCTTCTCAGACACGTTCGCGTTTTTTTCTAAACGACTCCACCTTTTTGACTGCAGACCATTATGCAACCGCGCCACCCATGGATAAAGGCCCCAGCCCAGGGCAACCGGGTATTCAATGGCATCTAAGAGGCCTCACCGCCAATAGCTGTCTGCATCCTATTCACATTTGTGAAGAAAAGGTTTTGCCATTTCAACCGACGAATCCTGAAAATATTAAGCTTTTAAAATACATTCATACAAAAACCCACGCGAGCAACTGCACGCTTCGCATCCTGGTAGCAGTGCTCCGCGAGGGCCTGGGGCCCGTGCATCCGACGCTGTCCTCGCGCTCAGCCAAGCGGCGGCTGCACGTGACTGGGGGGCGTCGGCGAGATAAGGCTCTCATTCCGTTGGCCCAAGCCGCTCAGCTTTTAATCGGCTGCCTTTGAAGAGGGTCTTAGGAGAACCTAACGACACGGCTGCTCCACTTTGCGCCCAGCCGGACCGCGCTGATTGAAATGACCCGGAGGTCGGCGGCTCTCTGACCTTCTATTATCCATCATTAAGAATCCACGGAGCCCTAATGATCCGCGCACACATCCGTTACAAGGCCAACGAGACACACACACACACACACATACACATACACATAACCAATCTATGAGATCGATAATCTTTGACAGGATACTGTTATTGTTTTAGAGTATACGACGGGGACTTTGAGTGTGAGCCATGATGCACGCCGCATAAAAAGACACAGTGCCTGGGGTTCATACAGGCAGCCGGAGTAACAGGATGACTGACAGTGAGTAATATAAGCTCGAGGGAGAGGGGGGCACGTCTAGCGTGTTTGCGAGTGAGTGCATACAGCGGCAACGCACGCACAGCTCAGGCGAATGCACACACAAACACAAACACATCTATATCATCTTCATGCAAACACACACACACACACACACACACACACACGCATGAAGTGCAAGTCTCACACACGCATACCGCCAGTCTCTCCCTCGCACACACACACACCCACACAGACACACACACTGTTGCCGCGAGACACGTTGTAATTAAGCATCCAGCAGCGTGTTTCTCCTTGGAGACTGAGCAGTGGAGTGGAGAGAGACCCTCTGTGGGTCTGCCGGGGGTGAGGGGGGGGGGGGTGTGGGAGGTTCTGCGTGTGAAGCCGCTGCGATGCGACTCAGTCAGTGTTGGCGATGCGTGCATACGTTTAGTCCTCGTTTGAGACACGGAAACACAAAGGTTTGTCTCAGTCCAAAGTGTGTCTACTCCATGAGGTGAATGTGTTTTTAAACCTACGGTTGGTTTATAAACGACACACCGTTCGAATCTTGGGAAAAATTTGCTTGGGTATATTTCACCCTGTTATGTCGATAACGAAACCCACGCGAACAACATCACATGTTTCCTCCCTCACCGTGTCTGGTTGGTCTCCGGCTGGCGGGTTGGACGACATGTTTGCTGAAATTCTAATTGCTGTGTTTGATTTCCTTGGTGCGGCAGAATGCAGAGTGGGCGGGCCTTTCCACCCCGTGCGGGCGGAGAGGAGCATCCATCACTCTATTGATTTGGCTGCCTGCAGGTGCACCCTTCCAGCTCAAAGCACCCTTCTTATAGCCTAATTTGTTTTATGACTGTGTGCGTGTGTGTGTGCGCGTGTGTGCGTGCGTGTGGATGTGCAGCACTTACCGCAGACACCCTATCCCTACTTTTAGTGTAATTGATCCTGATATATCCGTTGTTAAATATATCAATGTTCAAAAGAACAATAACAAAGCTATTGTTATTGTGAATGTGGTGTGGGAAGTGTGGGCCAAAAACAGTGTTATTGTATTTCTGTGTTTAAACCGGTAGGTGCAAATATCCACATCAACATCACCTAACTCTGCTAGTGTTATTATCAGGCCACTTCTCAAAACAGAATAGAAATTCAAGTTTTCATTGCCGTTTGTGCAACTAAGATGCATCCATTAAGATGTGTGGGCCTGTTCTGGCCCCCAGTATTATGAATGTATAAAGTTAGGCATTAGGCATATTGGATCGGTTCAGGCCTCTCTATACCCTTGGAGCTATAGGGAGAAGTCCAGTTTACAGCCTGAAACAACTTGGACCAAGTCAAAAGTATTGAAAGTATTGAAAGTATTTTGCTGACATTAAGAAATGGTGCAGTGGTTTGGCTACTTATAGATGCTAAATGTAATACAGATACATTCAAATCTACGTTGAGATGAAGGATTCACTTTTCATAGCACCTGTGGTGACGAAATTCAGGTTCAAATTCAAAACCAAAGGGACTGAAAAGCTTAGGCATGCAAGAAACCGCGTTGAGTACAAGATTACTTTAATAAAATGCTCATATTTGCGTCTATCGATTGCTTTAGCCAACGTAACACATTGTGTTTACTCTTACAACCCATTAAACACTCTGCTGTGGCCCTTAAACTATCAGAGACAAGAGATGGATTGAGGCCAGCATCAAGCTCTTCCTCAGCTTGCCTCCCTAGATCCTGCAGAGATCCTCTCTGTAAACCGATAGGTTTAGATCATAACACCCATTTACCAAAAGCTCATGAGATACAATGATTTGCATATTGGCCTGAATTTAGTTATTTTCCATTGGCTGAAAGTAGTAGTTATACATTCATAATTCTAGTAGGGTAAGCCATGCAAAGGAAGTGGACGAAATTCAAAGATTGAAAAAAAGCGAGTCTTTGGTATTCTGTTCAACACCGTCTCTCCTTGAGTTTGTCTTGTTTTAGTTTTTAGTTAAAGTTAAAGTCTACTTGGTTACTTTTTGATACAGCTTAGTGTAGTTTAGTTCTGGCCCCTGTGCCTGGAATCATAATATTGCTATTAAACCCATGATCGGCCAGTGTAATTATTTATCGTTAACCTTGCCATATTTTAACTGCACTTTCTACTAGTATAATTGTGGATGTGACAAATGAATGTTGATGAAAACCCAGACTGAATGACCTTTACAGGCTTCAGTAAAAAGCAACATGGGCTTTAGTCAAACATATACCGGGACAGTATTAATATTAGGATTGATCTGCTACCTTGAGAACACTTTGTTACTGTGACTGTGGCTGAGGTGGAATAGCAAGGATTAGTGGGATCCCTGGATAATATTTCAACATAAATCAATTATAACACACTGGGTCGTAGGATAAAGCTATTGGGTAATCTCATAAGGAGCTTTCAGTCAACACATTCATTCGGCCTTCTGCTAGGTCTGGCTACTCACAAAGACAGGAGGGAATGGAAGGTTTGACATGGCAAAGAACTATCCTGTTCAGGACAGTCCCTTTTTAAACCCATTAGATGTCCCTATTCCTATGTCGTAATGTTGTACTTTACGCTGATGTTTGAATGCTCCTAATAAATGCAGGTAGGCTGACACCACCAGACACGTTCACAAACACATGTTAGTCTGGAAACTCTTGAGTTCATTTTTGATTTCTCGCGTAATTAAGGGATGCAAACCCAAATGCCTCCGGATGCAATTGGATAGAACTACAACCAATCAGAGGAAAGAAACGTGTGACACATCCTCAGCAGCCATCTTGGTTTTTTATGAAAAAAGCCTGAGCAGTGGTCCGGCGGGGCGCCCCTCTGCACACGCCCATCTGATCTGAGATAAGCAGTTGTGATTGGCTCGACCCGGGCCAGGTCTGCTGGAAAACTAACTGAATTGGAGCGGGGCCAGACGCATACGCCACGGCAAATAAAACATGAGCCTGCAGATTCATCTGCATTCAAGGACCGAGTGGTAAACCAGTAGTTCAATCAAATGTTATTAACGCTCCAAACGTGAATAGTTTATGAACAACAAACAAAATGTTGATTGAAATGATGATTCTCTTACCAGTCAGTGTTATGTGGTGTGTTTGACTACGTTATTTTTGAACTATTAGATGACGCAATCATTATTGAACTGCTCAATGCTCTGTCACCTTGGTGTAATGAATCAGAGTTGACGAGGTGATTTAGCTACCAGAACAAACACACTCTGCTGGGAACACGAGGAGGTGGCCCCCAGGTCATACTGGCAAGTCTCCAAGGGCCCCCCCCCCCCCCCCCCACGTGTGCGCTAGGTCACCTATATATTTTGTAGGTCACCTCTTGTCTCCATCCGGGCAAGAAAGGATGTTCAGAAATGTCGATGGCAGGGTGAAGCCGTTCACACAGAGCTGTTTTTGTAGTAACTTAGTTATGTCGTATTTATAGATTTATTCAATGATAGACCTTTTTTTTTTCTTTCGAGAACTGAGAACGGCTTCTTGTTAACTTTTTTTTCCTGTATCACAGATAAAACTGTCACAGATAAAACTCCAACATGGTGTGACACAGCAAGACGCAAACAAAAGACATCAGACGAGTTACTCACGTCCCCAGCACTTCTTTAAAATCATAATGTTCTTTGATGTCTGTCGCCTTCTTCTTCCACCCAGTGCCGTCCTCTACAAGAGGCATCCTATAAAGTGGAGGTTCTGCCGCCCCAGAACTGCAAAGAGTGAGCAAGGGTGAGACAAGGATTCGAGTCACTGAGCTTTTATGATCCTATCCATGAGTTGGCACATAAAAACCTGACCAAAGTGTCCCTGATAAAAACTGGTCATCCAACTATATTGGAGGGTGCGGGGGAAGCTAGAGATAACTAATAACAAATGCATTTGGGGAACATAGGGTAAGGATTAAAACACATGATGTGCAAGTGATGTTGACTTTTAGATGTTGACTTCCTGATGACATTACTACACATCCAGTGTTCCAGATGACAGCCCCTTGTGGGTTAGAGATATCTATTTCTGCATTCGAAAATGCTTGATCAATAGGCCTAGCTGAACAATATGACAGGTTGAAACATATACATATAACATAAACATCTGTTTTTACCCACAGGGAAGTTGAAAATAAGATGCTCATATTTGTAAGATGTATTTCAACAAATAGTACATGCATTCGATCAGTAAACCAGTTCATATTAAATTAGGCTATGGTCTCATGATTGATGTTGCCGCATTTTTATAGGTTACTATTACAATATCTGCCAACATTATGGGCCAGTGGAAAAAAAAAAAGCTCGACTTCAAAGAAATCGTTTTACAAGGGCAAGGCTGAGTTTAGATTTGACCCACACAACATTTCCTAATGTGCAAGTGTCTTGCATGCATAGGGCAGCTCTGGTTAGTGTGCCTTTGCGATTTGGAAACAGCCGATATAAATTCATTGCCTTACTCCGATTGTAATTCATAAGCACGTATATACGAGCCTTGCCAGTCAGTGCAATGTGCGATGCCCGAGAGGTTGCGTGTAGCGTGCAGGGATGCTGTCGCTATGATCTTCGGTCCAGGAGGACAAGCATGCAGAACGGGCGACGAGGGGATTCTTCCTAATGCAAAAGCAGCCCATGAATATATGTAGGCCTACAAAAAAAACCAAACATAACGTTCCCAAATACAAACCTACCTTTATGACGATCTGTCAAACGTTTTTGGTCTGCTTCCCCCTGTGCTCTGCGCTGTGGTGCTGTGTGGTGGTTGGTGTGGTTGGTGTGCTAGTGGTGCGCAGCACTGGATAGGTGCAGATCCTTTTTTTTTTTGACGTCAGGGAAATCGTACGTCCACAAGCTTAGCGCAATCTCCAAAAACAGCAGCCCTTAAATCCCTCTGCCCTCAGCACTAGCACCAGTCACCCAATCACCAGTCAAGTTTAGGTCCATAATTGGGCTAGTCTCTGGAGGTGTGTGTCTTTGGAAAAGTCAAAGACTTTTCCAAACATACGTGGCCGTCTATTATGTAACACAGATAATTACTCGTAATAATATAATCGCTAATGTTTGCGACTGGGAAAATGCAATTTGATTAGTCAAATATGCAATATTTGACTGTCAATCTGACTGACAATATCCATTTATCTATCTACCTATCTATCTATCTATCTATCTATCTATCTATCTATCTATCTATCTATCTATCTATCTATCTATCTACCTATCTATCTGTCTGTCTCTAAATATATATATATATATATATAAACTTAACGACTTCATCAATTTAAATATCTTATTCACCTATTCAATTAAAGACAGTCAGTGGCCTATTTAATTATCTCAAACGTGAACGTGTATTTGACTTGCTTGTTTCATTAATCTGGATACGTTTTAATTGTGAATGAGAACAAGAGGTTATTGTACACTTCTTCCCAAGTAAGTCAGCCTCCTCCAACACTGTCCAATAACCATGCATTTTATTATTTCTATAGCAAAAATGTTTAAAGTGCACTACCTACTCTGCCCTGAAGATGGCAGTGTGTGATCCCGTAGATGGCAGCTCGCTGCCCCAGCAAAAACAGAATCACAACTTCCGGACTGGAGTTTTTAAATCAAGCTAGCTAGCTAGTTTAGCATTCTGACTAAGGAAATATAGCGCATATTGCTGAATATCAGGTACGAATTTTTATATAATTCTAATATTGTGTTTAATTACCGCAACTATGTTTAAGATAAAGTTGCATTTATTAAAGAAAAGTGATACGGCAGAGAAGGAAATACCCTAAGGTTATGCGCTAGTCTATTCTTTGTTCCACTAGCCATAATAATGCTAATGTTAGCATTATGCCATTGATGCATCTAAGTTAAGACTTCCATTGAGTGATCATGATAATCAAAACACGATATGCATGTGTTTTTCTAGCGATAGTTTAATCTTCATACGTTCTAAGAGATCCAACTGAAGAGATCCCTTCATGCCACTCTTGTATGTAGTCTGCAGGTTAGCTGGGTTGTACACCAGCCAGCTGTTTCAATGAGCACCAAGAGGCGAAGAGCGACCTCCCCGTGCAGCAGTGTGAGCGGCGGGGGCGACTTGGATGATGCGTCCTCCACGCCTGGAAGTGGTAGAAAAAGAAGAAGGACTTCTAATATCCCGACTGTAGACCCGGTACACGAGCCTCATATCTCCTCTGTTCCACGTCATTCATGTTATGCATTTAGGCAATTGGTGGAATTCATAGTGTTTCCTGCCTTTTGAGTTGCTAACTTTATTTGTTTGATTATTACTTGCGCCCCCAGATATCTGTATGCAACGAGCTGTTTAACACCATCAGGGACTACAAGGATGACCAAGGAAGGCAGCTTTGTGAATTCTTCCTTAGGGTTCCGAAGAGAAGGTACATTTTTATTCTATACGTCGGAGACACACTCACACAGCACATTTGTAGAACTACATAACCGCTTATTAGATATATGCCATGCTTATATGAGCTCCTTTTACTGTCTTAAATAGATCCAATGGTGACTTCATATTCAGCACTATTTATTTAAAAAAATGGTGTTTAATTAAAGGGTGATGCATGGGGTTGATGATGGATGATGATCATGTGGTCCTGTTGTATTTTAGGAACCAACCAGACTATTATGAGACGGTTTCCCAGCCTATCGACATGGCGAAAATCCAACAGAAACTTAAACTCGAGGACTACCAAGAGGTGGAGCATCTCACGGCCGACTTCCAGCTCCTGTTTAACAACGCCAAGTCATACTACAAGGTAGGATGACGCTGCGCTTTTAAACCAATAGACAATAATACCGTTGAATGAACATTGAGTTATGTTCTGGAAGACTACCCACTCTCCCCGTGTGTTCTCGCCCGTGAAGGCGGACAGCGAGGAGTACCGCGCCGCCTGCAGGCTGTGGATGGTGTACGTCCAGACCAGGACCGAGTTTGTGCAGCCCGGAGACGGGGACGACGACGATGACGACGACTTGCTCGAAAACACAGGACTCTCGACCGAGGACGAGGTGGGAAGGCTCGTAGGCCACCGTGTGATAGGCCGATCGGTGTGATAGGCCGATATTGGCCTATCAATTCGATATATATCACAGATATATATATATATATATACTGTATATATATCGATATCCGCGTACATGTTTGCCGTTATGAAAATGTTAGAAACAGTGTTGATTTATAAATGTAATTACCTCTTTGTAAACCTTTTAAATGAACCTCTTAATACTTTAACTGAGCACATCAGTCACTCCTCCCCATACAGTTAATTGGTTTCTTTATCTTAGGATTTTAAAGGTGACGTATTATAACACCAGGTGTGAGTGTGATAAGCCATTACAATCCGTTTTGAAAATCTGCCTCTTCTGACATCACAAGTGGGCATGGTTTTTGTGTTTATGAACTAAAATCAAAATATATTGCCATCTTGATGGTATCTAGTAATGAAGCCTGGTGTAGTGATTCATATAATCTTGTGAGATTGTATTGTACAGTGTTTTACATTAATGTGTCATATCTTCTTCTCTGCATCCTAAATGTTCAATCTATGCCTAGTCGTGAACATGATCTCCATGTTTCTCTCCCAGACCCCGACGGCCTGTCGGAAAGAGTCTCTGGAGCAGCTTCTAGAGGCTGTGGTGTCTCATGCGGACCCCGCAGGCAGAGTCATCAGTGAACTCTTCCAGAAACTTCCTTCCAAAGTGGTGAGCTCTTCAGCATTTCCCTGTGGAAACATCAACTCTAGGTTTCTGAAGTTGGCCTTTTCTAAATCCCTTGTGGTCTTGTTTAGAGAATCGTTCTTTGCTCCACTAATGTTTCCTTCTTTTTCCCCAGCATTATCCAGACTACTATGCAGTTATAAAGGAGCCCATTGATCTGCGAGCGATTGCTCAGAGAATACAGGTAACGGAGTTGCTTCTAATTCCCAGTCACTTTTTTTACGTATTGCCATGGTTTCAGATTCACTTCAACTCTGTTAATGCATGGATAATCATTACAATTAATTATTGCTAATTCATTACACTTCCATAGATTGGATACTATAAAAGTATCAACGCTATGGCCAAGGACATTGACCTACTTGCCAAAAATGCCAAAACTTACAATGAACCCGGATCTCAGGTCTTTAAGGTAAATTAACTAGTTTTTTTTTCTTCTTGTCTCTTTTTTACATTTCATTATTAAATATTTATCATGGGAATAACCTGGAGCATTTAAAGCTTAAAGCAGGCATTTGCGTCTTCAAGCTCCCGTCATATTTAACACCTTTAAAACTCTCCACCTAGGATGCTAACGCCATCAAAAAAGTCTTCATCCAGCGGAAGACGGAACTTGAACACGCCGAGCCTACGAAGTCCAGCGTGCGCATCAGGTATCCTACGCACAGAGTACACAGTGAACGACCTTCAGTCTCCTCTGGGACGTGTCCTCATGTGTTGCGTGTGCTGCTTCTCTGCACTACTAAGAAACCGCAGGTCGGCCCAGAGCGACCGTCACTCCGGTGTCAGCGTGTCCCTGCAGTACGGCTCGGAGAGTGAGGACGACCCCGTGCTCACCGGTAAAACACCTTTTCTCAACGCATCAATCAATCAATCAATCAATCCAGACGGAGAGCCCCCACTGGCATGAATAAAAAAAAAAACCTAAAGAGCTCAACCTCTGGCTGTGACAGGCCCCGTGCGCTACGACGACCCCGACCTGGAGGGCGAGGGAGGCCTGGGCTCCGGCGGGGACGGGAGCCACCCGGTCTTCCAGCTCTACGACGCGGTGCGGCGCTGCCGCAACAACCAGGGCCAGCTGCTCTCGGAGCCCTTCATGCAGCTGCCCTCCCGCCGGGAGTACCCCGACTACTTCCAGCAGATCAAGAACCCCATCGCCCTGCAGCAGATCAGGCAAGTGCCGGGACACCCGTAGTGAGTATGAGTCACGCGGGGAGTTTAGCCGGGTGAATAATGTATCGACT
This sequence comes from Micromesistius poutassou, assembly GCF_964030765.1. Taxonomy (NCBI): domain Eukaryota; kingdom Metazoa; phylum Chordata; class Actinopteri; order Gadiformes; family Gadidae; genus Micromesistius; species Micromesistius poutassou. Next base: position 2,090,182 of record NC_140272.1, read on the forward strand.
GTTTCTCTCCGCAGGGAGAAGATGAAGCAGGGTGAGTACGAGAGCGTGGAGCAGATGGAGGCGGACCTGAACCTGATGCTGGAGAACGCCAAGCGCTACAACATGCCCACCTCGGGCATCTACAAGCGCGCCCTCCGGCTGCAGCAGATCCTCCAGGTGCGTACCTTCTCCAGCTTCCCTGTGTGATGCTAACTGTCTGTGTGTGTATTTTGTACCACGTCAACCTTTAACCTGTGGTTGTGCTTTCAGTTGAAGAAGAGGGACGTCCTGAGGAGGGATGATGAGGACGGGGACAGTATTCTGTCCTCTGACGCTGGGAGCACCAAGAGAAAAAGGTATGCAGCCTTTCAGAAATGAATATTAAATGGATAAGTGGTTCCCAACACACATAATAATGCTCTGGTTTTGGTGTATTGTTAAAAATAGCATTCACTGCAATTGTACAGGTAGGGAATATTGCTATTGTAAGATAACACTAGTAGATATAAATGAGGATTTAAATACCAAGCTGACAACCTGCAGGCTGCTGACATTTAAAACAACATTTAAAAACAGAAGAATAAGAAACTACCCAACAGCGTCCTGATAAAACCGGATCCCAGTTAACGTCCTCCCATCTCCCTCCGTCTTCCCAGCCATAAGAAGAACATCCGGAAGAACCGCATGAAGACGCTGTTCAGCGCCGTGATCGACGCCAAGGAGGCGGGCACCGGCCGGCGCCTGTGCGAGCTCTTCATGGTCAAGCCCTTCAAGAAGGACTACCCCGACTACTACAAGGTGATCCTGGAGCCCATGGACCTGAAGACCATCGAGCACAACATCCGCTCGGAGCGCTACGCCAACGAGGACGCCCTGCTGGTGGACATGAAGCTCATGTTCCGCAACGCCCGGCACTACAACGAGGAGGGCTCTCAGGTGGGCGCGGCCGGCCACGCTTTTGTCGGCTTTAGTCAGCGCGGGGGGGGGGGGGGGGCGGAAGGGGAAGGAGACATTTTGACATTTTGACTTATGTGTGTGTGATTCCATTCGTAGGTTTACAACGATTCAGACGTCCTGGAGAAGGTCTTGAAAGAAAAGCGCAAGGAGATGGGAGCTCCCCCCGAAGAGGAGGAAGTGGGCTCGCCGAAACTCAAGCTGAGTACGTCTGATCACTTTTTATTCAACATCGAGGGCAACATTCAGTAGTCTGCAGTGCAGAGAAATTCGTAGGTCAAGGCATGTCAGCGAAAACAAGCTTCTACTCTAAAGTAGCGGTGGTGGTCTAGGCATACATGTGCGGTGGGTCAAGGCAAGGCAACTTTATTTATATATCACTTTTCATACACGAGGCAGACTCAAAGTGCTTCACATCGTCATACAATAAAATGAAATAATAAAATAGAAAAGTAAAAAAAATGCATTGTAGAAAGTGCAATGTACGATTACGATTTAGCAGAAAGCTAAAGCAAACATACAACAAAATGAAGTTCAACTAAAACAGACACAAAGGAAAACAACGGCAAAGTTTAAAAAAGTCGAGGAAAGAGTGCAGGTAAACGGGCAGGCGCCCCCCCCCCCCCCCCGTTAACGCCCTCTCGCCGTCAGCTCCGCGCCGCCTCTCCCTCACCCCCGTCCTCTTCCAACCCGCGCAGGAAAGTCCGGCGTCTCCCCCAAGAAGTCCAAGTACCTCACCCCGCTGCAGCAGCGCCTCGCCGAGCTCTACGACGCCGTGCGCAACTTCACGGACCGCCGCGGCCGCCGCCTCAGCACCATCTTCCTGCGGCTGCCGTCGCGCGCCGAGCTGCCCGACTACTACGCCACCATCAAGCGGCCCATCGACATGGAGCGCCTGCGCAGCCACATGCTGTCGGGCCGCTACCAGGACGCGGAGGCCATGGTGGAGGAGTTTGCGCTCATGTTCAACAACGCCTGCACCTACAACGAGCCCGAGTCGCTCATCTACCGCGACGCGCTGGTGCTGCACCGCGTGCTGCTGGAGACCCGGCGCCAGCAGGAGGGCGGCGAGGACTCTGGCGCGCCGCCCCTGGTGCCCCTGGTGCGCGAGCTGATCCGCAACCTGTTTGTGTCGGTGCTGGGCCACCAGGACGAGGAGGGCCGCGTCTACAGCGACTCCCTGGCCGAGATCCCCGCCGTGGACCCGGCGGCGCCCGACAAGCCGGCGGTGAACTTCGAGGTGGTGCGGGCCAACGTGGATCGCGGGCGCTACCACCGGCTGGACGTCTTCCAGGAGCACATGTTCGAGGTGCTGGAGAAGGCCCGCCGGCTGCACAGGTAGGTCGAGCCGCGCGGCGGAGTATATATACGCACTCCCGCACTCGCATTTACATTTACATCCAGGTCTAAATGTATACAAACACTGTTAATCTGTGTTCAACATTTTTTTATTTAGTGAAGGCCTTGAATCGACTCTTGAAACATCGAAAGCGACTTACAATTTACGTGAGAACCGTGCAAAACATTCCTAGTGCCGTGGAGTTTCCATCGACCGGTTGGAGTGCATAGTAGCCTATAGGATACGAGAGCATGTATAGTATAAGAGGAGTCTTTAACTGGGTCAGTGACGACGGATCATTTAAACGTGTGCACAACCTGCAACCAAACAAGCTCCACCATGGCAACGCAGCATGGGAGCTGAAGCAGAGGGAGACCCGAATGAAGCGTGCGTTTCTTCTTGTATTTGCAGGACCGACGCGGAGGCCTTCGAGGATGCAGTGGAACTGCAGCAGTTCTTCGTCAAGATCCGGGACGAGCTGTGCAAGAACGGAGAGATCCTCATGTCCCCGGCGCTGAACTACACGTCCAAACACCTGCACGGGGACATCGACCAGGAGAAGAGGGAGAAGATTCCCCTGGAGTTTGAGGACGACAAACAGAAGCGGGAAGAGGAGAGCAAAGGTACGGCTGGGTTCATGGACGCGCTCACTTGTGGCCCTACGGTCTTATGGGATGCTTATCAGTTCTATTGGGTCCGGGTGAGGGGTGGGAATTTGGGAGTTTTTATCAATATCGATGCCATTGTCGATTCTGCCTATCGATCCAATTCCTTATCAATTCTGTTACCGATTCCTGAGTAGTTCATTGAGTGGCAAAAAAGGAGTTCTACACAGTTCACACCAAAAGCAACCATTGCATTTTTGTATTTTACATACTGAACAACACCATGACAGGATATAGAGTAGGAAAGAAAATATAGGGGTACTTGAGCCGATGTCGAGGGGCCAGCTGCCTGAGAGCTATCGGTGTCATCATCAGCATGAAACCGGAAGATATTTGTATGCAGCTCGCTCTGCCTTATTAATAAAAACGACTATACTACTACTATATAGGGCTGTCACTTTTGAAAAAAATTAAGTTCGAACGGATATCAAGCAATGTATTTGAGTATATTTGAATATCTATGAGGCCCTGCCCCCCCCCCCCCACACACACAAAAAACCACTGTAACAGAGATTCAATCACAAATGTATAACGTGACAAGAGGAGACATAAACAGACCATATCCTCTTTGTTTGAAACAGTATATCAACTTAATCAATATCAAGTGCCACTATGCATATCACAAAATTAGGCTATGCAATGAAAAACAAAAACAGAATCGGAACTGCACAGCGCAAACAATGACGTGACAACTCAAACAGGAGACAGCAGCAGGAGTACTAAGGCTTATATAGGCCTATCTGCAAGAAATTAATTTATTAATGTTTTTTGCTAGAAACGCCAATCTATCAACTTGATCTGGATCAAGTGCGGCTCTCTTTTTATTCACGGTGTTACGTGCGGCGGAGAACACACGTTGGGAGCGCCTGGCACACAGGGACTTGCGAGTCAATGTTGAGAGAAGGGTATTTGTTGCAGCCCGTGTCTCTCCACCAATGCAGCGTATTGCTGTCAGCGGGGATGACTTGGGGTCGCAGTTTACCGCTCAGGCTGGCTGCTTCGTGCGTTATCCATTTTCGAATCAGGATATATTATTTGCTTGATTAGCGCGCTTGACTCGTAGGCCTACGCAGGCTTTTGAACACATGGCACTCGACGAGAAAACCAGAAAACGTTGCGCAGGGATTGTTAAGAAGAATCGATAACGTTGGAGGCGTAGAATTCCGATGGAATTGGTTAGTTGGAACTTGGAACCGGTTCTCGATTCCCACCTCTAGTCCGGGTACAATGAGGCAGTACTGATGGAGAGAACTTTACCTGACCGGCACGTGTAGGGGCTACAATTGCCCCAATAAGTGGGAGAGACTGAATTTGTTTAGGAAACTGAAAAATTACAGTATTCCAATGATTTCTGCTGGAAGGAGCAATCTCCTTCTACAGGCCTACTTCTCTGTATTTTCACTTTTTGTATATTTATTTTGTATATTTATGTATTTTTGTCCCCTGGTGTTGCCAGATGTTTTGGATTTAATATTATTGTTGTTTTCAATTTAGTTTTTGTGTTTGTTGCTGGTTTAGGTGCTACATTTAGACACATGAAGATATATGAAGAAAACGAGATACCAATATCAAGTGGTCCTCTTACCCCTCTCCATCTCCTCCTCCCCCACAGACGCCGATAAATCCGGGGAGCTGCCGGCGGAGGCGTGGCAGTCGGGCCCGGAGCGCACCTACAGCCAGGACTGCAGCTTCGAGAACAGCACGTACCGCGTGGGGGACTTTGTGTACGTGACGCCCACCGAGGCCAACCACAAGCCCCACATCGTCAGCATCGAGCGTCTCTGGACCGACCAAGCAGGTGAGCCCCCTCCCCCCCCCCCCCGCCCGTCTCATCCCCCGCCTCCCCTCCGCCCGCCAACACGGCTGGAACGGCGTCCCCCCGGGGCTGTCCTCGAGGGCGGTTGTCTTACGCGGTTGTCTTTGTGTCTGGGTGCGACCAGGCGAGAAGTGGCTGTACGGCTGCTGGTTCTACAGGCCCAGCGAGACCTTCCACCTGGCCACGCGCAAGTTCCTGGAGAAGGAGGTGTTCAAGAGCGACTACTACAACAAGGTTCCCATCAGCAGAGTCCGGGGCAAGTGTATGGTCATGTTCGTCAAGGTAAGATTTTCCATTTGATTTTTTAATGCCGTTTCATTTGTACAGCCCTTAATCCCAGTTTACATTCTAAAAGGGCTTAACGGGCCATCCCTTAACGACACCCCCCTAGCCCCCAGCCCCACAGGGGGCGAGGAAAAGCTCCCTTAATTAGCAAGGAAGAAATCTTGAGAAGGAACGCCGAATGGGGGATCCCCTCCTTCCAGGGATGGTTAGGAGTGCAACTGGTGCCATAATTGAAATGCGTACAAGCAAACATTTTCAAGATGTTGTTGAAGAAGACATAGGTGTATATTCATGCTTTCTTGGGTTGGGGGGGGGGGGGTGGGAAAGGAGTGGCTGATATTGAACAGGGACGGGGCAGTGTCGTAGCTGACGTCCACGACATCTGTATGCATCCTTGGCCAAAGATGCCGTCACATCATTCATCATAATTTGTCGTGAGTCGCTTTGCAAAGAAGCGTCTCCTAAATGAATCGATAGTGACTCACAGCCCCCCCTCCTCCCCCCCCCCCCCCATCAGGACTACTTCAAGCTCCACCCGGAGGGCTACCGGGCGGAGGACGTGTACATCTGCGAGTCCCGCTACACGGCGCGCAACAAGACCTTCAAGAAGATCAAGGTGTGGGCCATGCCGGTGACCTCGGTGCGGCTGGCCCAGCGCGACACGCCCCTGCCCGTGGTGCGCGTGGCCTCCATGTTCGCCAAGCCCCCCCAGGAGAGGGCGCTGCCGGACGTCTCCGACGCCGACAAGGGAGGCTGCGTGGACAAGGTGAGGAGCAGGGGGGAGGAGGGGGGAGGGGACAGGGTGTCACGGGTCATGACTCACCCTCAGGATTAGATTAAGAAGACATCAAGTATAATAATATATAAGTATAATTCAGTTAGCTGTTGTACCAGCCCAGTTTATCCTAATGTGTGTCCGTGTGTGTGTGTGTGTGTGTGTGTGTGCGTGTGCGTGTGTGCGTGTGCGTGAGTAGGAGCGTGAGGACGTCCCGGTGGAAGTGACGGGGGCGGAGCCCGGCGGCCAGTACTACGACCAGCTGCGCTACAAGAGCATGTGGCTGAAGGTGGGCGACTGCGTCTACATCCAGTCCCACGGTCTGTCCAAGCCCCGCGTGGCCCGGTGAGTGCAGGACCCCAGCCCCCCCCCCCCCCCCCCCCCCCCCTTACCACCAGACGGTCAGACCCGGTACGTGTTGGGTTCAAGGCCCCATCGCTGGCTGCACGTGGCTCATCAGCTCGCCCGGCCCTTTTGCAGGATCGAGAAGCTGTGGGTGCAGAACGGAGCCACCTTCTTCTTCGGGCCCATCTTCATCCACCCCGAGGAGACGGCCCACGAGCCCACCAAGATGTTCTACAAGAAGGAGGTGTTCCTCAGCAACCTGGAGGAGACCCTGCCCATGACCTGCGTCCTGGGTACGACCCCCCCCCCCCCCCCACACACGCACACACGGACACACTTCCCACAGGCTCCTGTTCTGTTGGCCAGTTCATTCTCTTATGAAATCTGCAGCCAAATAAAATGTCATAGAATAATTAGCAATGATACATTTTCCAATGTAATTTTGTGTAATTGAATTCAGATGATTAAAGGGGTTGATATTATGCCACCAGGTGTGAGTAATGGCTTATCACACTCAGACCTGATGGCATAATATCACCCCTTTTTAATCAAGTGTGTTTTTACAAGTGCACTTCGTTCCATTGAACCGGCTGCGTGACCTGACCTTGTTTGCGCTCCATACCGTCTCCCCAGGCAAATGCATGGTGGCCTCCTTCAAGGACTACCTGTCCTGCCGGCCCACCGAGGTGCCCGAGGACGACGTGCTGCTGTGCGAGAGCCGCTACATCGAGACGGAGAAGCAGATCAAGAAGTTCAAGGGCCTGAAGCGCTTCTCTCTCTCTGCCAAGGTGGTGGAGGACGAGACCTACTACTTCAGGTCCGTCTGGGTCCATGCGCCGGCTACGGCTGCCCCCGTTCTCTGCTGCTCTATGCACTGTGTACACCCACCCACCCACTCACGCACCGACGCAATCACTCGTTCACCCTCTCACTCACCCACGAAACACTCGGTCACTCACCCACTGACACACTCACTGACTCACTCCCTCACTCACCCACACACCGACATACTCACTCACTCGCAGACACCCACTCAGTCACTCACTCACTTACCCACCCACCGACAGACACTCACACTCACTCACAGCCACACTCACTCAGTCACTCACTCACCATCTCACTGACACACTCAACACACTGACAGACTAGCTCACTCACCTACCCACGGACACACTCACTCATCCGTCCTCTGCTGGCGGTGCTCAGGAAGCTGGTGGTGACACACACACCCTCACTCACTCATTCACTCACTCACTCACTCATCCGTCCCCTGCTGGCGGTGCTCAGGAAGCTGGTGGTGACACACACACCCTCACTCACTCAGTCACTCAGTCACTCACTCAGTCACTCACTCATCCGTCCCCTGCTGGCGGTGCTCAGGAAGCTGGTGGTGCCCCAGAAGGAGGCGTCCCCGCTGCTCAACAGGAAGATCGAGGAGCTGGAGCTGAAGCTGGCCGACGTGGAGGACGGAGACGAGGACCTGGAGGACCTGGAGGACGACGACGAGGCCCCGGCCACGCCCTCCATGCCCCAGATGCAGACCCCCGTGACGGTGGACCTGGACGCCGTCCCCTACACGCCCTCCCAGGTCTAGTCCCGCAGCATAGAGCGTAGAGAGAGAGAGAGAGAGAGAGAGGGGGACGGAGGGGTGTCTTTGGACGGCCGTCCAATGTCCGTGGCACATTGAGGGCGCCGGTTGAATGGCCGCCGCCCGCTTCTCTTGGGCCAGAACACGTTCATATTCAATTCTTGATTACGTTTTGTGACTGTTTTCTGAAATTAATATTTTATGAAATATAACTGTCAGCCCTGACCTTGCAAAGTACGTGATATGAAAGTGAACTGGTCACTGTGAGCCTGTCTGAACACGAGGGGACAGAATGGATTGGCTTTATATTACGAGAATTAAAGACCGGGTAAACCAAAAATAATTATGGGTTTTGAGTTTATAATACCACAGGAAAATATATTATTAACCACCCTGCCAAATTTGAAGGACTAAAAAAATCGCGAAGTATATAAAATTATGCTTCAAAGTTGATGAAAAATGAGCAGTAATCCCTGGCTCAGGACGGTGGGGGCGTGTGCGCTGCAGGCCAGGAAACCACGCCCATCACCGGAGAGCCAACTGCAAACTGACAATTCAAACCAGACTCGTGAGCGGTAAAACCATAGACGGGTGAAACCACAGAATGCTAGTGCGCGGTTAATGTATTTATACCTAGAGGGCAGCAGGGGGCGGGTTTATGTGAGTATGACCGCTTTACGTAACGCGGTCTTCGATGTAGACCCGCCCATTTTAAACCTGCACACAGAACATTCTCTGAGGCCTAGCTCCTCAAGGAAATGATGAATGGGAAAAATATTTTTTACATGTTTTGAGGGACACATTTAAGGCCTAATTAATATGATAAGAAGAAAAATACTGAATTTGGTTTACCCGGTCTTTTAATTATATTTCATTGGGTGGTCGACTGGGGACATCCACGTGGGGTGTCACACAGATGGATCATGGGTAAATCGGTTGGTAAAATAGGGGCCCCCTGGCCTGACCCTTAGCTGACATACTACGCCTTCTACACCCTCTGCTGCGGGAAGGTCTTGACTCAACTGTGTGTTTTGGTTTGTTTCGCAAAGCAGTCCACTCCTAAGATAAAGGGCATGTCCAAGAAGGAAGGGGCCAAGAGGAAGATCAACATGAGCGGCTACATCCTGTTCAGCAGCGAGATGCGCGCCGTCATCAAGGCCCAGCACCCGGACTTCTCCTTCGGGGAGCTGAGCCGGCTGGTGGGCACCGAGTGGAGGAACCTGGAGGCCACCAAGAAAGCTGAATATGAAGGTGAGGACCACATTGCAACCACCCTCAATAATGTGTTTGAAAAGCGGTTGCCAGATTTGCTTTTGGGATGACCAAAAAAACCACAAAGTGATTGATGTTTTCAGTCGTTGATAATTAAATAGTCATCCAATGTAAATGATCCCCCCCCATATTTAAATTATTTAGTGTGGTGATGTTATATATTTATTATATTAGAATTTGTATTACAGTTGATGTTGCGGCGCTGCCACGGTCCTAATGGGGCTGGAGTTTTGCCAACAACGGCGCATTAGACTGTAAATCTGTTGGCTGTGGTCCAGATCTGGATTGTTGTGTTGTGTGGATTTAAAGACCTATTGAAGTCAACATATGAATTGTGTGTGTGTGTGTGTATTTCAGAGCGGGCCGCCAAGGTGGTGGAGCAGCAGGAGCGAGAGAGGGCTCGGCAGCAGGCTTCCCCTAGAGCAGGTACCCCAGTAGGGGCACTGATGGGGGTGGTGCCCTCGCCCAGCACTATGGGAATGATAAACCACACCATGCCGCCGGTGTCAGGTAAACCCGCTCACGAGAGTGCCGCGCCAGAGTGCTGCCGCTGGGTCACGAGCCTGGACCGTGTTAACAACCAAACAACCCACGACCGACACCAACCCCTCCCTAATAGTCCCGTAGTGTAACTCTCTGTCCACACCGCTTTGTGGAAGTCACGCCCCCGGCTTCTTATCGTTACGACACGGGCATCGCGCGCTTGACGCGTCGACGCTGCATGACATCAGTTGCATGACGCCCCCCCTGGAAAGCCGCCGCCGCGCGCGCGTGCGTGTGTGTGTGTGTCCGGTCACCTTGTACCGCCGCATGTCAGCATGTCATCCTACGTTCCACACGCATGTCACTTATGCATGGCTATGTTTGTTGTTGTCCTCATTCCTCATCCCTCATCCATCCCCCCTCCGAAGGCATGATGGGAGCTTACGGCCCGCCGTACATGCCCATGCAGGGCCCCCACGAGGGCCTGTTGAGCGTGGCTCCCATGCCGCCTCTTCACCTGGGGGGCCCCCCAATGGCCGCCCATCATCTCCAGCAAGGCATGCACTATCCCGGCATGCCCCACCCGGGTAAGGAGCCCCTCCCTCCCCCCCCCCCCCCCCCCCCCCCCCACTTGGTTTAGTCTCTCTCCTGGCTGGAGGGGTTTACCTGGTCCGCAGTGTTCTACCGTGGTCGCCCAGGCCTTTACGCCCAACACACTCACCCTCTCATCCTCGTCATTCCACATTAAAACCCGCCCCTCGGGCCTCATCCACAGAGCAGAGGACGTGGTAGTATGCACGTCAAGGAGTTTTCCACCACTAACCCTCCTCACACGTCTCTCTCTCTCTCTCTCTCTCTCTCTCGTTGTGCCGCGTGGTAACACTCATGTTGAAATGCCCTTTCATGATGGTCTTGGTCAGCGCGAGGCACGTGCTAACGGTGAGGAACTGGGTTGATGTTCCGTACAGGTATGATGGCTCCAGGGATGAACGGCATGGCAGGCAGCCCTACACCTGGAACCCACTACATGCAGCAGGTACACGTCCCCACAAAACACACACAGATTATTATTAGGAGTCAGTGACGACTATGGAAACATTTAGGTTGTGTTTGGTTGCCGGCATATCTATGTGTTGAATGGTCGATTTTAATTGTGTGTTGAATTAAACACTAATTACGAAGTGTTTGAGGTTACTTTCTATGTAAATTATATAATTTGGTTCTATTCTGTGGTTTGTCTACCCCTTTGGTTATTTATGTGTATAGTGGAAATTAGTCTATTGGATTTTCTTGTTTGGAAAGATGCATACTATTGGTGACCCAGATTATGGCCCGATGTAGTCTTCCACTGTGAAATGGGACAACCGTAAAAGACCCTGCTACTTCAGCAGTCAGCGATTGCGTTTACGTGGACACCCAACGAGTTTGAAGCCGGACATTTCGAATCTCTCAATGGGTGGGCTATAAACAAGTCCTACATAAAAAAGACCACTGCTTCATTTCCAGGAAATAATAACAAAATAGCGGTGCTCTCTCTGTAGGCTAGCAGACCGTGTTCCCACCCTGCAGGTCTGCACTGATATTAGAGGAGTGGGAAATAGTGGAGCAACTTAGCTGCTGGACTTGGGGCAGAATATGCCATCAAAGGGGGGAAATGCATTCAGCATATTAGCAATCTTTTGTTATGCTTGCTATATATAGAAAGGGAATGGTCTATAATACATGGAAACAACAATAAACTAGTTAGTGTGCAGGGGATAGTATGGGTGGATTGGAGTTGGGCCCATGTCTTTACCCTTGGTGCGGAGATGCATTTGGCCTGCTTGTGTAATGCTTACTTACTATTATTAAGTATGTAGAATATAAGGAAGAAGACTGCATCTTGCCAAAATAGCCACTTATTTTGGATTGGTTGTCCAATATATCCCTCAACCGCTATGTGTTGAAAGAAGTCTAGCTTTAACCGCATTAACTCAGTGACAAGTGTATTTAATACTGTTATTATGGATGCTAATAAACATACATGACCGTTGTTGTTGTTGTTGTTGTTGTTGTTTCCAGCCCGGAATGTACAGCCCTGGTCCTCAGGCTCCGCCCCCATACCCCGGACAGCCCGGCCAGCCCGCCAGCCCCCTGTTCGTAGCCCCCCCACCCAAGACCCAGAGGGTCCTTCACTCTGAAGCCTACCTCAAGTACATCGAGGGGCTGAACTCAGACAGCGGCACTGTGAGCAAGTGGGACCAGACACTCAAAGGTGTGCTATCCCGCCCCCCCCCCCCCACCCCCCCCTTCTCCGGCTCACTTCATTGGTACTTCCCGTGCTTGCGCTGAAAATAGTATTTGCATCTGAATTTGTGTGTTCGCTTCGCCCCAACAGCCCAAAGACGCGATGCCCACCTGACCAAAGAGCAGGAGAGCCATCTGCCCAGCCACTGGCTGAAGAGCAAAGGCGCCCACCGGACCATGGCGGACGCGCTGTGGCGTCTGCGGGAGCTCATGCTGAGGGACTCGCTGAACATCCGCCAGGCGTACAACCTGTAGAACTGATCACTGAGACCACTTGCAAAACCTGCTTCCTCACTGTTCTTATCATGACACAAACTCTAGCACCAGTAATAATAGACCATAGAGGCAATATTTTACGATGAATTGTTCAATCATGGATTTTTATATTTATTAGCAGGATAAGCTTGATGTACCGGTAGTTTGTGTGTATGTGTGTGTGTGTGCTTTTTTTTTCAATTATTTTTTAAACCTTGGGAGAATTTGTCTTCAAATTATGTTTTGGCTTATGGACACAGACAAAATAAAAGTGTTCGTGCTGTACATATTGAGTGAGTTTGTCGCTTTATTATTTGTAGTCTAAATGTCGGATGCACTTCCTTTTGTTCGATGTCACTTCCTGGGGAGGAAATCGGGATCGGGCCATTCTCTTTAGTGTTTGCCTTGTCTACCTTCTTTCCACAACATCACGGCCAGAATTTTGTACACAAAATTCCACAGGTCATTTCGTTTAAACAAGACCTAACAAAACAGCACAACATTACGCCGGCCACATCGCCTATGGATTAACCAAGAAGTCGACGAGCAAAGAGCCGAGGTCAGGTTTGTTTTCAGCAGGTGTAGTTACTTACTGGAGTGTAGCTAGCGGCGGTACACACCAGTCCCGTTGTAAGCGTGCTTTACTATATTACATGCTATTGAAGAACATGATCAACCAGCCTGTTGTAAAGCCGTCCGTCCAGTATGGTCATCGTTACCATCGGATTGAGTTGACAAGCACTGCTTCCTCCGTGGAGCCTGCAGACTGGCTCCATGTGTGCTGCTGCTGCTGCTGCCGGTTGATCCAGCGGCGGCCTTAGATCCGAGGCACTAATGCAGTTATATTAAGACTACCCGTTTCTTCTAGTTGGATCGATTGACATGCATTTAGGTATACAATCACACATGAACACACGAGTGAGTTAGTGCCATGGCCGTTTTTGTAAGACGAGCCCGATGGATGCTAGCTGGTGTGAACACCGGCTCGCCTTGTAAAAACAATCCACTGCAATAATCATTGGCTGCAAGACAAGTAGTGGGACTTTTTCTTCACCATTATACCGGTTACGTTTATAGTGCGGGTATGCATGCAATGGGCCTGCTAAAAGTCGGCAGTACGTTTACTATTGTATACCACATTCATTGTCGCCTTATGTGGTGGCTAGCTAGCGTTGATGCTAACGTTGGCTCTTCCATCCTCAGTTGGTGCACAGTTGAGTGGTGTCTGGGCTCTCTGCACAAATGAGTTGTGTTCTGTGCTCTGCACAGTTGAGTGGTGTTCTGGGCTCTCTGCACAAATGAGTTGTGTTCTGTGCTCTGCACAGTTGAGTTGTGTTCTGGGCGCTCTGCACAAATGAGCTGTGTTCTGTGCTCTCAGCAGTAGCCTAAAGTTGTGATTTTTCATCAAATCCGATTCACAATTTGTAGGTTCCCACTCTCATCCTTCGGATTCCTAATGGTATACAAAGTTGTACCAGAGCTGCACTTTAAATGTTTCTTGTATTTTAATGACTCTTTCTGTGTTTTGGGCAGAGCCTTGCAGTTAGAGCTGCACGATCAACAACACAACATTCTGCTCGTCACTTCCCTCCAGGAGCACTGTACTCCTAAATCAAGCCTTGTGTAATTCAATCAACCCAGCCCACAAGTGAGGATGTCCCAGATCCAGTACCAGTGTCTGGGTAACCCCATGCCCACCGCTGCTGCTGCTGCTGTCACCCCATTACACCTGGCCCCTCCCATGCCCGGGTACAGCATCCCCTGTGCTGCCGCCACCCTGCCCGCCGAGAACGCCAGCCAGCCCAGCCGAAGCTCGGCCCTCCCTTCAGGCTCCGTCACCCCCTTCGCCCCCACCACAGGTGAGTCTCTCTCAAATGTAGTGTTTCTGTTCGTTATTTAGAATGAAGTTGCCTTGTTTTTTTTTGCCTCCTCCCTGCTTTGTTTACCCAGTTTTGGTTCACCTGCTATTTGATTGGTTAACACTTTTGGCTTCAATGACTCCATCAGGTCATTTCAATGCAAATCACAGGGGGGGGGTGTAGTGCATATCATGACTACAATGCATTTCCTCAACTAAAGTTATTTTTGCTGTTGTTTTGTGCGTTGAAGAATCTAACATGGCAAACCCTAAAGAGAAAACCCCCATGTGTTTGGTGAATGAGCTGGCCCGTTTCAACAAAATCCAACCCGAATACAAGCTGCTTTGTGAGCAAGGCCCGGCTCACTCCAAGGTAACGCAGACCGGCTGTATCACCGCTGATGTCATCCGTCTGATGTCATCCATGTGTAGTCAGGATCCTCCCACTGGCTTATCATGCAATGGAAACAGTGAGTCCACTGCTCAATATTCTCTCTCTCTCTCCCTCGCTCTCTCTCTCTCTCTCTGTCTTGCTCTCTCAGATCTTTTCAGTGAGACTCACGCTGGGCGATCAGCACTGGGAGGCAGAGGGCACCAGCATCAAGAAAGCCCAGCACACGGCTGCTGCGACCGCCCTGGCCGAGACCACGCTGCCCAGGCCCACGCTGAGAACACCCCGCAACACAGGCAAGACCTCCACCCACCCCTAGCCTAGTCCAGACCATGCCACTCAAACCATCCCCTCTAGCCTCGTCCAGGCCCGGCCCCTCCAACCATCCCCTCTAGCCTCGTCCAGGCCTGGCCCCTCTTACTATCCTCTAGCCTGGTACCTGGCCTGGCCCCACCCTATCCACCCCGCCTTGAGTTGTCCTGGCTCGGCGGCTCCAACCAACCATCCCCCTAGCCCAGTCCAGGCCCTGCCACTTCAACCGGCCTCCTAGCCAAATCCATGCCCTGGTTTGGGTTCCATCCCCCTTGCAGCGCCTCGCCCCTCGCCCCTCGCCCCTCGCCCTGGTTCCATCCGGTGGTCCATCAATCCAGGATCCATGACAGGAAATGAGAGGATTTTTTTTGCAATGCATTTTGAAAATTTGGTTTGTTGTTGTTGTTGTTGTGACAGAAGAGTGCACCACGCACACCATGGAGCTGAACGCCTTGTGTATGAAGCTGGGGAAGAAGCCCATGTACAAGCCCATCGACGCATACCCGGGGATGCGACCGCCAAACTTCAACTGCAACGTCCGAGGCCCCGGGCCCTACCAGCGCTCTATGCAACAGTAAGTCTTCGGCACCACCAGCCCCTCAGGTCTGCGACTATGGGGACCGGTGTTGTGGTCTAAGTACAAGCAGAAAAGAGTAGAAGGGATTAGGAGTCAGAAAACAAACCAACCTATACAAACACCCCCTCACTCTCCGCTTCTGCTGCTCTACATTTGTCCGTCATTGAGAAAGTGCTGCATTGACGCACCTGTGATTGACAGGCCAGATGGAAACCCCCAAAACAATCAGGGGAGAAATGAGCCGGGAGCTGTCGTAAATCTAAATACTCACACAGAGTCAGGCGCAGGCAACCAGAACAGAACACACTAATGGATGACAGATGGCTGTGCCATTTTCTAACTAATTACTCAGACTCCACGACACAGCTCTCACATCTCACCTACACGACGGCTTCCTCAAAGGAGACGCCGACGTTCATGTGGTTCATGTGGTTCATGTGGTTCTCCCGCTCGTGCGCGTGCAGGTATTACTACCCGTTCCCCCCGGTGGGGCCCTTCCTCTACCACATGGAGCTGTCCATAGGGGGCCAGCAGTTCCACGGCAAGGGGCGCACGCGGCAGCTGGCCAAACACGACGCGGCGGCCCGGGCGCTCAAGGTGCTGGAGAACGAGCCCATGCTCCAACAGCTGCCCGTGGTGAGGCCCCCCCCCCCTCCCCCCCCCCGCGCACACACCTCACCGCGTCTGTTTGACTGTGAGCCTTCCTGGAGGCTGGGTTGACTGTCTGTTTCTGAAGAGCACCTGTCCCCCCCAGGGGGTAAAGGTAGAAAGCCGTTGGTTCCGGAAGGCACCCAGTGTTGCCCGATTGGGCCAGATTGGGCGGGAAATCTGGCAACAGTGCACCCACACACCTGGGGGGTGAAACAAGTGTGGTGTGCATACGGAGTGAAGTGCTCGCCTGTATCACAGTGGTTTTATTGCGTGATGTTTCTGTGCAGATGAACGGCGAAGGCGAGGAGGAGAACCTCAACAAGTCAGAAATCAGCCAAGTCTTTGAAATTGCACTTAAGCGGAATCTTCCCGTCAACTTTGAGGTTTGCGCCGTGTTCCGATGCTGTGAACCCGCTCTTAGGGGGTCTTCCATTCAGAGAGAATACTCAAAGAGAATTGTGTGTGATTCGTGATCTCGTCTCCAACGGCCTTGCAGGTGTTGCAGGAGGCCGGCCCGCCCCACATGAAGAGCTTCGCCGTGCGGGTGGCGGTGGGCGAGTTCGCCGGGGAAGGGGAGGGCAAGAGCAAGAAGATCGCCAAGAAGCTGGCGGCGGCCATGGTGCTGGAGGAGCTGCGGAAGCTGCCCCACGTGCCCGCCGTGGAGAAGATGCTGCCGCGCATCAAAAAGAAACCCAAGTCCATCGTCAAGGTAACCACGGCGGGCCCCCTGCCACGCCCCTCCCCGCTGTCGCGTCATCAAGCCCTAATGTTCGCCTCTTGTCGCGTCCTGTGTCGCTGCCCGTCTTTTGACCTTCGACCCCCCCCCCCCCCGTCACCCTCCGCCGGCAGCTGCAGACCAGCCCGGAGTACGGCCAGGGCATGAACCCCATCAGCCGGCTGGCACAGATCCAGCAGGCCAAGAAGGAGAAGGAGCCGGAGTACGGGCTGCTGACGGAGAGGGGCCTGCCACGGCGCAGGGAGTTTGTCATCCAGGTGAGCAGCAGTCACACAGGGGGGGGAGCAGTCACACAGGGGGGGGAGCAGTCACACAGGGGGGGGAGCAGTCACACAGGGGGGGGGGGGAGCAGTCACACAGGGGGGGAGCAGTCACACAGGGGGGGGAGCAGTCACACAGGTGAGCAGCAGTCATACAGGGGAGGAGCAGTCATACAGGGGAGGAGCAGTCATACAGGGGAGGAGCAGTCATACAGGGGAGGAGCAGTCACACAGGGGGGGGGAGCAGTCACACAGGGGAGGAGCAGTCACACAGGGGGGGGAGCAGTCACACAGGGGGGGAGCAGTCACACGGGGGGGGGGAGCAGTCACACAGGGGGGGGAGCAGTCACACAGGTGAGCAGCAGTCATACAGGGGAGCAGCAGTCACACAGGGGAGCAGCACTAAGGCGCTCCTAGCAGAAAGCACCTGGGTTCTAACTTCCACACCGTCTACCTTTACAAGCATCCTGTACTGTGGAGCAAGAGGTCTGACGTTACTCTCCCCTGCTCCTCACTCACTTAGCCCATGTAGCTACCTCCCACTCACTCTGCATTCTCTCTCTCTCTCTCTCTCTCTCTCTCTCTCTCTCTCTCTCTCTCTCTCTCTCTCTCTCTCTCTCTCTCTCTCTCTCTCTCTCTCTCTCTCTCTCTCAAACATTGACGCGTCGCCCCCTCCCCCGGGGCGACAGGTGAGCGTGTGCGGCCAGTGCGCGGAGGGCCTGGGTCCGAGCAAGAAGGTAGCCAAGAGGAACGCGGCGGAGACGATGCTGGAGCTCCTGGGCTACAAAGTGCCTCAGCCTCAGCCCCCCAAGCCGGCACTGAAGACCGACGAGAAGGCAGGTGGTCCCCTCCCCGCCACTGCTGGTGGTAACCGGGGTGACCACCGTGGGTCACCGTGGTAACCGGGGGTATGTTTTAATGGTCTGTGTTTGGGTTGGCTTCATGCTCTTGCAGGCCCCCGCTAAAGAAACCAGGAGAGCAGGAGAGACGCAAAGTGACCTTCTTTGAGCCGGGCTCTGTGGACGAGGTGACGTTGGGTGAGTGAGGGAGTATTCAGAGAGCCTTTACTTTACTTTTAGCCTCTACTTTTGCGGTGCACCCGTCGTCAAAGGGGTTTAAATTCATTTCGGGGGGGGGGAGAAAAAAAAAAGGAAAATGAAAAAAATACCGTACATAAACATATCAGATTTTGTACGCTTGGTACATTAAAGCAACTAACAAACCATTCCCACCCAGCCATTTCTGTATTATTATTATTATTATTGATCACACTGAATAAACCCAATCCCAATATCAGGCCAAACAGTCCCGTTATATCTCTCTGGTCATCACCGTGCAGCCCTCCATAAGATGAGCAATAGGTCACGCATGGCGAGTGGCCCATCTGTCTCTGGCCTATTGTCAGAGTGAATCCTCCATCTCCACCCACACACACACACACACACCATGACTCTAACCGCCCCCGCCCTGCCCCCCCCCACCCCCCCCCACCCCCTTTCCGACAGCCTGCAAGGACGAGGACTACCGCCTGCCTTATCTCAGCCACCAGCAGCTCCCCGCTGGCATCCTCCCCATGATGCCCGAGGTGGCCCAGGCCGTGGGGGCCTGCCAGGGGCCCCACGCCAGGGACTACGGCCGCAACGCCGCCGCCGCCGCCGCGCCCAACCCCGCCATGACCACCGTCACTGCCATGATCGCCAACGAGCTGCTGTACACGGGCGCCTCGCTCACCGCCATGACCGTCCTGGCCAACACCCCCAACAACAGCAACAACAACAACGGCCTGGGCCAGCCGGCCCCCGGGCCCCTGGCCAGGCCCTCGGAGCAGCTCAGCTACCTGGCTGCGGTGCAGGGGCTGCAGGTGACGCCGCCCGCCCGCCCGCCCGCCCGCCCGCCTCCTCATTCGCTCTGGCTGTACTGATGTTTGGCGGGTGTACGGCGGGTTTGTTGATGTGTGTGTGTGTGTGTGTGTGTCTGTGTGTGCGTGTGCTCTCACAGGTGGAATACAAGGACTTCCCCAAGAACAATAAGAACGAGTTTGTGTCGCTGATCAACTGCTCCTCCGTGCCGCCCCTCCTCAGCCACGGCATCGGGAAGGACGTGGGGTCCTGCCACGACATGGTGAGCGGCTCAGGTCCACCTCATTTCACCCCCTTTTGATTGACGTGTGTGTTCACACGCGCACAGGCGCTTCTTCTGCGCTCGTCCTCATTCGACACGTGCGGTGCTACGTTAAAGCTGACGTGTTAACCACACCGCCAGGTGTGAGTGGGGATTAGCCGTTACAAGCCTCTTCTGACATCACAGGAGGGCGTGTCCACCGAGACGCGTGACGGATAGATGAGCACCGTTTGCTACAGTCCACCGGGATGGCTGGTAGGCCGAGCTACCCCGGCACGCATCTAGGACGGTGGACACGCCCACTTGTGATGTCAGAAGCGGACGATTTTCTTGTAACGGCCGATCCCACTCACACCCGGCGGCATTAACACGTCACGTCAGTGTCTGTAGCCACTGCTGTCTAAACACTTCTCACCGCAACGGCGTCTTCCTCTCGGGCCGAACAGGCGGCGCGGAACATCCTCAAGCTCCTCTCGGAGTCCGACCAGCAGTCCAGCGAGCGCCCCGGAAACGGACCGATCCCTGGGTACGCCCGCCCGCCCGCCGCCCATCACGCACGCAACGCAACGCAACGCACGCAACGCAACGCACGCAACGCAACGCACGCAACGCAACGCAAAAACACACGCGGTAAGCCTTCGGTTTGGCCCGTGACGTCACACTGCTGTTCCGTCTGTTTTTTTGTTGCCGTACGCCTCAGGTCTGGCAAGCAGGAGATGGAGGCGGAGTCGCTGCTGCTGCTGCAGCAGCAGGCCAACCCCAGCCCGGGCCCCATGGCACAGACGGTGGACGGCAGCGCGTAGACGGCCTCCGCGG
Source organism: Micromesistius poutassou (assembly GCF_964030765.1). Taxonomy (NCBI): domain Eukaryota; kingdom Metazoa; phylum Chordata; class Actinopteri; order Gadiformes; family Gadidae; genus Micromesistius; species Micromesistius poutassou. The sequence goes on from NC_140272.1 coordinate 2,109,946, forward strand.
CGGTGCCGGCTCGCGGAGCGCCACGGCGGATTGACACTGTGTTTTCAGGCCCTTTTTTTGTAGAGGAGCTAAAACCCGCACACACGCGAGACAAACGTAGGCTGGGGGGGTGGGGGGGGGGGGGGGGGGGAACAAAACGAAACGTGCGGTTTAACAAGATTGATAGAAAACGGGATGTTTCTTCCTTCCTCCCCGATGATGTTTAATTGTGCACCTTATTTATTCTTTTGTTTTTGTTTTGTTCCTTTCGTTGCTTTGTAGAAGAGCATAACTGGCTGCCCCCCCCCCCCCCCCCAGTCAATAAAACGGGCATTTGCTTTTCTGAACTAGAATGAGAGAATTTACTGTGAAGACAAAAGGGTGGCTCTTTTCTCGTGGTTGCTTTTGACTAGAAGTCGTTTTGTTACCTAACCCACCGGGAACGTCTTTCTCCGGCCGTTTCTTTTAAGTGTGTCACGTTGTTACTGCTCCCCCCCCCCCGGGAGAGGCGCGTTCCCCGGACATCTAGGCGGGCAGCTAGGGGGAACCAACGCCTCACATTTCAGTTCCTCCTCCTCCTTCATTTTCGTTCCAGGGTGCTCTCTTGTCAACCCCCCCCCCCCCCCCCTGCCGCGAGCCGAGTGTTTATCCACGTGTCCATGTAGGGCTTCCCACACCCCCGGGCGGTCGTGACTCAATGTAGCGTGTGCGTGACGTAACGTGACTGCCTACCCCTCTACACCACTCCACCACTGTGTGTGGTGGCGCAGTATTCAGCCCTGTTTCCCTCCCTCATTTTGTTACCTCCCCCCCCCCCCCCTCCTTCCCTCCCTCCCTCCCCTACACTTCCACTGTAAGTAAACCTGTGCGCTCAGCACACCAAACACACATTGGCTTGTCTTGTCGTTACTTGGTGTGGAGTTCGAAGGTGGTGCCGTGTAACAGTGGAGAATAAAGGAAACAAAGGTTTGGGGAAAAACCCATTTTTGTTCATATATATTTTATGCAGACGTTAAGGGAGTGAAAGCTACTCCTGCAAACACAATGACGGGTAACAAAGAGATTTGATTATGGGCGGTTCAGTAGTGGTGCTGCTCTCGCAGCACACACTGCTGACCAGCTCATGTTTCAACTGGTCTTGACAACTTTCTTTTAGCTTTCTTTTTTTATACCTCCTTTTTTATATATTTAATAATACATAAACCTCCTTGATCCTTACATACTCATCCTTCACATACTTGGTACAACCAACCCAAATGGAACAAAGAAAACGGGGCCTCTTGTTGGTCCATTTACACACGTCCCCAGCCCTCCATCAGACACCTTGGGTTGCTATGGCAACGCAAGGTGCTGAGTCTGCTCCGCTGGGACTATTCCACCATGATGGGGAGGGGGGACTCTCTGTTGTTCATGGTGTCGATGAAGGGGTACATGCACTTGTCTGAGCCCATGAAGCGGTAGGTGACCACGTTGGATTCCCAAGGCAGCAGTCTGCAAAAGGAAGAATGGAAAATAATAAGGGCAAAGTCATTAGCCAAACGACCAGGAGCAGATGGGGAAATGAGCTAAAATGGTGGTAGTCTGAGGAAGACTCAAAGGGGATTCATATGATTGGAATCGGGATAGCAGCAAGGCCGCTGGATCGCCCGGTTCCGGGTTTGATCCCCAACGTCCACACCGCCTACATCTATGCATCTGTAGTGAGATGTCTTAACCACCACCTGCTCCTTAAGATGAAAGCACCTCCTCACTGACTAGTACCACCTAGTGGACAGAGTGAGGCTGCACCTACGCCTCACCTCGCTGACTAGTACCACCTAGTGGACAGAGTGAGGCTGCACCTACGCCTCACCTCGCTGACTAGTACCACCTAGTGGACAGAGTGAGGCTGCACCTACGCCTCACCTCACTAGCTGCATAGTGGACATATAGTAAGGTGGTACTTACACCTCACCTCACTAGCTGCGTAGTGGACATATAGTAAGGTGGTACTTACACCTCACCTCACTAGCTGCGTAGTGGACATATAGTAAGGTGGTACTTACACCTCACCTCACTAGCTGCGTAGTGGACATATAGTAAGGTGGTACTTACACCTCACCTCACTAGCTGCGTAGTGGACAGAGTGAGGCGGTACTCACGCCCGGGACAGGAAGGGCAGGTAGGTGAGCCGGGGGATGCAGACCAGGGGCTGGTCGATGAGGATGGCGTTCATGGCCTGCTCCACGCAGTACTGGGGGTCCAGTGGGGGCAGGATCATCTCCACCTCGTCCCTACACACACACGCCGACACTAGACGGCATCAGGCTCTGTGGAGGTGGACTCCGGTGGAGTTTCAACCCGCCATACCGATCTCATTACTTACTATCACATTGATTTGTTGGCAATTTATAGTAAATTCAAATACCCTTTTCTAATAGTGCTAATCTTTTTTTCTTTTCTTTTTTTTTTTACAGCAATTCATTCATTTCATTTCAAACCTTTATTTACACTCGTAGGGCATTGAGGTTTCCCTCATTACAATGACGACGAAAAGCGACTTACAATAAGTACATTCGTACAACCTTAAATGATGTATATATATATATATTTTTTTTTTCTGACCTTAAAACCGAATCCTGTTCCCTTTCACCACTGTTCACTCACTTTCTCACCTGATCTTACAGCCTTTGAACATGCCCGTGTCCACGATGTAGGGACACACCAGGGTGGTCTTCACCCCGTCCACCTCCTCGGCCAGCAGCTCGTGGGCCATGGACTCGTGGAAGCCCACTGCAGCGAACTTACTGGCACAGTAGTCCTTGGATCGCAGCACAACACACAAAGTACAACGTCTATTAGCACCACCGCATCACTTGGGGGGGGGGGGGGGGGGGGGGGGGGACGTTTTATCTAGACACCGACGTGATGAAGAGAAAAGGATGGTTGGAAAGGTTTGAGGGCTAATCGAGCCAACACAATCAAAGCCAAAGTGCCCGTGTTGTGGTTCAACATTACATTTCCATTTAAGGCATTTAGCAGACGCCTTTTTCTCCAAAGCGACTTACAATAAGCACATTGGTCAGAAGGAAGAGGAACAACAATATATCGCTGACGGCACAACGCCAGTGACGTACCGGACGTCTTATAACAGTGAAGAACCGTGTGAAGTCGAGTGTATGTATTTATGCATTTATTTTCATCCGCCCCACCCCGCCCCCCCCCCCCCCCCCCCCCCCCCCCACCCCCGCCTCACCTCGACGCAGGGCGTGCTGAACAGACCCAGGACGCTGGCCACGGTCACGATGTGGCCGTGGTTGTTGGCCTTCATCTGAGGGAGGAATGCCTTCACTGTCTGAGGACACACACACACACACACACACACACACACACAGACAGACTCGACATGTTACTAATAGCAGCCAAGTGAAAGGATGCTCACATGACTTGCATACATTTCAGGCGTATTTCCTGTATCACATGAACAAGCTAAGATCGACGCATTGGGGTTTTCTATTAAGAGGATTGCAGAAGGAATCTAGATGCATTTGAATCTCAAGGGACAAAGCTGTTAATGCTTCACAATGTACAAAAGGCATGACTCATACCGCCAGTAATCTGGGCTTTGTATTGTATTCTAGGTGCTGAGAAAGGGACTTTAGATTTTCCAATTGGACCTCCAGTGGTTTTGCTGAGACACACATTTTTGTGTTTTGGGTTTGAATGAATGTACAACCACGTCAACAGTGCTCAATTAAAGGCCAAAAGCTACAATCAGGTTAAGCAATTGCTCATGTGGCGTCTCAGGCAAAGTATGTATATATGTATATGTATTCATATCTGGTGAAAATATATTATCCAAATCATTTTCATTCTTCTATTCATTCTATTCATAGCCACCACATGAGCAGATACACACCCACCACACCCAAATTGTTTTCAATTGGCCTTCCAAAGATTCTCCTGACCCACGGTCCCCCACCCACCCTACCCTCCTTTCCTCGCTTAATTCAGCTAGAGACTAGGACGTGGTCCTCACCCAGAAGAGCGCATGGCAGTTGACCTTCATGGTCCTCTCGATCAGCTCGTCCGGGCAGTCCAGCATGCGCTTCCCCGCCACCACCCCCGCGTTGTTCACCAGGATGGTCACGTCCCGCCCCAGGTCCTCGCGCACCATCTCAGCGGTACGGTACACCTCTTGGCGGCTGGTCACGTCCACCGTGTACGTGTGCGCTTTCCCGCCCATTTCGCGCACCAGGGCGGCCGTGCGCTCGTTGGAGGCGGTGTTGGTGTCCCACAGGACGACCTCCGCGCCGTGTTTGCTGAACTCTTGGGCGAACAACTGGCCGAGGCCTCCGCCGGCGCCGGTGATCAACACCAGCTCTCCGTCGACCGGCTTGGTGCGAGGCCGGAGCACCGCCCGGAGAGAGTTGCGCAAAACGAAGTAGAGCACGTCCAGGAGCATCATCTGGAGGTCCATGAGGAAGATCATCTTGGACCTATCGTTAGTTTCCCCCACGTGATTTCTTGGCTTGAACGTTAAATAGCAATGTTAAAATGACAAACAGACGGTGTTTCCCTCCCTGTCCGAACCCCCTCACCACCGTTCTGGGTTTTTAAACACTTTTAAACAGCAGGATTAACGGAATTGGCCTGAGCCCCTCATGGATTCACGTGTCTCCTGAGCCGTGACGTAGGGTGGTGTGTGTTTTCAAAGTGAGGCCTTCTCGTGGCTCACTGTGACGAAGACCACAGCGAACCCAACAGCAGTGTCCAGTGTTGATGTGTCCGGAGTATACTGTAGATACGATGTCACCGCAACTAACAAGCACATGAACACGTTTAGAAGTCATGTCAGTCTTGATGATAGGATTTCAATACTGTATTATCTGTACCAAAATCAAATAAGTATCTAAAAGAGATTGCTTCAGTCACTAAAGTGCCTTAAGGTAGCATTGATTCCCTTTTCCATTATTTTCCTGTCCCAGTTCTTCAATAAGCTATTAATTGACAAATGCACTATAGGCCTATAAAGTTTATTTTGTGATGAAATTGAATTCCCTCCATGCAATTAGGCTCACAGACCTTTACTATGAAACATAAGAACATAAGGAGATTATCTGTATTGGAACAGTAAATCTCTTCCATACTTGCTTGTTTCGCAAGAATGCATATTTCTGATACTATGTGCCTGTTTGAGAACACTAAAGACATGTTCATTCTGGCAGCTAATTAGCCAAAGAGGCTATTTCTAGTGGACACGTGAGTGGATTTTCTGACCAAGGGGTGTAAATGAAGGGGGACAAATATCAAGTTATATGGTTTTATACATCAGGCTGTAGCTAAACGGGTATCGGGCCCTCGGCTGTTATCCTAAAATAGGGCATGGAGAGGATTGTTGACCTTGTGAATGGTTCTGTACATCCCTGAATAGGCCTGGGCAATAAAACAATAAATTATCGTATTGTGATACTTTTGATCAATATCAATATCAGTATAAAACATGTTCAATATATATCAATAAGAGACTGGACCACCGGATCTAGCAGCTGGGTTTGTTACACAAACACAACCTTCCATACTTATTTACAATATTTGAGTGTTTTCCATTGTTGTATCGACATTGGAATATTTATCAATGCAGAACAGTGGAAGGTCATATTAAGTGTTAAACAGAAGTGTTTAAATCCAGCATGGTAATTCCTAGTCTTTTTAGGTCATTAAAATGATCAATAGTTATTGATATCGATCAATATGATCAAGTAATATCGTGATATGTCTTTCAGCCATATCGCCCAGGCCTATCCCTGAATGTAAAACATGGGTCTTCTAACTCCTTTCTCAATTCGCGTTCTCGTGTGTTCTCGTGTACTTGCGTTCTCGATAAACGTCATCAGTGGTAGCCCAAGCACTGTTCCAATTCCAAGTACGCGAGAACGCGAGTACTGTCGTAAAACCCGTGTGTGTTCTCGATGCGTTCTCGATGAGGCCGTTCCACCGAGGACGCATCGGAGGTGACTCGTGTGGACTTGGGACCGTTAAATATCCCAGAATGCATCATCGAGTCCGCTGCTGTTCCAGTTGCAGAGTGCGTACTCGCGTTCTCGGAAGTCTGTACTTGAAAGTCCGGACTTGCCAAGTACGTACTTCCAAGTCCGCGAGAACGTAGTCCGCGTACTTGGTATTGAGAAACGGCCATTATCTTAGTGAGAAAGTAGCCGTTTCTCAATACCAAGTACGCGAACTACGTACTCGCGGACTTGGAAGTACGTACTTGGCAAGTCCGGACTTTCAAGTACAGACTTCCGAGAACGCGAGTACGCACCTGCAATTGGAACAGCAGCGGACTCGATGATGCATTCTGGGATATTTAACGGTCCCGAGTCCACACGAGTCACCTCCGATGCGTCCTCGGTGGAACGGCCTCATCGAGAACGCATCGAGAACACACACGGGTTTTACGACAGTACTCGCGTACTTGGAATTGGAACAGTGCTTGGGCTACCACTGATGACGTTTATCGAGAACGCAAGTACACGAGAACACACGAGAACGCGAATTGAGAAACGTTTTTGCAGAGCCATAGCCTACACATTTTGACACTTTGCTGATTTACTAATCAAGTATGACTGATTAGATTAGCCACAGCTGGGAGGTGGCTCACTTCTTAATTCAAATGGAAGCAGCGAGGCTGTACTTAATTTTCTACTAATCGCTTCTGGACATTGGCTTAATTTTGGTGACTAAATAATGATATGGGCAAATCTGTAAAAAAATAAATTCTAGCCATCGCATATCTAGTTGATGAACACGAGGGGAATTGTCTTTGTCACGTGCCGTCTGATATATAAAACCCTAATAATTGTGTGTTCTTTTGAGGCCACACGTTGTCCATTGATATTTCAAATGCATACTTCAACTGGCATGGATTATTCAGCAGTTATCTTACATAATTGGATGTATAATTTAGGTAAACTGTACTGAGGGGATACTGTTGCCAACTATTGAGCAAGGCTTGGAAAGAGAAGAAAAGCTCTGTTGGGATCAAAAGCTTTAAGCCTGAGTAATACGTAGACGTTAGCGCGCAGACAAGTCCAGTTGGCAGCAAGTGTTGATGTTTCCTAACCGGTTTCGACCTGCCTGTAGAACAAATCTATCAATCAGTGAAACAACACTAAAATAGCTCTGGTTATCCGTCTATCAACATGTTTATGTGTTGGTGGTCTTGTGTTATTTGATGTCACATTATTATGTCAAAGCCATAATATTCTCGATATATGTTTATATAATTTATATTATTGAACATTATTAGATGTTTAGTTTCTTGCTCTCACTGTGGAAATGTGCCAGACGGTTGGCTGTAAGAGAGTCCTCAAACACTTGGATACAGAAGAAAGAGTGTGTTTTATGACATAACGCCTCAGTGTTAGCATGCAGACAAACCTGTTTCCAACCAGTCAGTCGAAAACATTAATGCATACATATTTATAAGTAACTACACACGAAGGCAACATGTATATATTCAGTCATATTTGCTATCTTCCAGCAGCAGCAACATATTTATTCCAACCTCAAATTAGATGCCAATTTTACATAATTGACCAATTGTTCAAATACTTCTGAATTCACTCCATCGCTATAGGTTAAGGTAGTGTGAGCACAGTTCTGTTGTTTAGTGTTTACTTATTTAGTCTGTGTATGTCCTTGTTTAGATGTTAACGGGTCAAGCAGTTCCTTATAATTTAGGAATACTCTCAGCTCTCGTAACCTTCATGTGTCCAGAGCTCTGCTTCTATTTCTGGAAGGGAGTCTCAGTAGCCTGTGTATAGTGTTTCGTATTGATTTAATATTTCAGATTGTTTGTCATGTCTCCAGGCTGTTCACTGGGGCGTTGCCTGGATGGAGGGCAGCCCTGACACATGCAACATGTCTTCCTTTCTGCTCACTGACGCACGCAACGCCAGCCTGCTGTGTTGGCTGCACGCCTCATCTTTCACAGCGGCGTTGTCTGCCTGTCTGTTGTTTACCCCTGGCCGATTCAGCCATTCTGTCTCTGTGTGTGGGTTGGTTTGTCTGTCTGACAGTCTGTTTCTGTTTTTGCACACACACATGCACAAATGCACACACATACACTGATGCACACACACAGACTGCACCCTCGCAAAGCTACACGCATGCACACACACACACACACACACACACACACACACACACACGCCACATGCATACAGACACATATATACACATGCAGGCGCACAAACACACTCTCACACACACACACACACACACACACACACACACACACACACACACACACACACACACACACACACACACACACACACATGCCCACAAACACACGTGCACTCAACACAGCACATTTGGAATTGGGAACAATCATCTGGGTGGAGTCCTTGAGAAGTGTTTTGATTAGCCCCAATTATGATTATACTTGCATGAATAATGCAAGTAGCGGTTTAATAAATGTAAAACATTTTCAAGGGATTGTGAACACATGACCCAGGGTGGTCGTTGCTGGAGTAGAAGTCTGTATAGCAACACACTGTTCTGCACTGACACCTTATAATACATGCCTCTCATTCTGCAGGGAAAGACTTACATTACTGTATCCTTTCATTGCTATTTTCCCTGATCACATAAAAATAATGAATGTATTCATGGCGCCACCTTCAATCATTCAAAAGGCATAAAATCGTACAGATAATAGGTCTGCGTGCAGAGTGTGGTTGAAGTTTGTTTCACCATTTTCCCTTGTATAGGCCTACCATTGAAAAGGTCAAGAGCTGATGCAGTTTTCCAGCATTTTAACCACTCCATCACCCATGACAACTGCTGCAAGGGAAATTATATTTATGAGAAGTTAATAATTCTCTGTCTATTAATTGTATTCTACATTTTATCGCCACTTAGTTCTTTCTTTAGTGTTCCATTAAGCTGTATTCTATTTGACAAGGCAGATGTAACATCATATCTTTGCTGTTAATGAAGCAAAACGACACTGACTGCGAGTCGTAACATGCCTTAACGTTTGGTCTGCTACACAAAAGGCGAATTGTTTCCATTTGTGTATCTAGGCAGAAGGACTGCGATGGTCTTCCACTAGATGGCGGTATTATACAACGTTAACCCAGTTAAAACAAGTGACGCTAAAGCCATGATAAAACATGTTTCTGTACAGTAGCTTTCGGGATTCTTGTTGATTGTTGGCCTTAATATGGAAATATGCCTATATTATGAAACGGGATGTCTTCTCTGACCCAGCCAGTTCCATATCCTTATTTTCATTTTACAATTTCATAGACATATATGACTGCAAACTTTTTTTTTCAAGAGAGAATATATGCAAGTCAATAATGATTGTGTGCAGCGAATGTAAAGTCATTATATTTATTTTGAGTCATCCAATGGAAACGTTGCCTTCCTAAAATAAATAATAAAAACTTGAGACACTGAGACACATTTCTACGGGACAAACGACTGGTTTCGTGTGAATCACGAACCAGTCACAGCTCCAAGGTTACCACATGCATTTAACAACAGAACATTGATACAGAAACTACAGCATAGAAAGTCAACAAGTAGAAATAGTGCTTCCTTTTTTCTTTTTCTTTTTTACAAAACAAACAGCATTAGGACCTACAAACAACATTGTATAAGAGCTGGGGAAGGTAATTTTTAATTTATTATCCAATTCCCTGGAAAATGTCCAAGTACTTTGCTTGATGGCTTAGGCTGGGTGGGTCAAGTCCACTAAGAAGTTCAAACACAAAAAAAGTTAGCTCACTGCTTCAAATGTTAAGTTGAATGTATCCTTGAATTCTAAAACAGAATTGCATTTGCATTTAGCTTTTATTTGCAACATTTAAAACCCAATGTCGTTGAAACAAGGTGTACTGAATTGACCCAGCCCATTGGCAGATTAAAGGAGTCTGTTTGACACTGGCTGCCCCAGTGCACTTAGGACAGTCATGGGTTTCAGGTGGAATGACTAAAACATGTTAGCATGTAGCATGACCCAGCCCAGAGGCAGATAAAAGGAGTCTGTGTGAGACTATTGGCTATACCAGTGCACTTGGGACAGTCATGTGTTTCAAGTGGAATGACTAAAACATATTAGCATGTTAGCATGTAGCATGACCCAACCCAGTGGCAGATAACAGGAGTCTGTGTGAGACTATTGGCTACACCGGTGTGCTTTGTGAAGCCCAGTCTTGTGTTCCCGGTAGAATGACTAAAACTTGTTAGCATGTAGCGCAACAGCCGGACTCACTTTCTCACTCGAGTCATAAGCCATCCTACACATCAATTCCGGATACAACACATTGTGTGTTATATTATGCAGACTGGTACGAACCACTCAAGGTATGTGGAGCAATAGGCCTTTCATCCAGACTGTGAACAGGGCTTGGATGTTGCTGTATGGCCTGGGGAGGAGATGTCTGCTTGATAAAAGTACTGCAAGAGTTCCACATGACCATTGGCTCTAGGTGGATGACTTGTTGCTATCAGGTCACAGTATCACAGTCTAGAATTCAGTTGCGAGCGAAGTCACTATCAAATGGTCCTTTATGCTACCTCTACAAAAAGCTTAGAATAGTACAACGCTAGAGTCGGTCAATACTTTACTTACTGTCAATACTCAATATTTTTTTTACGTTTTGTGTGCACGCGTGGATGTGCATGCAGTTGTTAATACCATACACGTTGAAACGCCTGTTGTTTATGGTGCTGGCTGCCCCGCCTATGGAAAATTGATTGTCGTTATTCTACAGGAATATTTCATTCAGAGAAAAAGGCTCCCTGACTATCTTAATACTGAAGTTAATGGAGGATTACTGGAGAACATGGACATTAACATAAACAATAAAAGACACTAATCTTTTCCGTCTTTCACGTCTCAGCCCCGTTGATGAGCTATGCCGTGCAGTAAATCCTAATGTTTACTCATGTCTGCTTCATGCAAAAGCCATGACGGTCGTTTGTTTAACCAATGATCATTCCTAGATATCGATCTGGATAGGTATAGCTGTGTCTCTGTCTCAGTAGATTGCAGTGAGGGTGCAAGACGGACACATTAATAGCAAGATGCAGGATCCCGTAATAAATGCTAATAAATGTAATCTAAGCTAATTGTCATCAAAGGCCACTTGGGACATATTTTAATTGTAAAATGGAACGTTAGCTAATTTTGAATACTAATATAATATCCTCTCATCATGGTTTCATGTAGGCCTATGTTTCCAACATTTCCTCATTGATCATTTTATCAATTGTGCTAAATAACATTGGGGCACTGATTTGAGGGAAATTCCCAGATACAAAATGGAACAACACTTAGCGTCCAAGCACAAGAAAAGGACACCATGTAAGGCCTTGGTAAAACAAAAGCAATGTGGTAAAAGATAAAGTCCAGAGGATTTTCCCCATCTTCTGTGTATTGTAATATGATCAGCCTTCCCCTTCTTGCCCTCTCTGCTCTGAAGGATACGGGAAAACCAAATATTGTTGACACATCAAAAGCATCACAAATGAAACAGAAAATGAATGAGTGTGTGTGTGTGTGTGATACACTATCGTTCGCTGCGTAATGAAGGTGGAAATACACTGTAGGTACGGAGGGACATCAATGGGTTACAACAACACACAGGACACACTCACACACACACACACACACACACGCACACACACATCTCCAGTGGAAAAAAGCTGCTTCTTTGCTTCTCAATTGTGTATGATCCACATTGCTAAGATACCCCCCCTCCCATGCCCACCTCCACCACACTGGCATGTAGAAAAACAGAGATTCTCTTATACATGCACGCCCGTGCACCCTTCCGCTCCCTTCCTGCTCATTGCTATTCCTTTCACGCTCGCCTCACTGTGAAGCCCGATCAGCAGCCTCTCTACGCTGAAACGCTCCAACTTTAGCGTCAGCGGAGAGACGCAGGGATCAAATCATTCTATTAGCAGATCTAATTGATTGTGTCTGGGGGAACCACATCGTACTCAGTGTTCCTGAATACCGGAGTGCAATGCGTGGTTACAAAAAATCCCCATTGTTTAGTGATATTTAGTAATTATCAAATTATTCAAAAGCATACTTTCTTAAGAATCATTTAGATGAACGCAAAACCATCTGGTTTTGCGATATAATGGCGATTGTATTAGATGAATAATCAATGTGCTTGTTATTCATTACATATACAGGGAGGCTATAGATTCCTTGTTGTCGTCTTTCGACTTCTCGTATCTGTGCAGAGTTCAAGCATTCACTTTTTTACACACTGCCTGTGTGTGTGTGTTTTCCTTGTACATGTGATACATAGGATGCAATCAGACCATGAAACCCCAATTAACATTGTGGAATGCTGGCAGGCAGCATCGCCATGGAAACAGGCTGTAGCTAAGCATATCCCTTCAAGATCGTTACCGTTTCATACCTGTACATTTCCTGTGCCCTTTTGGTCTGTGCAGGATGTATGCATTGCTAACATTTGTGTGTGTCTGTGTCTGTGGGGGGGGGGGGGGGGGGGGGGTTGAAAAGGCTTGCAGTCACGTTTCAGTCCTGTTGTTATGGTATGAGAATGAATCCCTTCTCTGTCCACAATGACAAACAGTCACGCAGTGTTTTTTTGTTTTTTTTACAATGGATGTATCAGAAACATGTCAGTGATGATCTGGAAAGGTATACTCTTATGCAGTAGTAGTAAGGTATACTACTACTAGTATAAAGGTATACTCTTATGCAGTAGTAGTAATCCATGTCTGTGCTTTTTTTGGTATGCTACTTCAAACAACAAGCTAACCCTAATGTGCTTTCTTATGAATGTGGGACTAATCACGGAGTCGTGAGAGATTAATTTCTTTAGCGACCAATATGTTGTACCTGTATCACCGAGTCTTGCTCTACCACGTCACCCATCAAAAGATATAGAAAAGACTGAACATGGATCCCAGACAATATTCACAGGTAGAGACCAGAGAGGTGGTACTCTCCGCTCTCAGCTTGACAACAAAGATGCGAACAACATTACAGTCTGGAGCTTCCTAACACCAGCTTCTGCTTGACCAGCACACAGAACTTCAGAAAGGACCATGTACCACTTATAATAATAATAATAATAATAATAATAGTAATAATAATAATAATAACAATAATAATAACACATTAGACTAGAGCATATCACATATTCCTAAATTGCTAAATGTATCTTATCTATAGAAAAATAAATCAGGTCGGACAATCTGCAAACTTGTATACATACATTTCTTTTAGGACATACAAGCAAACATTCACATGTGTGTGTGTGTGTGTGTTGTGTGCATTGTATTTGTGTGTGTGTGTGTGTGTGTGTGTGCGTGCATGTGTGTACAAGGTAATGAGTAAGGCCAGATTTTGAGATGGAGGGTGCAAATAAGGAGGGTGCAAGCGTCTAGGTCCTTCGCCTCTCGTTTCAACACCACCACCAGAGGAGACGGGAACCGGATTCAGTAGGAGGTGAGGTTTCCCCTCCGGGGAATATGAAGAAGATGACCCATAGAATGCTCTTTGTGTCCCCTCTCTCTGTCCCATTAACCATGCCGAGGAGGGTCACCATAACATCTAATTTCCGGTTTTCCTGTTGGGAAACCCTGGAATACTGACAAATTTTGGATTGCTTTCCTTTTCTTGTGGCGGTCGAGTAGCAGAAGAAAGTGAAAAAAGGGGCAGTGACGTTCTCCATCTCGGGGGGGGTCATTTCCCCAAAGTGCTCACCACCGAACCTGAGGCTCTCGAACAATCTCTCGATTGTTCCATGTCCCAGCATAGTGTGACACACTTTGTCACCCACCCCACACCCTCCCTCCACACCCTCCCCCCCCATCCACCCCCGCGCTCTTCCTCCCCGGCCTATGTTCTGTTATCTGTTGTTCATCCAGAGTGTTTTTGTGTCCCTCCGGAATGGTCCACCATGACACTCTCCATGTTTGCGTGCTACACTTATTCTACCCCCCTTGTTGTGCTGGTCGTGTTCTCTCTCCTGCCTCTGCTCTCAGAGACTCTCGTTCAATTTGTTCGCCGTTCCCCTCCCTACTTTGGCTTTGCGCGTCGCCTCGGGCACCATGTGGTTCTCGTGGATCCCCTTTCGAATCCCCTCGAGGGGGAACAGACAGTTATGGCCCAGCATTTTCTGGGCCGTTTCTAGGTGGTTGGTGCCCCTCTGGTAGGTGCTGTTGATGCGGCACTTGGGGCTGGAGCCCGCCAGGAGGCGCTCGGAGGGGTTGGCGTCGGAGATGTCGCGCAGGTGCTCGTCGTCGTCCGTGTCGGCGTCGATGTACTTGCTGATGGACGAGTCGTGGAAGGTGAACACGGCCTGCGTCAGCGTGGCGCTCTCCGGGGACTTGGGCGGCGTCCGGCTGCTGGCCGTGGTGTAGACGGACGCCCCGGAGGTCAACAGTGAGTGGTCGGAGAGGATGGAGCTGTCGGACACGGGCGAGGGGCCGCTGTCGCCGTCACTACGGCAACCGCCCTTCGGGGTGCGGTGTTTGGAAAAGTTGCTGGAGAAGAAGAATTTGGGTGTCTTCTCGGGGAATAGAGGACCGGATATGGGCGTAAACACCGGCTCGCGCTCCGGGGGGGGCTGCAGGACAGTCTTGGCACTGGCGCGCCCACCGCCCAGGCCGCTGGCAGGACTGTGGGAGAACCGCCTGCTGTCTTGGAGGCCAAGGCCCACAGCTGGACTATGGGGGAACCGGGTATTCTCCTGGAAGTCTGTGGCGCAACTGATGTAGCTGTCTATGCTCGACAAGCTCTTCATGTCTCCCGCAGCTTCCCTTGTGCCCATCATGGGCTGGCCCGGGTCTGGGATAGCTCCCAGCTCTATCTCATCCCTGTGTTTGCCAACTCGGGAGCTTTTGTCTTTTGCATTGAGATTTGGCTGGGATTGCGTCATGGCCATCTGGTTGTACATCTCTTCCAGCTTCTGGGCATTAAGCCCCTGGGGGCTGGTGGTTCCATCTTTGCTCGGAGAGCCTAGCTCCTTGGCATTTAAAGAGTGATTGGAGCTGGTCTCCGAGCCAGCCCTCTTGGGAGTCCATTTCCAGCGGCTGGGGGACAGGTGGTTTTGCTGCGGTCGCTCGCTCTTCTCCACCACCACGTCCATCAGCTCTGCACTTCGTGCAAAGGCCTCTTTCATGTTCATGGAGACGATGCTGCCGTTTCTCTTGGCCCTCTCCAGAGCCTCCCTTCGTTTAACAGCCTTCTCCTGTCTTTTCTGTTCCTTATAAAACTCTGAGAAGTTATTTACAATGATAGGAATGGGCAGGGCTATCACCAGGACTCCTGCTATACAACACAGACCGCCCACTATCTTCCCCAGAAGAGTTTTGGGGTAGATGTCTCCGTAACCCACGGTGGTCATGGTGATGGTGGCCCACCAGAACGACGCCGGGATGCTTTTGAACTTGGTGTCGTCCTCGTCCTTCTCGGCGAAGAAGACGAGACTGGAGAAGATCATGATGCCCATGGCCAGGAAGAGGATGAGCAGCCCCAGCTCGTTGTAGCTCCTCCTCAGGGTGAAGCCCAGAGACTGCAGGCCGGTGGAGTGCCGGGCCAGCTTCAGGATGCGCAGGATCCGCATGATGCGGAAGATCTGGACCACGCGCCGGACGTTCTGGAACTGCAGCACGCTCTTGTTGGACTCCGTCAGGAAGATGGTGACGTAGTAGGGCAGGATGGCCAGCAGGTCGATGACGTTCAGCGGGCCCTTGAAGAACTTCCACTTGTTAGGGGAGGAGAGGAAGCGGAGCAGGTACTCCATGGTGAACCAGGCGATGCACACCGCCTCCACGTGGGCCAGCTGGGGGTTGTCTGTCGATTGGCCGAACTCATCGGTGTCCTGGAGCTCTGGGAGGGTGTTCAGAGACAAGGCAATGGTGGACAGAACGATGAAGAGGATGGAGATGATGGCCAGGATCTGAAACACACAAGGGCATAAACGCTGATCAGGATTGTATAAGCAAGATGTAGTATAAATATTCATAGTTCTTACAAACATTCCCTCCCTTTGACCAACACTACCGCAGCGCTGTTTTTGATTAGAGTGTCAACATGTTGCCTTGAATGCCATGTCTTCCCATTTCAAATGTTCAGGAGTCTGAGTTTGACTTTGAGCTAATGGATGGTGACTGACACAGTTATTAATTCATGACCCACTCATGAGACGAGAATTGCTCCTTTGCACATGAGTGAGTGTTAGAGGGAAAGATAATGGTTACTACGCCGTAATGCAAACCCTGGCTAAACAGTCAAGCAAACAGCGCAATGGAAGGACACTTGAATTAATACCTAGGAAAAACCCTTTTCACAGAAGCATAATTGTAGGATAATCACGTGTCTCACTCATGATACAAATTCTGTGTCTGCTATTTTAATGCACCAGGGCACGGGTAGTAGACCAAACTAGTGAAGAAGCAAGGTGAATAATGTGTCAGGCTATTTTACAAGATATAAAGTACAATCTCATTCATAATGAACAATTATTTTACAAATAAAGTTTATGCACGCAGTCTCATAATTACAGAATAACTTAATGTCTTCTTTTGAATCAATACCACTTTTGTATTTTATATATTAAACATACATAGATTATTTAAAAGCTGCATATAATATACGTTTAGATCATTTCTCAGGCCATTAGGCATGTGTTCTAACTGCTCAGTTGCTGTCTATGTCAATGTTATCAACGACCGCAAATGTAGCACTAATAACTATTTGCTTTTTGGCAGTTGCTCCTCCATATTCTGTTTGAGCTTAGCAGCATAACTTGTGAATTATCGTAATGTATCTCTCATCATTTTTAATAAGAAGGGCCCATCTCTTTCAGTGTGGGGATACCAATATATATTATGTACTAAACAATATAAATACTATGCTGAAAAGTAGGGTGTAGGGTACATATAAGTCCAATGTACTATTGTGGTTATGATGGTATGGCATGCTATAGCTTTCTAGGATTAATATAATACATATTTTTCAATATAGTAAAGGGAAAAATATCGCCTGCAAAAACAAATTAAGAGTATAAAATAGAAATGAAAAAACCCAAGGCAAATCATTTTGAATTATTAATGTCAACTCACTTTCTTATTCTGGGTTTGTTAAATTGGTTT
The DNA here is from genome assembly GCF_964030765.1 of Micromesistius poutassou. NCBI lineage: Eukaryota > Metazoa > Chordata > Actinopteri > Gadiformes > Gadidae > Micromesistius > Micromesistius poutassou. The sequence goes on from NC_140272.1 coordinate 2,127,076, forward strand.
ATTTATTTTTTAAATATGGGGATTTGCTATTTTAATGAGGTGAAGCTTCAATCTTTCCCTCTCCCAGCCCGGGTCTGAAGGGCATGGAATCAGCGGCTCCTCATCTCAGAGCAGCAGGGTCCCTGTCTCTCTTTATTGATGATGATACACGCTGGTAGCGTTTTGCACGGGTAATTGTGTATCTATGACGTACGCAGCCATTCAGTGACTTAGAACTGGTCTGATCACGCACAACAGACGCCCTAATCCATACGTTGCATATCGGGGATCACTGGTGTAAAAACTCAGCTGTCTGCTCTCGACAGTTGCTGGTTCAACAGACTACATGTATTTCTGGACAAACGTGTGATTGACGCCCCCTCTTCATGGTTCTCTACAGACGAGCCGTGGGGAAGGTTGGTCAAGTGAGAACAATTGAACATGGAAACTTAGCTCTTAGCAAGACTACGAAGTGCAGGATTACACAAACACTTGAGTACTCAAGATCTCCCCCCACACACCAGACTGTGTAGCACACGGGGGTCAAGAGACAGGTCCTCGCAGGAACGCGGTGCCTGTTGACCTACAGTGCAGACAAACAAGTCTGCTGCTCACCGCTTCATATACAGTGGTACCGCGTGTTTAGTTCAGCAGATACCACACTGTAACTTGCGCTTAGACTTCTCCCCTTCACACGTTTCTTGACCTTTGCAAAAATATATATAGACGGCAGTGATTTCTTTTGCAGAGTGCACTAGCTGGGTCAACAGCGATGTTTGAGCCATAAAGCATGCATTGTTTGCACACAGACTCTTGCACAAACAGACGGCACAAAGGCCTTTTAAATCCTCCAGAGGAAATGACGGAGGGAGCGGCAGCCGAAATGGAGCAACAGCACTGGTTGTTAACACATGACAGACAGCCGGGCCCTTGACAACAGCCTAATCACTCGGCTCCGGCTCCCAGGAGGAAAAGTGATGGCCAAAGAGGCAACCTTATCTAGGACCAATCAGAGCAGCAGAACACTGTTGCCATAGCATCATGGGAGAGATCCTGTCCTGTTTATCCAGGTCTATCCTCTCTCCTCACTTCCTGGAGTGTGACTTCATGAAGCACAGGAGAGGCAGAGTCGCAACGGTGGAAGTTTGCTGATGATGTAATGGGAAAATATGATTTACAGATCTGTGTGTGTGCATGTGTGTGTGTGTGTGTGCGTGTGTGTGCGTGTGTGTGTGTGTGTGTGTGTGTGTCTCTGCGAGTTCTATTTCCAGCAGTATCATTAGTCATTAGCTGCTATGGTGTGTGCTATCCAAGCCCTTGCAACAATGCCAGCATTTCTCCACCTCTACAATGATAGGATTATTACACCCGAAACGGAAATTGCTGAAAACAAATCATGGTATTTACTAAAGCAGTGAATGGTAACAGGAGTAAGGCCAAACTAGACGATGGAGAGAGGTGGGGTGTTGGGCCAGACAAAGGGGTAAGAGTTTGGCATATGTGGGACAGGAAAAAGATGCAGGTAATAGAATCGGAGAAACTATAAAAAGACTAATGGAGTCACCTCTGGTACTTCTTGTGTGAAACATGATGGTTCTGAGGTGACATTCCAATAAGAAAAGCAATCCCAGTTCCCTGTGGTCTAAGGTCCCTGTTACACTTTCATTATGCCCTTCATTCTCGCTCTCTCTGCCTCAATGTATTTCAATCTCTCCGTTTCTCTTGTCTGTTTCTCTCTTTTGTCTTGCTCGTCTCTCTCTCACTCTCTCTCTCTCTCTCTGTCTCTCTCACTCTCTCTATCTCTCTCTCTCTTTCTCTCGCTCTCTCTTTCTCTCTCTCTTTCTCGCTCTCTCTCTCACCCCCACCCACCCCACTCCTATCCCCGACTCTCCTAGTGTCCTACTGGACTATCACTGAATACATTTTAAATGCAAATTCGAATACATCAATTATAAATTATTTTATAATGATCTGCTGAATGTCTCGTTGGGTACATTACAAACATAAGTTAATAAATGTTTGACCTTATCAAAGCTGCTTCTACGGTTCACCTGGTAGTTCAATGTCTCAGGATATTACATGTACACCCTTTCATCTTGTTCTGTGGGTGTTCTGGTTTCTTCCTCTTTGTTTTTTCCGGCGTTGTAATTGGGTTAACATGTCCTCCTCGTGTTTTTGCCATCTTTGTTTTTGATCTTGTGACCCAAGCCTGACACAGCTAGCTACGGTTGCATATAGAAACATAAGATCCAGACAACCCACGCAAAGCTGAAGGCTGTCGGTTTGTGTGGACCTCATCTTCACTTTCCGCATCGATCTAAAAGAGCACTTACAGAACCGTTGATGCATTCATTGCATTCATTCATTCCCTAGAATTGCTGCCTTGAGCTTCCTTTTTTCGCCTCTGTGCTAGTTCTCATTCAGTGCCCATGGCCTCATTTTATGTGGACTGTGTCCCAGCAGCAATGATTCATTTTCTTTGTGCTACACCGGCACTGTCGGGGTCAGACGACCCTCCCACCCGGACCCCCGCCCCCGTATTAGATTCATGCTCCAAACACCAACATAAGTTCCCAGAACCCGTGGCGCCAATTGAGGTCTTCACTTAGAGACGCCCTCTTTGTTGAACGGTGTTGTTTTTCCTTTGGTTTTCGCACTTGGGTCATGTGATGCGTGTGTATCCGGGTCTCGCAGACCCTAAACCCCTGGTGGCGTTCCCCGGGGGGGGTGGTGGGGGGGGGGCAGCAGAGGAACTCCCGTAATCCCCTGACGCCTCTGTCACTACTGCTTCAGCAGCGCCAGTCTGGCCCTCCTGCAGCATTCTGCAGGAAGTCCCACTTGCCTCAACTTGAACTCCCCCGGCACAGAGGGAGAAATCCCCGGAAGCGCACACACCTTGAAGCACCCGACGCAACGGGGGCAATCCGTGTGTGTTTGGATCTGTGTTTGCTTTCGTTGGCCGTTTACATAGTGACTAAAACACACAGAGCTGGAATCCTCTGGATGTCATGTGAGTGAACCACACCCCACCTTACGGCGAGTCGTTCTAATCTATGACCACATCTGAGGAGGCCGGCCTTGCGAAGCAACAGCTCCTATACAGCCTGGGCAGGCAGCCACAGTCACCATGACAACCCCCTCGAAGCGCGACAGGAGGTGCCTACACGGACCTGCTTGTAAAAGAAAAAAAACAAGTCTGACGTTTCCCTCCTCCTCCTCCAGCTCACGCCCCTCTCTCTCTCTCTCCCCACTCGCCCTTACACGCTTCCTCTCTCGCCCTTCTTCCTTATTCAACACTCACCCGGCGTTGAACCATCCGCAACGCCTGAATATATTTTCTCTGTCACCCTGTTTTGTTTAATTCATTTTTGGCTCGCTCGTTGGGGCATAAGTATAGCTAATTGCTGTGACATCTTCCCAAAAGGACTGAGGAGCATAATGCATGAAGCAGAAAGTCTGCCCTTTACTGGTGCACTCTATATTTGTTGTTATCCAGAACCTTGGCCCTGGTAATAAACAAGAGATGTGTAGAGAGTTGTATTCATGCTAACCAGCTTAGCATTGCCTGGCATTCATTTGTATGACTCAGGCTATTAAAACAGTTATTTGGGGAACTTGATAGTGTTTGATATTTTTTCTGTCTCAATTCCCTCCAAATCAGTGTCTCACAGAGCAGCGTGATCATGTGAGCCCTGGGTAATAGGGAATAATGCATTCTGCATTCGCTCAATGCAGAGGGGCCCTGCTGCTCGCCTCTCAAAGGATGGGGTTTCCATGGAGACGGGAGGAGACCGTGTCTTCCACATTTCCCCTAGCCTGATAGCATGAAAACGCATGCACACACACACTTCTTTGCATGCGCGCACACACACACACACACACACACACACACACACACACACACACACACACACACACACACACACACACACACACACACACACACACACACACACTTATACATACCCACATACACACATAAACACACACACAAATACACATACACACATACACACACTTAAACTCACACAAGCACACACATACACACACTATCACAGCACACACACACACACACACACACACACAAAATTGCATGCACTCATGAACAAATACAGAAACACAGAGCCTAAATTCTACACCCCCAGTGGAATATTATTTTACCAAGCCATCGTATCAATGCTAAAATCAATGATTAGCCCCTGCCCTCACTTGGGGAGATAAACTCAAGAAATTAACTTTTTCACACCAAAACATACGACCACACAACAAACAAATGATGAGAGGATTATGTTAGCTGTGACGAAGAGACTCAAGAGAGCAGTCCCTCTGCGTCTCTCTGTGAGCGACTCAATGGGAACACAGGATCCACCGGCTTATGTCATCCCCGTCCCGCCGGTTGTGTGAGACGCTGGAGGTGGAGGCGACGGGGAGGGCTGCTGAAATGCTGCCCAATCATTAATCAACTACACCTGTTCCTAATGACACTAATGAGCCCTAACGAACTGACTCTCGAGCCAGGCTGCCTCTAATCACGGGATCGCACGTGCCGTCGCGTTAGACAACCGGGAGCGTCTCGACTCGCTGTTTCGTAAGGAGAAACGTACGCGGTGTGTGCGTGGTTAAACTGTTCATTATTGCTGATAATAAGTAATGCTTGAGAAGATAGCAAGTGTGATACGTACACGGGACTGTAAAGATGCTACACACGTCTCCGTCTGACTTTTTTTTTTTGTGTACTATCTCTGTCACACACTCACTCACAAACACACACACACACACACACACACACACACACACACACACACACACACACACACACGGACGAAACCCCTGTACAGGTCCAGTACAATTCATCTCCTCAATGAAGCCCACCTCATATTCTCTCCCTCTCAATTATTCATGCATCTCAGATGAAGAAGAGAACCCAGACTCAGCATCTATATTTAAACCCGGGCCAGTCCACGGTGGCTTTATAAATAGCCACCCCAGTATCAGGCCTGGTCTGGTGCATCCACAACGCTGGGATCATCATACGCTTGAACCTCGTATTTATAGACAAGCAGCTCCTCTGCCAGGTTTCATTACCGAGTGATATCCTAGTTCCCACATGACTGGCCATCACGTTCCTCCACCTAGGAGACGCTACCGAGATTCATTTCTAAGGAACAAATTGGACGAGTGGATAAATTGCTTGAACTGATTTCCATAGTGAGGGACAGGGCCCTGTTTCCCACCTACCTCATTATAACTGGGAGACGTGGCATACAGATTACAAAGACGACAATATGGAGATAAATGATGCAGAATAGGCTGAATCATGTGAAATAAGGTAATTCTAGTTAAATGGGGTGGCTTATGCTGATTATGGTACAATAGATTGTGTAATGGAGAAAAGCTGTAATCTGTAATGCAAAAGACAAACATTGCATCACCAGTGCCTGGGAAAGCATTGCAAAGGAAGACACACACCACAAACACACCCACACACACATGCACATACACAAACCGACACCCACACACGCGCATGCACACACACACAAACACACACACACACACACACACACACATGCAAATAAACACAAAAACACACACACACACACACACACATACAAAACCCAAAATCAACAATGCTGCTTGAATAGAGTGAAGAGACAGCTGCAAGTTCAAATATCACAGAAGGGACAGTTGCCATGGTGACTGTCTTTCTCTATACATCTTAGACAAGAGAGTGACAGATAGATAGATAGATAGATAGATAGATAGATAGAGAGATAGACAGATACATCAAACGATAGATAGATACATACATACATACATACATACATACATACATAGGTAGATGGATATATATATATATATATATATATATATATATATATAGAGAGAGAGAGAGAGATTGATAGCAATATAAAGAATATTCAAATAACTAAAATATGGCTAGTCAGGAAGGCCAAGCCTAGTCTTTGCTTCAACCTCATCAGATTCAGACTAACATCTGAGAGATTTCAGCCATAGCCACAAACAAAACCAAAATAGCAGGCTGAGTAAAAAAATAGAAGTTTTCATCCAGCTTTGTGTGTGTGTGTGTGTGTGTGTGTGTGTGTGTGTGTGTGCATGTTCGTGTGTCTATGCCTGTGCCCACACTGGCCTGTGCCTACACATGCACGCCGTCCTGCGCCGGGCCAAAGTGCTCGTCAAGGACAAAGTCTTCGCACCAGTAGTCAAGTAGTGCACCCCCCCCCCCCCCCCCCCCCCCCCTCCTCCCACCAACCCTCTTTCGTACCAATAACCTCCTATCCTGATGAAGGTTTCTCTCCTCTTCCTTCATCTTCACTCTATTTCCGTCTCTCGGCCACCCTTCACCCTTCTCCAAGGTCATGTCTCTACCTGTGCAAGTCTCCGCACCAGTGGGTCTAAATCAGAGAGAGAGAGAGAGAGAGAGAGAGAGAGAGAGAGAGAGAGAGAGAGAGAGAGAGAGAGAGAGAGAGAGAGAGAGAGAGAGAGAGAGAGAGAGAGAGAGAGAGAGAGAGAGAGAGAGAGAGAGAGAGAGAGAGAGAGGATGGGGCGGACGAAATAACAAAAAAATTGTCAAATGGAAAAGCAAAGTTTTATCGTGTGTGGCGATGCATTGCATCGGCGGATGACGCTGTTCACGGAGCGCTCTGTCATCGTCGCCATAGTGACAGAGCCATTCATCCCGGCCCCAGGGTTACTGGGCTGATAGAGAGAAAGCGGGTTGAGTGACAGCGGACTTTAAGGTCCTTGCCGAAGTGGATCACTTGTCATGGGGGAGGTTCTGGTGAGCGTATTCACGCAGTGAGGCCGCTCTCCCTTCACGGCCACAGGTCCCACACAGACTCTTGCCCTGGTATGACCTGTGTTGCTGGTTTAACCATCCATTACGTCTTTTAACCTGCAGCTGGATTTCAATGCATCGGTAAGTTAGAAAGAATATGAAAGAATATCTTGAACGATATATATATACAGTACATAATGGCCTATATAATATGAATGAATAATGCGTGATTATAATCATTCAAGTCTCTTCGCCCTAAAATAATCTATAGTTATACATGTCTCTGTGACCTTACGGAATATATACATGTCTCTGTGACCTTACGGAATATATACATGTCTCTGTGATCTTATAGAATATAAACATGTCTCTTTTACCTTACAGAATATACATAAGTATACATGTCACTGTACCGTAACAGAATATACATAAGTATACCATGTCTCTGTGACCTTATTCAGGTACACATGTCCCTTTACTCTAATATATTATACATAAGTATACATGTCACTGTACCCTAACAGAATATACAAGTATACATGTCACTGTCGCCTAACAGAGTATTCAGGTACACCATGTCTCTGTGTAAACACACTTTCACTGCTAACCCTGCGCTGGTTTGACAGCAATTATTCAAACGTCAGTCGGACGTCAGTTGGACGTTGCTAAAAAATGCCACAAACGTGAGAAAGAATTAATTTGTTGGTTTGGTTTGTATGGGATTTTCTTTTCTTCACCTAAACTCAAAACAAACGCACATCCGACAGGTGAGAAATACCAACAGGGGATTGTAGTATTAAGAAAGGCTGCATGTTAAGATGTGTGCAGATATAAGGGGAGATATTTCCAATTATCTTTACAGGTGATTCATATTCAAAGCAAATCAATATTTTTCCATGCATCTTTTTAAATAACCATATTCTGAAGTTATGCACCTTGTATTATGTACTTATTTTTTAATGTTGTGTTAAAACGTAACCAACCAATCCCCATATCATATACAACATAATGATTTTTCTTTCTGTTTATGTTAGAATTATTCTTTCCCCAGGCTGACAAAAGAGGGGTCTTCATCTCCCTTTAAATTCCATTAAAATAAATCTGTCATCTATTGTAATATTCTACATGTTTTGACTTAACTTACATAATGTCTCTCTTGCTCAGTCTGACAGCAATGGTTTCCTCAAAAATACCCTTCCAAGATATGAAAAGATTAGATAAGACAACACTTTATTGATCGCCAGGCAGGGAAATGTGGTGTTTACTGCAGCAGAAACACAGGCGGAAATAGATGCCTCCTAGTTACAAAATGCAATACAAATAAAAATGCCAAACAAAAGCTGACAATAAACATTTAATGTGAAAATAAACATCTCCCTTCAGTTGATGGAGGGGTTGCCCTTCCTCCTCTCCAATCCTGCCTCCAGACGAGCCCAGTTGTAGTCCAATAAGCCAGCTGGCCTTGCTCACCAGCTGGGTCTGAGGGTCTTTCCAGCCCTGCTGCGGTCCCTCAGCAAACTACTCTTACTCTGACTTTGTTCACCGCCCAATGACAAAACGGTGCTTAAGTTATGGTCTAGTAATCCTTTACTAATGGTGTTCATGTTAACTTAGATATTAGTTGATGCATCATTTATTAGGGTTAGGATTAACCTCAGGGGCGTTCCCTAACCCTATTCAATAATGTATAAAGTAATACCTTATATAGCAAGCACACCATTGCCTTAGTTAACATGAACACAATTAGTAAATAATTACTAGACATGCGTAAACTGTTCATTTACTGTTGGTTAATTGTTAGTTAATGCTTATTACTGCATTAACAAATGTTTAATAATAGTTCCTTATTATACCCTTATGTAAAGGTTACCAAATCAACTTACAACTTTCTGACTAACTGATCTCTATTTAACAAATGGTAGGAGGAATTAATAATGTCAAACAACTCTTTTCAGCCAGCATCAAGTCTATAATCCATAAACATCTGCACATTTCCAGTGTTCTTCATACTTCCAAGTAGGCTTCTTGCACCTCATCACTAGGCCAAACTCAAGGTCAATGTACTTTCTATAATTCTGGTTAGCACACAGTTAGTCTCGCAAATCACACTCTGAGTCTGAAGGCAGACAATATCAAAATATGAGTGAATTTGGCATTTCACTTTCGTTAACTTCATATTTGTTTCTAACATCAATCATGTTGCTGGAGGCGATGATGTGTAAGCGCATAATTGCTGAACACAAACTCCGCCGGTAGTAGTAAAGTGTAAAAGAGTGTCTGTAAAAGTTTTCAAATCAACACTGTGTCGACCCTCTAGACACTGTTGACAAATCCTCTTTGGAAAGCTTCATCCACTTGCGTGAATGAGTTTCATTGGAATATCTCCGTAATGAAAGAGGCAACAAGGCGTAACTCCGCCCCTCGCAGTGTCTGCTATCAGCCCCGTCTTCCCCAGAAGTTCTGCTGTCACAGAGTGGGACGGCCGGATCCGGAATTAGCATATAGTAAGAAGGACAAAGCTGGATTACTGACTGAGCATAACGAGTTACTTTACCCAGGGGCCTGGAGGGCTCCTGGCCCCCAAGGGCCACATTGTGTCTCCCTATTATAACTGATGAAATGGTTATCTAATGCATCCACATACATTATGCACTGTGGCTGAAGAAAACTATTAAGATAAAATAAAATAATATTAAAATAATATATTAAACAATAATGACCCTGCATCTGATTTTGTACGCATGTTACATTAAAATCAAATCCCAAACTGTGACTTTATCTCAGCAATTTATTTATTTTAATATTTGTTTATGTACCATAGGTGCCACACATCATGAATTAAATCGATAATCTGTTAATCGCAATGAATAATCACAATTCCAATATCGGGCAAAATAATTAAATTGTCATTTGTATCATAATCGTGCAGCCCCAATAACGACTTAGGGTCAAAGGTCAGGATAAATTATCAACACTTGAGATCTGGTGAATCAATATGTGGCGATGAGCCCCTCAGCTCACTCCCACTTCAGGATAGGGCCTACTGGATTGATTGAGGAGGTCACAGGAATTCAGCCAGCACTGTGGTTTGCATGAAATTTTGGCAAATTTATTTATAGTTCTCACTCAAAAAAAAGTGGCCAAGCCAAACAAAAATACTTAGAGAAACAAAAACAAAATCAACTCGAGGGTTGTTCGCTAGTCCTAGGTCTGCAGGAAACATTGTGCTACATACACCGCCTCACAACAAGCGATCCTCCCCAGGTTCCCTGCAGGCATGAACACAGGGCTTAAATAAAGCCATTCAATTATCTCCCTTGGGAGATACCATTTGCATAGGGGTGCATAGGGGTCCATGTACAATGCTATGTTAATCTTAACAACATTGTCAAACATTTATACACACTTTTCTCTTCTACTACGCATATCTCACATTATGATTATGTACATTACTATGCAAAAAAATATAACACCCCATAATAATTACCTTATAGCCCTAACAATTCCCCCCCCTTACAACTGTCATCTTCCCGCATCCCAATCAGACAATTAAGTGATTCCAGGTGCCTGGGTTGCCTGGCATTGGAAATGCTTGAGGGGACCAGGAAGTGAGTGAGGACTGTCAGTGTTTGTTTATGTCGTGCAAAATGTATGGATTAATGGCAGAGAATGGGTTATGGAGCAGATCGGCTGGTACCTAACCGATTGCTAGGATGTGTAGATGAGTTACCAAAGTATAATGTAGAAGAATAATGTAGTAGAACGTGATCCTTAATGTTTTAATGACAAGACGCGGTTGCCGGCACTGCGTGTCATTACCATATGTGTGAATGCGTGTGTGCGTGTTGATCAGTTAAATGTTGTGGGTACGTGAAAAGGAGGGCTGCCTTTTCACACAATATCTCGTCTTATAGACGCTATTATTATCGTTATCATAATTATCATTACCATTATATTATGTGTTTATTTTTGGGAATCATCTATTTTGATATCATTGTGCTTGTTATGCATTTTCTTCCAACAAATGTGTTCCCAAAATATTGATCATAATCCAACTAAGTTTCAAACTGCAGTCTGGGGGGGGGCCTGAGCATTCCATGCAGCACAGGATGGGTTTCTGGGTAAATTATGAAAATGATGCCAGCAGCAGTGAGAGTCTCATCACATCAAAGGCTTCAGACTCTGTGCCAATTATGAGAACTTTGCTGCAGGTGGCTCCCCCGTGTTCACACCTGGGTTAAGCCTATCAGCAAGGAGGAGCACAAGCCCTGCTTATAAACGCTCCACTTCAGGATCATGGATGCTTATCCCACCTTCTACCGACGCTGCTACTTAGTGGGGTGCTGGTGGTGATGGTGTAGTGTGGCTGTGGCCTCATTGGCGGATAATCCGGACAAGATAAGGGCAACAACATATTTTTTCCGGGGATAAAGGGGACAACTCAAGATAAGGGAGGCAATTTGCTTTAGAGAATTTCAATTTCTTTCTTTAGATAGACATAAACATTTTCGCTTAAGATTTAAAGGGGAAGGATAATTCTTAGGGTAAGGGGGAAAACATATACATTACTTGAGACTTGCTTTTGCTCTGTGAATATACTGTTATACAAATATATAATATTGCAATTGTGAATTTTGAATCTGACCAAATACAACATGAGGCATACTTGCAATGGCAGTGAACAAGTGAGCATGTGAGTGATTGAGTTAGGTAGAATGTGAGTGAGGTTGTGAGTGAGTGAGTGAGTGCGTGAGTGAGTGAGTGAGTGAGTGAGATAGTGTGTAAGGAAGAGAGAGTGAGTGGGAGAGTGAGTGAGTGAGTGAGTGCGTGAGTGAGTAAGATAGTGAGAGAGTGAGGTTGTGAGTGAGTGAGGGAAGTAGTTATTGAGTAAATAAGTGAGATAGTGAGTGAGTGAGGGAGCAAGGTAGTGAGTGGGTGAGTGTGGTCCATTGACAGGAAACAATACAGTCACACAGAAATGGATCCCGTTTCCCTGTAATATCAGGTTACTACGGAAACTGAGAGCACAACAGGATCTCCTGCTGCACTTAACATCACCAAACCACAAGACCAAGGACCGATAAGGACTGCATGGTGAAGCATAAAAACAAGATAAAATCACCATTCCTCTCAATGAATAATTTTGTCTGCAGCGTTCCTGTGAATCTGTCTTTGTGAACAGGGTGTGTGTCTGAGTCATGGTGGGATTCAGAATCAGTGCTGGTGTTTCAGAGAGAAGTTATTTCTGAACAGGAAGACAGAGTATCATCACAGGGATCCATTCACTCTGGCCGTGGTCTTTCATAGGTTCTCAAGCTATGCACTTGTCTGTCCACATGTTTTAACGTGATTAGGATGTGTGTCTGTGAGTGTGTGTATGTGTGTGTGTGTGTGTGTGTGTGGGTTTGTGTCTGTGTGTGCGTGTGTGTGTGTGTGTGTGTGCGTGTGTGTTTGTTTGAGTGTTTGTGTTTGTATGTGTGTATGTGTGTGCGTGCGTGTGCATGTATATATATATGTGTGTGTGTGTGTGTGTGTGTGTGTGTGTGTGTATGTGTATGTGTATGTGTATGTGTGTGTGTGTGTGTGTGTGTGTGTGTGTGTGAATGTGCCATGTCTATGTGGGTCTTCTGACAAGAGGTCACAGGTCATAGCCCCTAATCAATAGGACTACTCTCTCCTGATGATTAATCTATAGCATTAGAGCAGCACAGCATGTGGTAACCAGCAAGAAATCCTTCAGGAATCCATGGACACACCTGCAAATACTAAGGAGGACAGCGAAACTTCTGAGGGATGAACTACACCAAACCTTGGATTAAGTGCACACTTCTCTACCGCGGATCACGATTGACCCCTACAGATTACAGGGCAACTTCTCAGGTAAACGTCACTGTACATTTGGAAGCGTGGCAGACCTGGACCAAAGCCATGGCTGCCCCCTTGCTTTGAGCCTGTCAGGGACCATGTCTTACACATCCACGTGCACTTTGACCTTATCAGGCAAATGAGATGGGATCTCAAGCGCCAGGCAATCATGAGGGGGTTAGTTGCATTTAATACAGAGCAAGGAGACAGTGATACAATATCCTGTTCTGCAGTTCATTTGTGGTCTCCTAATAAAATGATCTGTTTTTAGGCCAGCAGATGCCCTGACTCCAAATCATGTTGATACGATCAAATTGAATTTAGTGGGGAAAGGCTATCTCTGTCGTGTTTATTTATAGACAGGTCCCCCACGTATCCCCCGTTTCATAGGAATACTCCAGAAAACCCTATTTTGGGACTCTGAACACGTTGTCGTTGTAGAGCACAGCTTGTACGCTTGTTTGTTTCAAGGGCTTTCCCCCACCTTCATTACACAGGCTGTTTCGTAGAAATGACTTTAGATCAGAGTATGCTGACACTATTAGTGACATTAGTGACTCTTAGGCAACCTGGAAAAATCTTAGACAACCTGGAAAAATACTATGGTGGGCCTCTTTTTGTACATTAGCTTGAGGACATTGCAGAAAGAATAATCCCAAAACAATACAACCGTAGCACTGACTGTACATTATATAGTTTTGCTGTATATAGTTCCAAAACTCTGCACACCATGTTTCCTGTATATACCCCTTATCGTATCACCCCATTATTGTATACTTCATTCCCAAAGGATGTACAATGAACTGATCTCTACAAATGCAAAAGTCTGAAATACAATGGAAGCCCCCGAAATGAAAGCCCTTCAGTGGCCTACTTGCCTGCCAGAAGGACACATCTCATAGTGTGGAGCGGTCAGAACCAGATGATGTGATTGGCTGAAAGGAACCCCCACCAATATGGGGTACGAGGGATGAGGCCGGGGAGGATTCAACGTGGAGCATGAGGTCTCCTGGAGAATAATGAATGTGACATTTCCCTGACATTTAGCCGCCTGTCTGGTCGAGGAGGCCCAAGAATGGGAGAAATTAAGAACAGGGGCAGCGCACAAGGGGAGGGGAGAGCAAGGACCCCTCATGAATAACATTGATTTAATTGTTTTTTTTTTTAACCAGATTCATCTGGGGTTGTACATTTTAATGAGTTTCTGTACTCATCACACACACAAACACAGACACACGTGCACACACACACAGAATAATCTAGGCCTACGTTGCTTACAAGTTTCTAAACGTGAAACGCACATTCACAGAACACATTCTATTGCAGATCTATCGCTGGGAGTCTCCGTTGACGACCGCCGCAGCATATCACCTCACGTTGTGGTTAAATCTGGACCACTGAATGAGCCCACACTGTTTCAGGGTTTCATATATAGTTAGCACAATGCAGCCATGCTTTTAGTAGGTTTGCGCTGTGGTTTTATATTGCCCTCTTAAGCTAATTAGGGATCGAAAAACTCTGGCTTCTTGTTGCTCCCTTGTTCCCAGGGCATGGGTCTGCTCTCAACTTGTCAGAGGGCCAATCTCAGACCGGAGTGCAAGCACTTACTACAGGGGAGAGCTGTGCATTTCTGGGAAAGCCCACCTTTCAACGCTATGGCACAAAAACCTTCACAAAATGTACCGCCGTATGTGGGTCGACTCCACCACAGATCCCTGTTTCGTTAAACTCGTTCATTTCTCTCCTCCACGTTGACGTTTGAACAAGGGTGATGATGCACATACAGCGATAGAGCCTGCCTTCCTTCGATAGGCATTTGAACATTGTAAACTCTAATAGGATCAACATTGATTTTACATCTCCCCCTGGATCTGCATGAGGAAGTGATTTCCCCGACTTGACTCGGCAGCAGAGCTCATCTCGGGGTGTTTGCGTGGCCTGACAGCCCCTCCACGCGACCTCCCTGCAAGTCACCCCCCCCCCCCCCCCAGCACAGCCAGCCAGCCAGCAAGCCCACCGCCGGCATGGAGCTTCCTGTGAGGATCCCTCAGCCGCCATCACGACTTGCGTGATTAGAGTGCGTGGATGCTAATTGTTGTTCAAACACTGCCGGTGTGTGTGTGTGTGTGTGTGTGTGCCGTCGTGAGCTATTGTGAGCCAGCACCAAACCCCAGGCTCATAAACCATGTGGTGGCGTCCGTTGTTGTCTTTCTCCATTCAGGTAGCGTTTTGGCTGCCCTAATTGACGATCAAATATAGAATAAAGGGCTGACAAATTTGGAAATGATTATCCAAATTAAATATTCCACAGACGGATCCATTTTTGTTTTGTGAGCAGAGATGGTGAATCAATGAGGTAATTATAGAGCATAACATTGTCAGGCTATTATCAGTGGGCAAGCAATAAGCAGATGGAGGGAAACAGACTTTGAATCAGAGGTATAACAGCAGCAGCAACAACAACAACATCTCTAAATCAACTTGAAACAACCCTCTTATGCACCGGAGCAGATCAAGAAACAGCCTCCATAACAAATGCAGAGTAAACCCAATGTCTCTGTCGTGTCGTTCAGAGACATGTAGAATTTGTCATGAGAGCTGGACATCAGCAACAACACCACAGAGCCACGTAATCAAAAGGCTGTGTGGCATGGTGACAACCACAAGGTGAGTCCCCTCCAGCGGGTTCCTCCTCAAACACATTTGACGAAATATATTAGCGATAGCTAGAGCGATACCGGAGGAAGGCAGTCTGGTCCCCCCAGACCAGGATACATGAGAGGGATCTCAGAGGCAGCACAGACATACTGAGGGTCTACTGAGGGTCTACTGAAGGTCTACTGAGGGTCAACTGAAGGTCTACTAAAGACCTACTGAATGCCTACTGAGGACTGACAGAGGACTGATATTGAAATTCTATTGAATGACATAGTTAATGCTATGACTTGTAGTAGTGATAGTAGAGGAGGAGTATTAGCAATAGAAATAGTAGTAGGATTAGTAGATGTAGTAGTAGCAGTAGTCATAGTAGCAGTAGCAGTAGTAGTGGTGGTAGTGCTACACTTAGCTGTCTTATATAAACCGTAACACCTCAAATAAAACTAAAGAGAGAAAAACAAATCTGGGCTATGAACAGTGCTGACATAACATAAGTGAATAGTTTTACATAATTAGCTTGATAATGGTTTAGGATTAAATGTGATTTATATATATATACATATTATTACAAAGTCACAATATTGAACTTGTGATAATTGTACTGTGTTCCTCTTCCTTCTACTCCACCGTAGGTATAGAATAGCTAAGAGTTCTTGAGAGTCCATTGCTGATTCCACATGACCCTCTGTTCTGTTCTCTTTTAATAGTCAGGAAGGAAGGTCACTGAGGGATCAATAAGTAACCCTGACTTGCAAAACTTTTCATCCATGATCAGCAAAAACACCTTTTGATGACTAAAGACTGAAGCCTAATCACGCCTCTCTACGGACTATCTGGTAACCAGCACACAGGGATTATGGAAATGTATTCATGAAATGTGAAAATTACCACATTACTAGATGTTGAGAGTGCTCACATATTCAAAATGTACAGCCATAAGTGATATTTATTTATTTATATTTCTTATACAATTTGCAAGTCAAATACCATGTGCATTTGTGTTTGTATGTGTGTGTGCGTGTGTGCGATCTGTGTGTGTGTATCTATTTGTGTGTGTATCTATGTGTGTGCGTGTGTGTCTGTATGTGTTCGCGCATGCGTATTTCTGTGTGTGTATCTATACTTGTGTGTGTGTGTGTGTGTGTGTGTGTGTGAGTTTGTGCATGCACGACTATGTATCTGTGTGTGTATCTACGTGTGTGTGGGTGTGTGTCTCTGTCTGTGTGTGCGGATCTACACAGACCCAGTCATATCTGTGTGTGTGTATTTTGTATGTGTGTGTGTGTGTGTGTCTCTCTCTCTAAGTCTGCATGCATGCATGCATATCTGTGTGTGTATCTCCCTGTATGTGTGTGTGTGTGTGTGTCCACGTCTGCGTGCGTGCGTCTCTGCGTGCGTGCTGACCCACTCAGACCCCCCCCCCCCCCCCCCCCCCCCCGTTACCTTGGCAGCGATGGACGAGCTGGGCTTCTCCAGCAGATCCCAGAGCTTCTTCCTCTTCTCCGCGCAGCAGGTGTTGTCAAACTCCTCCCCCTCTCGCACCTTCAGGTTGTCCGCCTCTCGCTTCAGCTCCTCGTTCATCTGCTCCTTCTTCTGGTGGTAGCGCGCCTGGCAGCAGGACTCCAGGTAGATCTCGTCGATGCCCCAGTAGTCCAGCTCCTGGCTGAAGGACAGCGCGCACATCTCCTCCATCATGTGCAGCTTGCCCGTGCGGTAGAAGTTGAGGATGGAGGTGAAGGCGCCGGGGTGGCGGTCGAAGAAGTACTCGTTCTCGTCCAGGCTGTAGTCGTCGCACACCTCCATCAGGGCGTCGTGGCTGTCGCAGTCCCGCAGCTTGCCCAGCCGCGTGCGGGGCAGGCGGTCCAGGGTCCGCCACAGCACCTCGTGGGGGAGGCCCCCCACGTTGAGCCGCACCCGACGGAAGCCGCCCTTGGTCTGGGTGAGGTCCACCGTCGCCGCCCCCCCCGCCGCCGCCGCCGCCGCCGCCGCTGGGTCTGGGGGGAGGGAGGCGGTGGAGCGCGAGGCCGGGTGGTGGTGGTGGAGCTCCGTGGGGGGCTTGTCCATCATGAAGTCGGACGGGAGGGGGGGCGGAGGGAGCATCTCCCTGGCTATGGACAACATGATGCCTGCTCTTCCATTACTGTCTCTGAGAAGGAGAGGGAGAAGGAGAGGGAGAGGGAGAGGGAGAGAGAAGGAGAGACAGAGAGAGAGAGAGAGAGAGAGAGAGAGAAGGAGAGACAGAGAGAGAGAGAGAGAGGGAAAACGGTTGTTATGGGATGCAGCCTTGATCACACACTTTAAAAGATCTCTCAAATTTTCAACCAAAAGATTTTGTTTTCTGAAGAGCCACTGTAGTTGGGCTCAAACCCCGTGTGAACTACATTGTTATTTATGATATTGAAGGTGTGGACACACAGAGCTGGAACGAGCGGTTATATACGAGCGCTGTCCACTCCAATGGTGCTGAAACGTCAGACTGTGCTCGCAGTCAGTTCCGGAAAAACATGGCGAGAACCTCTTAACTGCCCATTCTGTGAGCTCCATCAAGAAACCATCAATGCTTCACATAAACACATATTGACCAGACCTATTCAGCTTGTTCAGTTTTCTTTAAAATAAATTACGAAACAACCTCTGGCAGGCTTACAGACATGACTTGATCAACGTCTTGCAAAGTTTCCCACGTATCGCTCCCAGAAGTAGGTGATGCCTGACGTTAGCTGTGAAATAATAAGCATGCATCGAAATAGTTAGGCCGGACTGGCGTGTTATTATGGGGGCCTATGGTTAATAAACAGAACAGAATCAATACGTATGCTGACGCGTTCTGCAAGCCTCCACCCCTTTCCTTCTTATTTAAACAGTCTCGATTAACAATTAAGCCTATAATGGTACACTGAAACCCTTATGCAAATTCTAAAAAAAACCGTTTTATTTGCCCCTGTAAAATAAGAGCACACGGAGGGGCTTGTGCAGCCACCGGTGATCGGGGGGCTGTGATTGCCTTGTAATTAGTCAAACTGTACCGTGGCGAATCCAAATTCGATGCATTTGGCAACTCAACATTGACTAATCTTCAAATACACTGCTCTCTGGTGTGGCGAACCGGGCTGATGCAGAGCCCTCGATACGCACTTGATCATCAATTGCCACTGATCATTACAGTTTATTGAATAATCAATGGATTTGGACACCCGGAATCCTTTTTTGCTATGTATATACATATAAAATGATCATTAGTACGTACCGTTCCTGGAAAAAATATATTCCTGAGGCAGCCAAGACGATGCCGAACTATTGCAAAGGAGGAGCGATTATTGGTTTATTATTCCCGGGATTGGACCCTTTCCCTTTCAAACGATGGATCGGTGGAACCCTCCTCTGCCTCCGACATGACAACAAGATCCGACAGACGACTGATGTGCGAGCCACCGTGTTCCCAGGGCGATGACAAAAATGTTAGTCCGATGTAAAAAGATCAACAAGTAGGCTACGTGGAGGACCCATTCGGACGGGCTACTTGAGTTCACATGCGGCGTCGTATCTCACGTCTGGAGGTAGTTCCACAGCATCCCCCCCCCCCACCCCACCCCTTCTCTCCCCCCCCCCCCCCCAACACACACACACCCCTCCGCCCGGCTCCACATCCCATTAACCCCTTACATGCGATGAGCAAACAGCTGTTCCTCCACACCACAGGAAGAGGGAGGAAGACGTGTTGGCGTACATCCCAGGTAAACCAACCCCCCTCCTTAGTAACACCAATCCCACTTTACGGATCCACCTGGAACCAGGGGGAACACCAGGGAAGAGAGGAGCGCGTTTGGAAAGTAAAACATGGTGTTGTTGAGGCGAATCGTTTTCACGACCATAGCCCTGCCCAACTGGTTGTTGCATAGGCTATGTGTGTTTTATGTGTTTGATAAAGGCACACATGGTGAACAACAGATCCACGTCCCATGACTGTACACACACACACACACACACACACACACACACACACACACACACTTCTGTAGAGGAAAGTGATGTGACGTCATTACACTGGAGACGGGGCGTCAGTAGCACAGGAGCGCGGGTTGATTTGTAAACGGAAGATCCCCGGCTCCTCCTAGTGTGTGCAGGTGTCTCTGAGCCGGACACCTAACCCTAACTGCTCCCGATGAGTGTCGGCTTGCATGGTCGACTCCGCCGTCGGTGGGTGAATGTGTGTACGCGTGTATGAAAAAGCGTCTGCTAAATTAGATAACTTTTGTTTCTCTGAATTTATACTGAATACCACTGATACTCCTCATTCTCGCTTTTGGCAGAAAAAAAGAACACATTCTCAGTGTGCAGTGCATTCATGTCATTCTTAAGATTATGAATTAGTTTAACACTATAGCAGTCTATTTAAAATGTGGGTCAATAAGACACAACAGGCATATGTTTTGTCCCTCAATATGTCTGCCGTTCTATATAATTGAATCTCTCGTCCGCTCTTTATAAGATGCAAGTTATTTCAGTATTTAGACTAGACTTAGACTTTTTTTTTTTTTGATTTTTTACTAAAATCTTTATTTGTATTAAAGAGACGGCAATTAAAAAAGCAACAACACTGCAACAACACAGTCCGCCTTACAAATAAAATAAATAAGTGGCATACAAAACAGAATATTTAAAATGACAAATTACAAAATAAGAAATTACAAAATGACAAAGTTATAAAATTATAAATTACAATTGCATTGTTATAATGAAATAATAAAATAATCGGAATCTGAATGCGAGAGAGGAAGAGTCAGAGTGCGAGAAAGAGAGAGAGAGAGAGAGAGACAGAGAGAGAGAGAGAGAGAGAGAGAGTGACATCGACATCTGGAACCATGTCAGTTCCTCTTGAATCTGTAGCGGACCTGCAGGTCTCCGATGGGCTGGAGCATTCCGAAACCGTAGCGCTGAGGGTTGACCGGGGGCAGAGGGTCGCTGGGCTCACACATCTCCAGCTCGAGATGGCTGAGCACTGTGAACACAAACCTGAGAGACGGGAGGGAGGAACATCACACATGACGCACAAACCTGACTGTGACAATCACCCCCCAATCACAACGAGCGGAACTCTCCATAACAAAGTAATCATTCTAAAGGATTAGGATGAAAGCATTCTTATCAAACACATCTTCATGTGTGCATCTGTGGATTTCAGCGCCTTCCTAATTACCACCAAGAACATTAATGAGCACTGTGTGTGTGTGTGTGTGTGTGTGTGTGTGTGTGTGTGTGTGTGTGTGTGTGTGTGTGTGTGTGTGTGTGTGTGTGTGTGTGTGTGTGTGTGTGTGTGTGTGTGTGTGTGTGTGTGTGTGTGCGTTGCGTGTGTGTGCGTTGCGTGCGTGTCTATTTTAAGGTTTGAAAGGCTAGCATCTGAGAACACATGAAAGCAGTTTGGTCTGGGAAGACAAGGGGGGTTGAAAACAAGAGGGATGATCACACTCACATTTTGACGGTGCTAATAGCAAACTGCTTCCCCACGCAGCCGTTCCGCCCCGCACCCCACGGCATGTTGTAGTGCGTTGTACGGCTCCCGGCCTTGTAGAAGGTCCGCTTCTCGCTCATGTCGTCGTTCAGGAAGCGTTTGTACCTAAAACTCTGTGACAGAAGGGGCAGGGGAACATTGAGGCAGCCGTTGAGTCGAGATGTTGTCCTGGAATTAGGGACAAACTAGGGACTGAAGTGTCGTAAATTAGCTTTGGCTAGAAACACTATGATGCAAACATTGTCTATGTTTCTGCATCCGTCCCTATTCAAGTACACCTTAAATAATCCATTAAGAGCCGGCTTCTGTTCCTTCATTGAACACGCGCCGTCCGGCGTCCCCTCCTCGAGACACGCTGAGCTGAACGTTATTACGGACCTTCAAGTGCACAGGGGGATAATGAAAGTGTCGTCGATGATGGCCGCTCTTGCGTCTTTCCCTTCTCTGATGTGCGCTCGTGTGTGTGAGTGTGTGTGTGTGTGTGTGATGTTTGAGTAGAAGGCTATTACGGGCTTATCCAAAAAAAGGATCTGCCAGCCGTTTAAATGACTCTCCTTAATCCAGTCGCTCCGTCTATTTTATGGCATTTTAAGATGTTGCAATAAAAAAGCGGAAAAAAAAGGAAAACATAACAGATGGCCAAACATATTGTTTATGCCAAATAGCTCCAGGGCTGAATGGAGTGGTTGGTCTTGAAGAAGGGTTTCTCCCTGACAGACCCAGCCAGATCGGAGGTGCGAGGTGCCAGAAAGGGCACCGGCACGTTGGCCGTGCAGAGCCGTTACATCAAGGGCTGCAGCCAGCGGTTCAACCACGGGTCAGTTCTTTCATTAATAGATGAATCGTTAAGCCTATTAAGTGGCATAAATAGTAGCAAACGCCATCACAAGTTACTTGAGTCCAAAGTGATGTCTAAAATGTGCTTGCCTGATCCTGAAGACAGACCAATAGCAGGCAGGTGTTTTTACAGCGGATTTGTGTTTTTCTGACTTCCCATGCGACTCTAATGCTTTTATCGCAAATTCCCTAATTTCTGTGTTTTCTCATACAAGGGCTTTTAGTGCACTGCCCTTCTCAGATGAGGTACTTTCAACAGCTTTTAACCAAACACCAAATTCGTGGTTCTCAGTCCACGTGTGTGTGTGTGTGTGTGTGTGTGTGTGTGTGTACCTCTGGCTCCTGGTGTATTTCCGGGTCCATCTGGGGACATAGGAATGGAAAGAGGCACACTCTGTCCCCTTTTCTCAGGCAGTACTCCGGGCCTCCGCTCACTCCCAGCTTCTTGCCGTCCGCCACCACCTCCCTGAAGATGAACGCTGCCGCAGTCAGCCGCAGAGTTTCCCTCAGAACGCTATCTGCGGAGAGACAGGTGGATCACAGGCGGGTGTCACCGTCACTTTGAGTCAGAAACGCCCTCCACTGTCTACAGCGGTAAGATTAGATTTACTCAAACCCCAAATTGAAAAAGGGAATTAGCCTTAATCTCATTGACGGAATTTAAACAAAGGAACTAAAAATTATAAAGACTGGCACAGAGTCACGTCACATTGGCCTCTGTACTCTGTCATTTTTTTAACAAGCTTCGAATTCAGTTTAAACTCAGACTTGAAGTCTGAAATGAATAATTTACAGGAGATCAGGGAATGGGTGGTGGGGGGGTGCAGCTCTTACCAAACACAGGTGTGTTGTGAGTGACTAGCCGCTCATGAGTGGGGTGATGTAGGGAGTGCTCATGCATCACTCCCCTCACCTCCGTCAGCACCGCCTGCATGGCCTCAGGGTGACGGAGTAGGAGAGCCAGGAGCCAGAAGGCAGCAGGACCGGCATTACACTGAAAGGAAAGGAAAACAACAACGGGCTGAGTTATGTGTACCTTTTACATGAGCAGCATGGAGCACATCATAGACTGACGTTCTCCTGCTGACGTTACAATTCCAGTCAAACCAAAAAAAAAGACTACTAATTACTAACTCCTCATGATATCTTGACTATATATATATATATATGAGCATTTATACTATCTTTTCTCATATGGGTCACTGGGTACTGATTATCTTCTTGTAGGAATACATTTATGATGGAGGAACAAGTAGAGGGAGACATATCTGCCAGACAAACGATAAAGATAAGACGGCTTTATTTCATAATAAACACATCCAAAATATTAGGATTTATAGACGGGGGAGTGGACTTGGAAGGTCCTCCGCCGTTGCTGGCAATGGTGTGAGAACAGTAAAATCGTGGGTGTCTCAGATGGGAATACTATTACTTATTTGAGATGAATGGGGTACGCGTTCATTCATTTCCACTTATTTAGTGGCATAACGCTGAGACATTTTTTTTTTATCAATACATACATAAATACAAACATAAATACAAATTCACCAAACAAGCCCTTTTTTTTTGTTGTTTTTATGCAACTTGCTGACAAGGTAACAGCAGACCAGATAAACAATATTGCTGAGTGCCTCCAGCCTTAAGAAGCTCCTAATCTCTAGAGAAGGGGAAGGTGGCGTTACTTTAAAAAACCCTCCAGGGCTTCTGGATCCACCCGCCAGACCTCCAGTCTGCACCGCCGCCTGAACATCTCAGTGACGTGACCTTTGACCTCACAGCGCTCTCATCTCCTCCAGCCTCTAAACCTCACACCACCTCTTCCCCACACAATGCCCGGCTTACAAAGCTGTTTCCCATTGCTGTCCACTGAAATGTCCCAAGAAGAGAGCAGTGGGGATCTGTGGTGTGTTCCGGATGCACAAGCTGTTTCACAGCTTTTCATAGTTATGCTTTGATATGTCATTTGTTTAGACTTTGAGTCGCAGGGAGTGCAACGGGAACTTGTTTGTGTCTCTCTGGCTTGCTGTGGGATGTCTCACCCACCCAAATGAACATAAGGTCCTGTTGTTGTTTTGATGAATGACGTCAGCAAATAACTATATATAACCCTCCAAATTAGAAACGCAACAAAGGAAAGTGGGTGGGTGGGACATTTTCACGATAAAAATACATTTTTCTACAGAGGCTGTCATGGAAAACGACAAGACCTTGGATGAACTGTTTAACCTAGGCTGTCTGGAGGAAGTGGACTTGTAAAAATATATCTTCAATTATTTTTAAACAAAGAATAAATCATTGTTTGAGTGAATGGAGCCTTTCCTTCTTGTGGTTGAGAGAGAGAGAGAGAGAGAGAGAGAGAGAGAGAGAGAGAGAGACAGAGAGAGAGAGAGAGAGAGAGACCAACAAGTCTACCAAAACCCAAGACGTTCCAGACTCACTAGGCATCGTGCCATACACTAATAGCTCCATCCATCTAGTTGCCCAGAACATGTCCTGCTCCTCAGAGGTCTGGACTGTGGGTCCCTCCCCCCTACAGACCCAGCATTCTGCCTGCTCTGCTGTACCTCAGGCTGCTGCTCTGGTGGCACCTCTCACCTCTCTCTGCTAGTGTGTGCGTGCGTGCCGCGCGTGCATGCGTGTGTGTGTGTGTGTGTGTGTGGCCGCGCATGTGCGTGTGTCTAATCAAGAGGTATATTTAATGAAGTCAACTGTGAACAACCATGACTATAAGACCTCTACATCCATGATGCTAGGTGAATGCTGGCCTTAATAACATGGCTGTCAGCCTCTTGCTCGCAGACGCCCGAGTCTGTCTGACAGTAATTGCTGTGAGTTAAGGGATCCATTTTATCCTCGACTCCATGTCATTGAGGTCAGTCCACTAACGCTAGACGGGCCAAATACCCTGGGACAGGCCGGGACGGAGAGAACAGTTCTCTTTCTGCCCAGTGACATGGGCAGAGAGAGACTGCGTGTGTGTGTGTGTGTGTGTGTGTGTGTGTGTGTGTGTGTGTGTGTGTGTGTGTGTGTGTGTGTGTGTGTGTGTGTGTGTGTGTGTGGAGCTGTCAGCCAAACTTAAATGACCTAGCCTCCTTTTGATTTGTCTTCGTCTATTTGTTGTTTTCTTTTTTTTATTGCTTGCATTTATGATTCACATTATTTAGTTACAGTTGCAGTTCACATTACATTTAGTTGCCATGTACAATTTTATGACGCTGGGGCAGAACGATGGATCCTTTGGTGACTGCTTTGGGAAAGAATGTAGCTTTCTTGGAATCTCAATCTTAAATATGAGCCGATAGCAGATTGTGTGTAACTAATGCTGACAATCACTCCAGCTACACTGCGTTCACAATGGCACATGCCTCTCCCCAGCTTAACACCTAATCCCTCTATTCTCTCAAGTGCCGCTCCACTTTATACTCCAGACAGAGTGTGTGCTGGCTTCCAACATCGCAGCTGACATGATGAAGCAGAAAACTCCACCGGCTCGGAGGACTAGCAGGGTTCGTTTCCCAGAATGGGTGACTTTGTCATTCTTTTAAGGACACCATTTTCTCCAGTTCTCTAGCGCGCAGACATATGAGGGAGAGGTATGTTGAACAGCAAGTGAGACAGCCATTCAACTGCGTTGGCCAAGTGGACGGCACCCGTGACACGGTGTTGTGTCTCCCTCTGCTGGCCGCACTGAGCCACAACTCTTGTGTGTGTTCTCCACTAAGGCATGCTAACAATAGACTACAATGCCCCTCAGGGCTGCGTGGCATTAGGTAGTCTTATTTCAAAGCTGGCAACTGTATTGTATCAAAACCCTTTGCTTACAGAACTATTTATAAGTACTAGACAGAAATTGTTTTGCATCAATACGCCGCTTATTTTAGCCCAACTCAGAAGTTCAAGGGATGTTTAACTAATTGTGACTGATCTTACTGTTTGTTGTAAAAATACATTGCACTATATAGAGAGTTTACCAGCTCACATTGTCAATCCACTCTTCCCAGTTTTACTAACAGATATGTGACCCTCGGGACGCACTTAATAATTCTCTCCTCTTGTTGGACCCTAGAGGGAAACACTTTTCTCTCTCCACCTGTGGTGATGACCATATATGGACCCACTTGACCTTGCTATGAACTCCTCTGTCAAGTCTTTCCTCAATAACTCGTGAGTATCATCTTGATAATGTTTACCTCTGGTTTACCTCTGGGTATCATATGATATGTTTTAATGTATCACTTGTACAGAGCTGCCAACTCTCACGGTTTCACCGTGAAAACACACGTCCGTCCACCCCCCCCCCCCCCCCCCCCCAATTTACCAATTTACCAATTGAAATAAAATATAATAAAAGACTATTTGAATAAGATAAACATACTATATACATGTAACTGTCCGTTTGTAGGTGAAACTGTCCGTTTGTAGGTGGAATGAGAGCCTGAGAATGACCCAGACAGAATGCCAGGCTGCCCTGTCCAAGCTTGTTATGGAGTAGGAATGTGGAAGTGAGGCAAAACGCTAAAACGCTCAAACAACTATCAAGCCATTAAAAACAATAGATTCCTGTTTTATGGCCTCAGCGTGAAGTAGGATTCCTGCTCATTACTCATCACTTCCGTTTCCTTCAGAGCGAGGACTGAGGGATGGCAGGAGTTCGGTCCATGCCTGTATAATTGCATACCTTAACGCTGTACGCATTGGCCTTCACACAATTTACATGGTGAGCTACAGCTGGGTGGGCCCTGCTGACACATGGTTTCAGATGACATGGACCAAGACAAGTACGATGCTACGAAATACTTGATGATCCTTCGTTCTAAAGCAATTATTTGCATTCCACAGTTCGTCACTGAGAGAGAGAGAGAGAGAGAGAGAGAGAGAGAGAGAGAGAGAGAGAGAGAGAGAGAGGGGTGATACTGTGAAAAGAAGGAGAAGAGCAGAGAACAAGAGGGCTCCAGTCTCACCTGGGTGGTCCACAGGTGCATCAGAAACGCCCTCCCCTGGGTCTGGGCGTCCACCCCTGCCTCGCCCAGATACCGCTGGTAGCTCTCCTGCCAGCAGCCTGTGTCACGTCCTCCTTCCAGCCATGCAGGAGCCAACAGTTGCCATAGAGACTCCTGGGAAGAGGTGGCGGACCTCTTATCCTCTGGGGGAAGGGGAAACAACAGAATGTGAGTGGTTTTGGGGAGGGCAGTGACACAGACTGCTCCGGAGACGGGATGTCCAGGGGTGTGGGGGGCGGTGGCGGCGGCGGCGGCGGCGGCGGCGGCGGCGGCGGCGGCGTCACCTACCTCCCTTCAGGGTGGAGCGCGCCAGCTGGGGGAGAAGTTTGTCAAAGTTGCGGAATTGTTTGTAGACGGCGTCGGCGTTGTCGTCCCTGGTGAACATGGTCAGATAGCCAGCCCTGCCCACGGGAGGGAAAAAAAGGGTTAAATATTAACATTTATATCAACAGAAATCCAGTTTGGATTGTGTCGTGACACAATCGTGCGTCGTGGCTTTTGTCACCTCAGTGAAGCAAGAGATTACTAACTGCTTCACTTATTGTTCTTATTGTTGTTGTGATACAAGTGGCATGCCGTCGCACGCCGAGTGACTCACGTGCGTGCTCATCAGTATTTGAATTACAACACGAGCAGGTCGTTTGCGGGTGGGGATTCACCTGAAGAGCAGACTGTAGCAGAGGTCAAACAGCCCCTCCTCTCTCCACTGGGCCGCAGCGCAGCCTCTCTGGTCGGCCAGGAGCAGATCACGCAGGCGGCGGTCCACGGACACCTGCAGCTTATCCAGACCCACACCTTGAAAATGGCTGCAGCGATGGTAGTAACAGACACACACACACACACACACACACACACACACACACACATGAGTCATCATGGGGCGGCGCTTTACATTCATTTGGAATTTGAGTGACATTGTCACATTCAACATTTATCATCTTCTACCATCTACCGACAAAGTTGGCCTGTTTATGAAACACGTCTCATGTTTCATAACTCTCGATTCAAACATTATTTCCCCAAATGAATGCAATGCGCTACTGTGCAGTCAACTTCTTCAACTTCTCCCTTTGTTCCCTTTCTGGGCTGTATTACATGTTAATCCTCCTCTCCATGTTAACACTCACTGTTCCATCCATGCCCTGTCTTCATCCGGGTTGTGGCTGGGGAGAACCAGAGAAAATACTCTTTTCATCAGGAGCCCTTTGCCACGTCTGGAGTCGAAAGAGACGGTGTCATAGAGCACTGCATCGTAGCTGTTTGGGTCCAGCAGCACCGTGACGTACTGACCAGCCACGCGTACCTGGGGGGCGAGGGGGGGATACCATTACAGACGTGTGTAGCAATGCAACATGAGAATGGTAAACGTAACTCATCCCTAAATGAGTAACTTTGAAACACCTCTAGCAAAACTGAAACTGTAAGAGTCTATTTAGTCTTTTATTATAAAAAGCGCTCATTATAGGTCATTATGAATACATTATATTATATTTTCTGCTAATGTATGAATCCTAGTAGAAGATATCATCTAATGTCATTAATAACACACTTTGTTTTACTTCATCAAACTCACTGTGAAGATATCGCCGTGTTTGTTTTTCATCCGTGTGAGAAACTTTGCAGCATCTTTTCCAAACTCCAGGGCATGCCCCAGCCAGGGGACAGGTCCCTTATCAAGCGGAGGTTCATTGTCCCTTCTGTGAAGGTAACAGTCAATATACAGAGACAAGTCCGTTTAACAAACGCTCGTTACGAATCATTCCACTCATTCCTTCCTTTCAGAACCGGTTTGAGAGTTGCCTTATGAGATAATAAAACGTCAAACGTCATTAGTCAATATTAGTTATATTTCCATATCATTGCTGGCATTCCTCATAAATGTATAACTAGCCAACAATATGACTATTTAGGCTACTTAATTCATTGGAAATGGAAAACCACACATGCAACAACTAATTCAATGTTTTAATTAAAAGTAGTGCAAAAAGTATTTTGCACTCTCAAGTCTACCGCCGCATGCTCTGAAGTAACGACATTCCCCTCCCCCTTGGTGAGTTGTGATAAAGTGATAAAGATAAGATAAAGTGATAGTTAAGGTTAATTGAGTAACAATAAAAAATATATATTTACCTTGAGCGACCGCAGTAGAGCAACAAAAGTGCTAAAATTGTAATCAACAGCAAGAATATCGCGACGAACATGATCTGTGTGAAACTCTTCTGCTCTTCCGTGCTCACTTCTGCTTTTCCCTCCTTTGTGCCGCAGCGCTTGTGTGCGGGGCACTAGCAGTCCTGTGAAGAGGTGTGGATGGGCGTGTCACTCCGGGGACAGCTGACTGCTGCTCTCTCTCTGACAGACGAGTACCTGGAAGTGATGAAGAAGCTGTAATGAGACCGGTCGAACACAAATTTGCATCCTCACGGCCATGAGTTGGATTGTACATTGAATTTGTTTACTGTTATGCAATGCATTATTACATTGCATGTACTCATATCAACTGGTGTGGTGCATCACTGCATACCACACCAATGACAGAGTCGTAAAGACAAAAACGCGTGACACATGTATCATGGTTTCGTGTGACATCTTTCCTAATCTATGGATGTTGTGCAACGTTCGGCATGAAGGCTTATTGGACATGAAGTGTTGCGAAAATACAACACTCAAATATGACCTCAGCAAACGTTTATTCTGGTTGCTGTTCGTGAGTTCGACCAACAGAGGGAGTACCTACACCTTCTTGCAACCCCTAATGCAAAATATTGCTTAGGCCTAAATCAAAGATATATTGTAATGATTCTGATTATATGTATCAATACATTTAAACATTTCAATATACATTTCAACTGAGGGAAATATATTTTTTCATAATATGTAATGGGATAGTAATGGTACAATGATTTGTATGTGCAATTAATGAGTTACTGTTGTAAAATTAAAGGGTCGACAACAACATCCTCAAAAAATACAAAAAATATTAAATAAAAATGGTCATGCTTTATAAATGCATGTTAAAATCCGATCAACAAGTACAAAATATATAGTCCAATATAGTCCTCTGGAGATGCATCGTCGAGAGTTTGTGTGGTTTCCTATAGGCGTATTTTTTGCATCCTTGTATCCTACAGTTTGATGGTAGTTTTACAGCACGCATTACAGGCTATAACTGGTAACATGTTTATACACTAGAGGCCAAATCTCAGTCTTCCACACCAAAAGTGACCGAGCATGGGGAGAGAGGAGGAGCCTACGTTGACTTTGCATCCATTGAGGCTTTTGCTGCAGCATTGAACTTGCAGCGAAAAGGGCTTGACTAGCCTGGTCTCGTGGAGAATTAGCTCTGGCACATTGTGCACATTGAGCACAAGCGTCTGTATTGTGCATTGCAATATTTTCAAGGCGGGTGCAACACATGGACGGCTTTACGATCTATTGAAGCCCGTTGAAGAAAAAGGAGTGGCTGAGGACGGGTTTTGTCATGTACTTTTAGCCCCGACGTTGGCTTGTGAAGTGCACTACCGTCGCAGAGGCTCTCAGTGCCTCCCCACACGCCAAGTTCCGTCACGCGTGCAGCGTTTCGCGGCGGTTCCGTCTCGCGGTGGTCCAAGGTTATCTTTATGCTAAGGTTGCGTGGTGGAAAAGTTTACAATATTTACACCACATTTCCCAACCCTTTCTTCCTGAAGCAAAATGTCAGCCCAGGCGAAAATCAAGAAGGAAAAGGAGATCATTGCGGAATACGAGACCCAAGTGAAAGGTGAGCAGGCTGTTTTAGTGCGGATTGGTGGATGTTGTGTGTGTATGTGTGTGTCCTTGTGCTCCGGGTGAAGAGCCCGCGCGCTGAGGCTCCAGGGGCCCCAGATGGCTGTCATCGGTTTGGCGGGGCTGCGGCTGGATGCGTCTCGTCGCGAGCCACACATGAACACATATTGTAGATGTTATTCTTCACAGATGCATTATCCCGTTATAACAAGGTGTGACTATAACTCAATTTGGAGAAAAAAAAAAAACCTTCCCCACGTAAACACGTTTCACGAAACAGCATAAGCAATGTAGGCTTTTATGTTGAGTCTTTTTTGGCAGAAAAAAATGCTTGAACTTATTTGAAGGTAGGACTTGACAGAAAGAAGGACATGCTCTTTGATGGAGGACTACAGCGAAGGGGCATGCCTGGGCCAGGCCTATGTGTTGCAAGGCAAACTGTCTGCTGTTACATTATTGTAATGTTAATTGTAAAACCACAAACAGGTTTTGGGATCATCCGCCTCAGGTGAAATAGACAGATGACACCGTGTTTGCGATCACTGACTGGGCCTACGGATCAGAGGAGAAGGAGTGTCATTGCAACAACATCAACTGCAGATGATGACCCTGAAATGCAATTGGATTCATCTGCTTACACTTTCCTTCCACAGCAGAAGTGCAGGCCTAATTGCTGGAGGAGTTTCGGGAAGGTCACTAGTAGAAACCGTTCAAAAAGCCATCATTAATGTATGCGGTCAGTATGAATTATGAACAATAAAAGGATTTATCAGCCTGCTCTAAAATATGCGACTGGATGAACGGGGAAAGTAGAGCCAAGCATCCTCTTTGACCGACAATATGGATCAATTATCTTCTATCTTCCTTCAATTAATCATATTCAATAACCTAACCTAAACTGGCATCCTCGCGTTCATGTCAGACATAAAATACATCAGACAAACCCCTATTATCTTTGCCCAGGTCGTGCACTTCTGTCTTTAATGGTAAATGTATTGATCGTTTTTTAGATTGAGTTTATAAAGGACAACATCAATATGTTAAAGCAGCTCAGCAGATAGTCTATTAAAACAAACAGACATTGTGGTAAAAAAAAAAGGGACAATCAATACAACATGTAATTGTTACGTAAAGTAGTATCCTCCCTTTTCGTTTTTCCTGCAACTGATTGTCTTCCTTATTACAGACAACTGAATTTTATCACACAATTTATCACACAGTGTTGCTTCTCAAGTGTGAAGCCAACGTGTTACCATCACATTGGCATTGCGACAGAATGGATGGGCTAGATGTTTTAGATATTTGTTCACGCTCTGCTATGTGAATGGAATGAGAATTATGAGGTGGGGCTATTTATCTCTCAACCTGTGTCTTGTTTGTATTTTCTCTGCCTCTGCCCCTATTGTCATCTCACCTGTCTCTCTGTCAGTCACTCTCCCCCCCCCCCCCCCCTCTCTCCCTATTTATCCGTCAACTTCTGTGTCTTGTTCTTACTGTCTCTTCATCTGCCTCTTCTCACCTTTCCATCTGTCTGTCTGTCTGTCTGTGTGTGTGTGTGTGTATGTGTGTGTCTCTCTCTCTCTCTCTCTCTCTCTCTCTCTCTCTCTCTCTCTCTCTCTCTCTCTCTCTCTCTCTCCGTGTTTTGGTTTGTCAGCAGCCCCTTTGCTGTGTTTGAGAGCACCACAGCACCTAAGAATCCCTTCTCAGTTTCAGGAAAAGCTTTTAAGCTGACATATTAAGCTCATTTGCAGGCCAGGTTAGATCAGTTAGGAGCTATAAAGGCTTTGTGGCATAACACCCTCAATAATGCTCTGTAAGCGGCGACACAACAGTTCAATCCGGCACGCTGAACGCAGCCTCAATAAAACCCAAAATATATAGGCCTATTTCCCAATAATTTTTACTAGGCCATGCACCATTACTTGATAGCCGGCTGTCGATAAAGTGGCCTACTCAGACCTGATGGGTAGCATTCACATCGTCTCCTTGGTTAGGCCTGTTATTTTGTGGTTGAGGTGTTTATTGGTCATCTCAGACTTGTGACCTTTGTCACATGATATTTGTAAGGGTTCTTAGTTACCTTCATAGGTTGCTATTTTTTAAGCTATAGCCTATTGCCATGCTAATTATAGATACATCTGTTCCCCTGGAGCAGTGAATCAGTGTTGCAGTGTAGATTTATGTACCATCTTTGTTGAATTGCGTCGTCCGTCCCAAATGAAATAAAAAAATTAAATCAGCACGTGACTAGCCTCAACACAGCCATTCCTAGTGACCAGAAGAGAAAAAAACATAACTGAGCTAGCATAGCTGTCCTGAAAGAGGGGTTGTATCTAAGTTGTAGGCCACTTAGTTTAGTAATAAGCAAAATATCAAATTATCAAGCTTGGCCTTTTGTAACAACAAGGCTAAAATGTGTTGTCAAATGCTAAAGGAGTATGCACCATAGTACAAGAACATTTGAAGGTCCCAGTAATGCTGAATGTGTGGAATGTCCTGGTAACCTATGGTATTGAAGATCCGATATGAGTCTGTGCAGGGGAAAGACCCAGTGTTGCGTTTGGGCGTCTTTTGTTGACAGTGCAGCAGTCAGTGCTTTCTGTGCTGCCTGCGGTAACAAGGCCTTCTACTACGATTGACCTTCTTTAATGCCATGAAGAAGGACAACGCCAACTCTCCCCTGGGTGTAGGAGGACACTGAATGTATTTCCCTTTTTTTCTTTTTTATCTCAGGCCATTCTGTTTACATCGGATTTGCATTCCACTACAATTTGACACACCCCTCTGTGTGTGGGACTGGATCACCATGATGAAATACTTTGATAGGATCGTGAAATGGCCGGCGTTCTGCACCACAACAACAATGGAAGACACTATTGTCTTTGTGTCAGGGGCATACTTCATTGAACATTGTAATCATGTGTTCATGCATGCATTCATGCATGCATGTATACTGCGTGCGGACATATATAGAGTGTGTGTGTTTCTGCGTTTGTCTGTCTGCATGTGTGTGTGTGTGTGTGTGTGTGTGTATGTTTGTATGCTTGCACGTTATTTAAATATTGAGATACAACGGCGTGTAGGGTTACTGATAATCATGACCTTTACATCTGCAGTGTTGCGGCACCGAGAGGATCGCCTGTTTTTGCTTCACACCGTCACTTTTAAACGGAGAGAAAGAGAGCGAGAGAGAGAGAGACGATTCGAGGGAAAGGGCAGGGCGAGCTCGCGAGAAGCGGGTTATCCAGGCAACCATCCTATGAAGACATTCCAGCGTCATTACTGCAGCCCAGAGACAAGTGCACGCAGCACCCGGCCTTGATTTGTGCCAAATGATGTCAACGTTGTCAGCTTGGCTTAGGGAACATGTGATTTGCCATGCATGGCTAACCCATAGACGAAAACCCAGAGCAGTGTGCCCCCAGCCACTGCTGTGGCCGGGCAGCAGTAGGCTGTGTGGACTCAATACTGTAGGCTGTGCTACACTGAAACCCGGTCCATGCAGTACTAGTGTCCTTATTTGACATGTACTGTTCTTTGCTGCGACTCTGCAGGGGATGCAACCGAACGAACCCTGCAACGCCAGAGTGACAGTAAGGTTGCTCTGATTCTGCGGCATCATCAACATGGCCTTCGCGTTGTGGAGTTTACGCGGTACGACCACAGTGAGCACAGCGGGTCTGACTACAGCTATAGCGAAGGAGCAAGATCAACTCCTTTCACTTTGGATCAATGTTGTTTAAAATTATACATTGGGTTGATTTGGTCCCCAGAATATACAGAGCGTTATTCTGAAACACTGTGTTAGTTTGTGGACCTATAATCTGTTAGGTAAACATAATCAAATTATTTAAGATGCCAGCAGAGGGTTTTTTCCACCTAGCTTACACAGCTTTACTGCTGCACTCATCAACCTGGAAGAAGTGTATCTATGCTCTTAGTGGCTGTTATATTCAACTGTGCACACATGGGTTTTAACTCTTCTGGGTGAGGAGGGAAAGAAAGAAATGAGTTATCGTTGAGGTGTATTGGGTACATTTCCAGATGTCCCACAGTGTGGAACGTTTGGTCGATTTGGATGAAAAACATAAGCTGAGAAAATAGCGGTTTTACAATCCTACATTTTGGTCTTAAACATCCATCTCCTTGCTAGCTGCATGCTAGCTTCCTTATTATGCATTAGGCCTAACTTGGCTGAAGCCTGAATCATTCATTGAATGTAGTGTGTGTGGTATTGCAGCATGCCTTGCAGTTACAATGTTACTTCCAAAAATAGCAATGCTTAGAGAGATCCAGACCTATTCTGCTCTGTCACCGGGAGATGTCCTATCAAAATTCTCTTACCACAATAATCTACCAAACCCGCAATTGTATAAAAATGGATTTATAGATTGTATTTTGCAGGGTTTTTTTTTAATAAAAGGAAGACTAGCCCCAATTCACATCTTACACGTGTTGGTGGATCATTCAGCACAGACACAGGCTGTGAACCCAGAGAAGCAGGGGAGTTGTCCTTGTCGCTAGCCATTATGCCAGCTAGAGGGAGAGGCTCGCAGGGAGCTGGCTGCCCCTCTGGAGATGCCTCTAGACGCATGTATCCAGGCAACTGGGCAACTATGGCTACCATGAGGGGTACTTTTCCAAGCCGCCAGTCGCAGCACATTATTATGTCTCTCACTCTCCCTCTCTTTCTCTCTTCTCCCTTTCTCTCTCTCTCATTCTTCATCTCTCTTTCTTTCCTTTTCACTCCGTCACTTTGCCTTTTTTTTTTGTTGGTTTCTTTCATTCGAGCGTTCATCCTTCTTTTTGCCGGTTTCACACTCGCACACTGGCGTGGATGATGAGGCGTTTCTGCAGCCCTCTGTTCAGCGGGACAGAAACACCATTCATAAGTGAATAAAAGGCTATTCTTTCGCTCTGCCATCTTTTCCATTGACACATTTCAGACATCCTTTTGACTTGTAGGAGACATATGCATGGGTAAAAACGCTACGTAAGTTTCGATACACTAAATAGTGTGTTTGTATGTGCGTGTGTGTGGAAGCGTGCGTGCGTGTGCTTGCGTGTGTGGATTTGAAAAATCATTCAAGAATTACATTGCTAACTGTAACTACGGTATACACTATTGACCATTTTTCATTTAAAAATGTTTGGATTCTTTCATTCACATGCGAGTCTGTGAAAAAATGACAAGGGCCCCAAACCTCATAAGCAGAGACCGCAGCCCCTTGGCTTCTGTTTGGTGAAGGCGGTTCCCACCCCTGACTCTCTGAGTAAGCACAATGGTTTTTGAGAAGCTGACCTATTTTATATTTTCCGTCTCGTCTGCTGCAATCAGCAGACAAGCATCTCACATGCACATGTGTGCTGCCAGAACCCTAGCATTCAAACACGCAACCCTGTTATCATTACCACATACGCCCACACATACACAACTCCTCTCTCACACACGTACACA
Source organism: Micromesistius poutassou (assembly GCF_964030765.1). NCBI lineage: Eukaryota > Metazoa > Chordata > Actinopteri > Gadiformes > Gadidae > Micromesistius > Micromesistius poutassou. The sequence goes on from NC_140272.1 coordinate 2,162,940, forward strand.
CACGCACACACACACACACACACACACACACACACACACACACACACACACACACACACACACACACACACACGTACAGTAGGCAAATGTACTTTGACATCAAATGAAATGAAATGATGAAGTGCTCAGAAAGATAGCCTTAAATAGGTCTTTGTAAATGAGTCCTCTTCTACTTCCAGTGTGTGAGTGCTGTGCTCTGACTTCACACACACGCTTTTGCCATGTGTCCGAAGTAAAGCTGACTTGCGAGCTCGTGCCATGTTTTCACCTGGTGCTTTCCACATGGGGGAAGTGCGCGTCCCAAGTTCCAGCGCGGCGCCCCTAGTGTCTCCCGGGTTGTCTCGCTGACGTGCGCGTGCCATTTCCTCTTGTGTGCAGAGATTCGCAACCAGCTGGTGGAGCAGTTCCGATGTCTGGAGCAGCAGTCCGAGTCCAGGCTGCAGCTGCTGCAGGACCTGCAGGACTTCTTCCGCCGCAAGGCTGAGCTGCAGCTGGAGTACTCCAGGGGCCTGGACAAGCTGGCCGAGCGCTACTCGGCCAAGATACGCACGTCACGGGAGCACCAGCAGTTCAAGTGAGTGAGGCCCACTCTCACGGGGGGGGGGGGGGGGGTCAACACCCGCCGGAAATATGTGTGTATTTATGTACGGCTAAACGGTGGACGACTCGTTTCACCTTGACGGCCGGTGAAGGTGAAATCAGGGGACGTAGAGGATGGACAAAAAAATGACCATCCAGCAGAACAAGGGATTGTGTGTGGGGGGGGGGGGGGGTGGGGGGGGGTTGGGGTTAAAGTGAAAGTGAAAGTGAAATGACCTGAACAGAAAGACGGAGCATGCCAAGAAAAAAGCCCTTGGCCTGGGGGCCGCTGTGTCTCTCCCAACTAGGTCAGACTCTTTATCCACTGCCTTCTTCTATATCCGGCTGTCATTTCTGTTCTGCCTCTCACACCGCCCCTCCCCGCCCCAGACAGCTACGCTAATGCTCGCATTCCCTCTCCATGGAGTTAATTGCTTTCAGAAACAACAGCAATGCTTTGCCCCCCCCGTATCCCGCTTTGCTTTTAACTGAAAAGTGGTGGAAAATGTGTGAGCGATGGACACACGACTGTGGCATGAATGCAATCGTCTGCATGAGGAGCTGCTGTTTTGTTTGATCACGGACCAACTCATGCTCTACGGTTTATCGCGGTTTTCCTTCCGTTTCTTCCAGTTGAAATGCTTTTCTGGTTGACACGGTTTGTAGACAAACCAGGATCTTCGGAACGGAAGGTTTCCAGAACAATTCCATGTGTGAGGAGGATCCAAGTGTATTAAAAGCACGGATAGACAAAGTGCATTTTGTTTATTTGTTTAGCTCAGAAGTAACTGCTGTTCTCTCTCTCTCTCTCTCTCTCTCTCTCTCTCTCTCTCTCTCTCTATATATATATATATATATATATATATATATATATATATATATATATATATATATGCAGAACTAAACCTGTCAGTCATGTTTAGAACTCACAAGTGCTCACAGGCACGTACCGCGCAGGCCTTTCTTCACTTTCTCTCGCTCTCTCGACTTGTTTTCTGAGAACTTCCATGTCACATCATTGTGTCTTGTCACACACTATCTATATATAGATTTGATCTCTCCAGTACTGTCAGTTATTCACACGATTCAACTGCTGCGATGGTTTGACATAACAAACCACAGATACCACACAGCGTGTACCGAAATGGTTGGCGTAAACCGCCCTGACTAGGCAGTATACTCTCGGGTTTTTTTCCCCCTGCGTTTGCACGTACGAGATCGCTCAACTCTCACAACATCTGACATTCAGATGAGTTCTGCATCATGTGTCTGATGTTCACACGTCTTGAATGTTTGATGTCGACTTCCTGTTGCGCGTCCGGTTAGCTGTCAAGAGTGCACGGCTGGGGTGTGTCTCCTTCATCTCCCTCTTCACACTTCTTCTTCTGATCCGGAGCCTAACCTGCTCCGCACGGTCGGGGCCGCAGCGGAGCGCCGGCACAGGTCAAGCCTTTGATCTTCCATGGGAACTTCCCACCGTTGACCGTCTGAACTCGCATCGCTCCTCAGCGCTGATCTTAAGGGCGGCGCACGTGAGGCTTCACAACAAAGGCTCCTTCCTGGCTCCGTCCAGGGCCGGCTCTGGGATCAAACCCGCGCTCTGCTTTCAAGTAGCGGCCGCAGGGACGGCGCTGGTCTGGGTTTGTTATTCAGAGAGGTGTGTGGGATGTGAAGGGAGATCACGGTAGAAGCAGATAGGTAACCGGCACAATCTCCTGAGCTTCAGATGTGGTCGGTTCTGTGCCTTCACACAATCATCGTTTCTTCGAAGTGAAACCTTAAAACCTTTTTAAATCTGCGTAGCAGGATGCGTGTTCTGACATCTGACACTTCCTTTGGGTGGCGTGAAGTGTGGTGGCTTTGATGAGCTCGGCGCAGGTCAGATAAGGGAGATAGAGGGATATGACGAGGTGGGTCAATCTGTAATAATAATAATTTATTTAATTTGTAATGCACTTTTCATCGGCACGATCTCAAAGTGCTACAATAAAAACAACAAAGCAGGGTTAAAATCACTATGTGGTTAACATTTAAAGGCCTTTCTAAATAAAAAGGTTTTCAGGCCTGTTTTAAAAGAGTCTAAGCTCTGAGCAGCCCTCAGCTGGGTTGGGAGGCTGTTCCAGAGGCGTGGTGCAGCCGAGCAAAAGGCTCGGTCTCCCATGGTGGAAAGCCTGGTCCTAGGGACTTGGAGGAGCAGAGTATTGGTGGATCTGAGGGTGCGGGTGGTGGACTGTAAGGTGATGAGTTCTTGGAGGTATGTGGGTGCAAGTCCATGAATGCATTTATGGGTAAGTAACAGGATTTTGTAATTGATACGGGATGAAACAGGGAGCCAGTGCAGCGATTTGAGGATGGGAGTGATATGTTCGTGTTTACGGGCCCTCATCAGGACCCTGGCAGCGCTGTTTTGGATGTATTGCAGCCTCTGGATGGTTTTGCCAGGTATCCCGATGAGGAGCCCGTTACAGTAGTCCAGCCTTGTGGAAATGAAGGCATGGACCAGTTGTTCTGCTGCTGGGAGGGATAGAGTGGGGCGGAGTTTGGAAAAGTTGCGGAGATGGTAGAATGAAGTTTTGCACAGATGTTTTATGTGATCGTTGAAGGTCAGGTGGGGGTCAAACCGGACTCCCAGGTTTGTTGCTGAGGAGGAGAAAGGAATGATCTGTCCGTCAAAGGTAAGTTGAGATATGGGTGAGGAGTGAACCTGATGTGGGGTACCAATGAGGAGTGCTTCCGTTTTATTGCTGTTTAGTTGAAGGGAGTTGTTATTCATCCATGTCTTGATTTCCTCAAGGCAGGAGGTGAGGGATGACAGGGCTGTGGAGGGGTTAGGGGCGGTTTTGATGTATAATTGTGTGTCATCAGCATAACAGTGGAAGGAGAGTCCGTGTTTGCTGATGACTTGACCGAGGGGGAGCATGTAGGTGGTGAAGAGGATGGGGGCAAGGACTGACCCCTGGGGGACACCACAGGTGACGCAGAGTTTCCTGGACTCACATCCTCCGAGCGAGACATGTTCAGTCCTATCTGAAAGATAGGACTTAAACCACTGTAGTGCGTTGTCTGTCAGTTGGACGATGTTATGGAGACGCTCAAGGAGGATAGTGTGGTCCACGGTGTCGAAGGCTGGCGTTTGCTATCAGGTCGAAAAAAGGTTTCAGCGGTTTCTTTTGGTTCATTTTGACTGTAGCAAACACATTGAAACACTTTAGTTTTGCTCTTTGGTCTTTTAAGTCCTTGCTTACTATTTAACCATAGTCCAGGGCATTGTTTGGTTTTATTTATTATAAATGAATTGCAATGAATCAAATCTCAAAAAGGGATCATTATCTTTCATCTATATTTTATCTTTCATTAATTATTCTCATTGTAATCCATTTTGTGTATTTTCCAAACATAACCTTATGCCATGCTTGAATATATAATAAAACAGCATGGATTTACTGCATACTGCTGTTAGTTGGGCCATTTGTCTTGTGTTTTTCACCATTGGTTGGTAGCTTAGTGGCCAGCGTGCTTATAAGGTTGGTTTGGGCAGGGGCTTCTGGAGATGTGTTTTCCTTGGATTTTGGCACAAGGGATTATAACATCTGATCCTGTGTATTAATGAAATACAGTATTTTTAAAAACACAAATTGAAACATACACTTTTCATTGGTTTTCCTTTGTCATCTTCCTTTTTTTAGTACTAAAGTCTAAACCTACCCCCCCCGCCCCCCCCTCCCTTTCCCATGGCCGTTCCAGGAAGGACCAGAACCTGCTGTCCACGGTGAACTGCTGGTACCTGGTGCTGAACCAGACGCGACGCGAGAGCCGCGACCACGCCACGCTCAGCGACATCTACAACAACAACATCATTGTCCGGCTGGCGCACGTGGGCGAGGATGTCATCAGACTCTTCAAGAAGGTCAGGAGAAGAATGCAGCGGATGTCAAAGCCCACGATAAAAAAAAACACAACACTCGACTGACGCGCACATCGTAGCATGGACCGCCATGTGCCTCGCGCCGGCTATGACAAACCGTGCCTTGGCGAGGCATGTGTGCATCACTCACAGAGAATGACATTGTGCGATGCCCCAACTTCTTGGAAATTACTCTGCTCCATTCATTATAACGCTTTGTCAGAAGGCGTCTGCGTAATGGCTCCATAAATCATGCCGTATGTAAACCCTATTGTGCTACGCTAGCCCGGGGGGGGGGGGGGGGGGGGATGGGGGGAACTTGGCCCCTTGTATCGCTTCCCATGAGCTCATGTAATAACGGCTATGCAGTCTGATGTTCGTAGCAAACCCAGAAGCATGGACAGGGAACCCCAGTTCTATATTTCATGTGTGAGAGACAGCAGACTTATGGTGTTTATCTAATGGACAGCGGGATCAGCGGCCTTGTGATTTACTGCGTGTCCTCCAGGGGTCTCTTAAGAGGCTGAGGCCTGGGTGAGCCAGTCGCCGGGCCAACGCCGTCTCCTGGCCAACACGGCCTCCCGGGCCAACACAGCGAGAGCGGGCCTGCCGAGGCATTAAACTAGGCTTCAGGAGACTCGGTTCATACCTACTTTTACTATTAAAGTCATTCAGCAGATGCTTTGAAACTGAGCCGTTTACAGTGGTAACGCGTGATTGACGAACAGATTGTGGTGAGGAGGTTTTGCTCAGGGATGCATGAGGACAGACATTAGGGTATGAGCCTGGAAGTCAAAACACCAAACCTTTCCTGAGAAACGCAACCATCTAAATGTGTTCCAAGGAGAACTTGTATTACGCAGTGTGCGGAAATGATGTCTGGAAACATGCAAGACGGTTATTTTAAAGTTAATCTTTCTGAGGAACCGAGAACCAGCTGAATATCATATCCCCTTAATGGTATTGCCAAATTCTGACCTCTCCCGCCACTTCTCCTAGAGCTGTGGGAGCATCAGGGGACGTTGATGTTATAGGACTAGAAACCAGTCTGTGATAGGTTCCCAGTCCCCATAACCCACTAGAAACCAGTCTGTGATAAGCTCCAAGTCCCCGTCAACCACTAGAAACCAGTCTGTTATAAGTTTCTAGACCCAGTAGCCACACTAGTCTGTGTTACTGACTAAAAACCATGACTCTCATTGACAATTGACAAAATAATGACTACTATCTGTCTGCTTTTACACTCAATAGTCCCTTTTACACATGAAAGCCAGAAAAATAGCTGATGACAAGACATGCCTTCCCGCCTTTAAAGCATTCACATAGCCCTGGCAATGCCTTCACAGTGCTCTGCTGTCATTTTTAGTGTATCTGTGTGGTGTGTATGCGCCAGGAGGTAATCAATACTGCCCCTGTCTTCTTCTGTCCTCTCCAGAGCAAGGACCTGGGAGTGCAGATGCACGAGGAGTTGGTGAAAGTCACGAATGAACTCTACACGGTGAGTTGGTTAACGTATATCCTCCTGTAT
>NC_140272.1:2169150-2339150 GCF_964030765.1 Micromesistius poutassou
CTGATTGGATCCTGTGCCCCAGGTGTGCCAGGTGAGCGCTCAGCAGCCGGTGCAGACGGAGCTGTTGATGCGGCACCACCAGCTGCAGTCCCGTCTGGCCACGCTCAAGATCGAGAACGAGGAGGTGAGTGTGGGGCCCGATGGCGTCGGGGGGCCCCGGGGACGGGAAAGCTCTCACTTCAGCGGCTCTGTTCTGGTGTTGGCTCTTCAATTTGGTTTCTCTCCAGTACTATCTCCCTGTTTTGATTTGTACTTGTGCTAGGCTGCGTTTGCAATCCAATCGAGCATCGTTTCAAAGTTTAGCTTGATTGAATGCGAAGGAAGTTTTACTTTCTAACCGAAATGAACTGGAATTGTACCCTGTGTGTGTGCGCGCGTGAGCAAACGGATCCACGCTGATAACTCGCGGAGAAGTCTTCGATGGCACTAAATGGGCCTGAAAAAGGAGCTGCCCAAGCAATCAATACCTTCCCTGATTATGTTACAATCTAGTTAATAGGTAAGCTAATAAATTAAAATGAGAAACGAGCATCTTTTAAGTTTAGTGGCAGTAAATCGTAGAATGGATTGCACTGTAGTAATACGATAGCAAAAACAAAAACACGGGTTTTAATTACATTTTGCTTGTTGCATGCAATGCAATACATCCAGCAATATGCTATATCCATACATCTACCTCCATCTTACAAAGTACTTAGAGTGCACACTATCTTAGAGGAGTAAGCTTGAGTTATCCCCCATCTGACATTGGTTTGACTTCAGGCATTGTTTCTCTCTCTCTCTCTCTCTCTCTCTCTTGCGCTCTCTCTCTCTCTCTCTCTCTCTCTCTCTCACGCCCAACCTCCTGCTGTGGCCATCGCTGCTGCCAGACTGGCTATGACTCACACACATACACACACACACACATACACACACACACTCACACACACACACACACACACACATGCATACACACACCAACACACACAAAGGTCACATTTGTGTGAATACAAGTCAGTGTTTGACTGCGATGGACCACAGCAATGCACACTTCCACAACTCTCCTATGAGTCTTTGGCCGTTTCTCAATTTGCGTTCTTGTCTGTACTTGCGTTCTCGTGAAACGTCATCAGTCGTAGCCCAAGAACTGATTCAATTCAAAGTACGCATCAAGTCAAGTACAGACGAAAAACCCGGAAATGTTCTCGATGGGTTCTTAAACTTAAATATAATTTGTTTATATGTATAAGTCGCTGATAGAGGAAACCCATCGTAACGGCAACGGAAATCCCGGGTGGATCCGAAGTACGCACTTCCAAGTCCGCGAGTCCGTAGTTTGCGTACTTGGTATTGAGAAACGGCTTTAGTGTTTGTTTCCCAAATTTTATTCTGGGAAGAACATATTGTACAGTCTTTCAACTTTGACCCTAGCGGAGGTAATCAGCAGGGCTTACAGATCGCTTATGCTTGCTACATTTGCTACTTTACTGAGCAAAATAGTATATTCATCAACAAACAATGTTGAAGAAATCGATTAAATATTTCATATTGATCGTTGATAAATACACAATTTTAGTCAATGTTTGGTCAAAACTTGGTCAAAAATGTTTGGTCAGAATGATCAGTGTTTAAGAAAACGGTGAAATCTCCTGATATTACACAATTCTATTCAATTATGATATGACATTCCTCTTATGTGATTCACTTTGACCACCTGCATCTAATCCTGTCTTATAACTTAACGGCCCTGTCCTCATCAGAGGCGACTGTGTGAAACACCTCCCTTAGTGATTAACCCCTGGGGCAGGGGATTATGTCCCAGCTCCCAGTGAGCGTGAAAGGGGTGGCAGAGGGGTAGTCCCGTGTATCTGTGGGTACCCCCACAGATATCATCATGAAGCTCCACTGTATCCACGCCCCTCACGCGCAGCACTCATTATTACAGCGGTCCTCTCGCCTAACACCCTCTGATCGGCAGTGGCTCAGGAGGTTGCTAGTTCGATCCCCGGCTCCTCCTAGCTGGGTGTGGAGGTGTCCCTGAGCAAGGCACCTATCCCTAACCTGCTCCCGACGAGCAGGCTGTCGCCTTGCATGGTTGACGCCGCCGGCGGTGTGTGAATGTGTGCATGAATGGGTGAATGTCAGGCAATATTGTAGAGCTCTTTGGATAAAAGCGCTCTATAAATGCGCTCTATAAATGCGCTCTATAAATGCGGTCCATTTACCATTTACCATCCCCCAGGTGAGGAAGACTCTGGACGCCACCATGCAGACCCTGCAGGACATGCTGACGGTGGAGGACTTTGACGTGTCCGAGGCCTTCCAGCACAGCCAGTCCACCGAGTCCGTGAAGTCGGCCTCCTCCGACTCGTCCATGAGCAAGGCCAACGTGGCCAAGAGACGCGCCAACCAGCAGGAGACGGAGGGCTTCTACTTCACGGTGAGCCTCGACGCCCCAGACACGTCGCACATTAGTCGGAGCGATTAAGAGAGACACGCCTGTGGTCTGTGGTTTGTGGTTCGTTGTATGGTCGCCTTCCTGTGTGTGTGTGTGTGTGTGTGTGTGTGTGTGTCCAACGCCCTGTTTCCTGTTTACCGTGCAGAAGTACAAAGAGTATCTGAACGGCAGCAACCTCATCGTGAAGCTCCAGGCCAAGCACGACCTTCTGAAGCAGACCCTCGGAGAAGGTGAGAGCGAGTTTGATTCCCCCCCTTGGTGAGCGAGGGACCGACCGACCGCCAGTCTGCGTACGGCGGCTGAAGTCCAGGTTTAGTTTGGTTTCGTTATCGTTACCCTGGCGATAGTGTGTCGGCTGCTCGTCACACAAAGCCCACCCGTTTGAGATGTAACTTTTTTCACAATGCCATGACACATGACGTTATGTCATACATGCGTGTGTCACTCTGTGGTATGTGAACGCGTGTACGTACGTGGGTGTGCGCGCATGCATACATTACGTGTTGTTATTGTTTGAAATCATGCAAAACATCAGTCAGGGCCCGAGGATTAGTGATGACCGGGAGAGAGTAGGGTTGTGGGCTGGGATTCTTATACACACCATGCCACAGTCATCAACACACTCTCACGCGCACACACACACACACACGCACGCACGCACGCACGCACGCACGCACGCACGCACGCACGCACGCACACACACACACACACACACACACTCTGAAGACACACACACATACACAACACTGTCCCTAGTGAAGTACAGTGAGTTGTTTATGAGCTCAATGAGCCGAGCCTAAAGTGATGAAAATCATTGTACTGTATAAATCAAACCCACTTAACCAACCCAGCACACACACACACACACACACACACACACACACACACACACACACACACACACACACACACACACACACACACCAATGCGGTTTCTAGGGGCGACCGCTGAATGGCCACTGCCTGGCGCCGAGTCAAAGGCAGTCATGGGCGCTCGCACCATCGAGCAGGTCTGAATAGACGTCCCGTTTCCTCCCTTGCACCCGGCATATTTTTGCCCCGTTCTCCATCTGCCGCCCCACAATAACACCCCCCCCCCCCCCACCCACCCACCCACGCACACACTCACACACACACACACACACACACACTACTCCCTGTACAGCCCTGTCCCTGCCCCCACGCCCTGACCACACCGCACCGCCCCGACCCCGCGGCCCATTGTCAGACGGCCGTTGACTAATCTCTCTCCCTCTCTCCTCTGCCTTCCCTTCTCTTCTCTCTCCTTTCAGGGGAGAGGCCAGACTATGGAACAACAAGGTAAGCCGCCGGGGCGAGCAGAGAGTCAATAGAGCAGGCGGCAGCGCGCGGGGGGGGGGGCGTGGCGTGGCGTGGCGTCGGCGGTGATGACATCACACCGACGCACTGAGCGCGCCGCTGCGAGGCAGACGTTATCGCGTTATCCCCCCTCGTCCGTCACTCGTCTGATTTGTCAGACGAGATGATTCCCGTTTATCGTTTGTTTATGTCGCGTCGTCCGAACGCGCCGGTCTGTTAGTGTCTACCGGTCGATGGTTTGAATCCCGGCGTGCTGTTGTCGTGTTTCTCGGCCCCTCAACCCCGTGATATCCCCTTCGACAAAAGCGTCTGCCCCCCCCCCCCGCTGACTGCGTGTAAATGTGTGGAGTGTGTTTACCAATTCTTTATGAAAAAAAAGAGGTGTTTTTATTCACAGAAATACACAAACGGGATGAAAGTCAACGGTATCATTTCAATGTTTTGTTGTAGGATTCGAAAAGTAAGCTCACGACGTGATGCATTTATCCATGATGATGTAATCAGATCTCAGTGTACAAACCCTCCCCCCTCCCCCCTCCCCCACAGTCTCCCCAGGACCCCCTTCGCACCCCTTAACCCACTCCGGGCGCGGCGCTTTAGGCCCAGCGCCCTTAGGTGTAAGATGTTTAACGGCAATATGGAGACCCTCATTCAGGTATTGCCCCCTTCTGCCCCCCTCCCACCTTCCTTCCCTGGGACTTTTTTTCAGAGCGGAGCCTCTTTCCTGGGCAACGGGACCTCTGTGGATCTGTCGTTCTTATCCACACATGAGAGCACACACACACACACACACACACACCTCTTCCCCTTTCTTACCCGAGTTCACATGTTTATTTATTTTTAATTGTTCCTCTGCTGGAAGCGTCTGTTGTCTCAGTCTGGGGTCTTTCAGAAAAACATACACACTGTTCTCTTGGAACCAAATAAAAAAACAAAAACAGCCCTCCCCCTCCACCCCCCTCCCCCCCCCCCCCCCCCCCCCCACTCCCACGCTGGGCGTTGGTCTGCTTTCAACCGTCTCCCTCCGCGCTGTCTCAGCCTCCAGACATCAGCCCGCGTCTGGCTGAGCAAACAAACGAGAGCAGCGCACGCAGAGCATTGTGAAGTGGGATCAAACGGAGAGAGGGAGAGAGCGCGAGAGACGGGTGGATGAGGCTGGAAAGCTACTCACGGAGATCAATAACATGAGGCTCTCTCTGTGGGGTCCGGCAGTCACAGGGCTTTGGTTGTGGGGGCTGCAACGGTTCCCCCACCTCTCCACACCACACCTGCCCCCCCGTCTCTTCTGCTGCCTGGGCTGCCTGGTGGTTTGGGGGGCTGTTCTCTCTCTAACTCTCTAGTACTGGGGCTGTCTTTATTTTTCGTCTAACCTGTTTTGGTTCTTGCCTCTCCTCCTGTTTGTCTCCCTATCCCTCTGTCTGGCTCTCCTGTCGGTCTCTGACACCGCCCCAGGGGAAGAAGGAATGTCCGAGCTAGGAGCCAGGTACTCTCTCTCTATCTCTCTCTGATTGGTTAAGGAGTAGGGTGTTAAGGGTTAAGGGTGGGGGCGTGCTGGGAATGGCATACTTTACTTGTGTGTCTGTCTGGCTCCTCTCAGAGGGCTCTGCCTGGGCTCTGTCTGGGCTCTATGCGGCCACGCTATCATTCAGACGTGCACTAACCGTATTGATGCGCCTCATTTTGTGCACACATTTATCAAATGAGCATTCACTCCATTGATTTTTTTTTTGCTATGATATGTATTATTTACGGTTCATCAATCGGTGGATAAACTGGTCTGCCGGCGTGACAATGTCATCATGGATCATGTGCCACACACATTTATCTCATGTTACAGTGTCATTGTTTTAGCACACTTTGATCCACTGAGACTGATACAGCTTCTGAGGGTTGCTCTTGTATCCCGGTGTTCAGGAATCAGGGCAGGCCATCCCTGCGGTGGTGGAGAGCTGCGTGAGATACATCAACCTGTACGGTAGGCTACTGCTGAGTTCACATCTCACACGCTGACTTCATTCATCTGCTGCCCCTTGTCTCCTCCTTGCTGTTCTCGCTGTTGTTTTCGCAGTTTGGTGCATTCCACTTTGATGTGTGTGTGTGTGTGTGTGTGTGTGTGTGTGTGTGCACATGTGCGTGCATGCAATGATTGTGTGTGTGGATGTGTGTGTGTGTGTGTGGACGTAGATTGTGCTCGTGCATGCATGTGCGGATGTTGCGTGTGTGCACATATGAATGCAGTATGCGGGTGCATGTGGGAATGCAGTATGTGCGTGCATGTGTGGAAGGACGACGTGCGTGTGCATGCATGTGTGGATGCAGTATGTGCGTGTGTCGTGCGCGCATGTGTGGATGTAGCGTGTGTGTGTGTGCACGTGCGCATGGGGGAATGCAGTATGTGCGTGCGTGTGCGGATGTATTATGTGCGTGTGCGTGCGCGTATAGATATAGCGTGTGTGCAGTACGTGCGTGTTAGCCCCTGTGCGTGTGTGTGTGTGTGTCTCTCTCCGTGTTACATGCCCTGCCTCTCCTCTGCAGGTCTGCAGCAGCAGGGAATCTTCCGTGTTCCAGGATCCCACGTCGAAGTCAATGACATTAAAAATTCATTTGAGCGAGGTCAGTCCCTGAGCACCGGGCCCACCTCCCCTTGATCTCCTCTACACCGCATTGTGTCCACAACAACACAAGCCTCCTGGAGAAATACACTGCCGTCACGTGACCTCAGTAATGGACCCGAATGTGATTTACGCTAAATGTGCAGCTCATCGTATCGTACTCTCCGATGAATAGTGAGCATATAAACGGCGAACAGTGTCTATGTTTTTCTGTTTAAAGTTGTTATTCTTTTGGTGACATTTAGTAATTGACAACACGTGTCACCTCTATTCTAATTGGGTCCCGAGAGCCACGCCCCCCCTCCTATCTCCCTCCTGCAGATGCTGCTAAGCTCCCCAAAGCTCCACAATAGGATCCAAACTGTTGTCCTCACATTAAACATTATTTCTGTGGAGCTACTGTGGTTACCGCAGCAACAGCGTTGGAGCCGTGCAAATCAACAAACGCTTCACACATTCGACTTCTCTATTTTTATGCTGACTCTGATCAAAATAGGATCATGTAAAATGATTTCGGCAAACAATCGGCAAACATGCTTGTGAGTAATGGGCCAAGGTTCAAGTTTTTCGGCAATTCAACTGTTGTGCACTCAGCGTGTAGATCACCAGCTCCTTCAAAGGCCTGCACACCGCCGTACTGCAGGTGCAGGTGCAGGTGCAGGTGCAGGTGTACGTGTTGGTGCAGGTGTACGTGTTGGTGCAGGTGCAGGTGTACGTGTTGGTGCAGGTGCAGGTGTACGTGTTGGTGCAGGTGCAGGTGCAGGTGCAGGTTGGCAGCCCTGTGCGCCACTGACCTTGTGGGCCGCTTTCAGGAGAGGACCCCCTGGTGGACGACCAGAGCGACCACGACATCAACTCGGTGGCCGGGGTCCTGAAGCTGTACTTCAGGGGTCTGGAGAACCCCCTGTTCCCCAAGGAGCTGTTCCTCGAGTTCATCTCCACCACCAGTGAGTGAAGCGGAACACAGCTCTGTGGTCTGACCCGCCGCGCCGGGATCATTCCCTCGTCCATCCTTCCTACATTTACATTTGCATTTACATTTACAGACTATGTTCAGCCATTTATATTCATTTTATACTTTATCCAAAGTGACTTACAGTGATTTATTAAGATGCATTCAATTCTCTCTCTCTCTCTCTCTCTCTCTCTCGCTCTCTCTCTCTCTCCCCCTCTCTCTCTCTCTCTCTCTTTCTGTCATTCCCTATGTCTCTCTCTCGCTCAGAGCTGGAGTCGGGTGCGGAGCGAGCGCGCCACCTTCAGAAGCTGGTGGTGACCCTCTCGCGTCCCGCCATCATCGTGATGAGATACCTGTTTGCGTTCCTCAACCAGTGAGCTCGCTCTCTCTTTTTCACTGTCACCTTGAAACCCCTCTCGGGGTGGAACAGTAACACCTCATGGAAGCGCTCTCCAGCACTAAGCCACCCGGGGCCTTGATCTACTAGTGATTTGAGAACAGCTAGGGGCGTTGCTAGGGGCGTCGTCAAGCACCGACACGACGCGAGCTACTCCCCGGCCTCAATCGGCGCATTGCTTTTATGAAACGGTGACTGCAGACTACCTAGTGAGATACAACAACACGACCACATAAAATGTGTTCGTATATTTAAAAAAATATTCTTCCAGCAAGCGATATATAGTTCCTCAAGACAAGCAAAAAAAAATGGTTGCTAAGCAACACAGGCCAGCATACTATTGAGAGCGGTGCCGCATTTATACTCAAAATGAGTTGTTATGTGGTCGCAGGTGTGGTCACTAGTGCTGCTGGTAACTCTTTACACTAAGGGTATAGGAATGAACTTATAGTATTCATGTAAGCCCTAACTCTGGCCCTCAGCCTAACCCCTTTGCTAATGTTATTTCTTCTATTAATGATGCTTATTAATGCATTAATAGAATAGAATAATCTAATATAGTTCTCTTCATTGTCATTGCACATAGTACAGCGAAATTGAAATGTCATCCAGACGGTGTGATTCACAACAGCAACATTTTGAGTATATAATAACTCATTAACTCATGTTGATTAAAGGTTTATGGCTTCTGGTACCCTGATATAAAGTACAAAAAAGTAGCTGTGTGCACATCCCACCTTCTGGCCAGGTGCAGGACAAATAAAGTAATATAGATATTAATTTAATAAAAAATGAAAGTGAATTTTTTATTAAATTGGGTCGAAACGTTGTGAATTGTTGATGATTAAATGAATATGGGTGCTTAAGCAGTGCTGCGGACATGACATTTCTTCCCCCCTGATATAAAGTGTCATGCTTCCCCCCCCCCGCCCCCAGTCTGTCCCAGTACAGCGACGAGAACATGATGGACCCTTACAACATCGCCATCTGCTTCGGGCCCACCCTGATGCCCATCCCCGACGACCAGGACCCGGTGGGCTGCCAGGCGCACGTCAACGAGGTCATCAAGACCATCCTCATCCACCACGAGGCCATCTTCCCCGGGCACCAGGAGCTGGAGGGGCCCGTCTACGAGAAGTGCATGGCCGAGGGGGAGGAGTACTGGTGGGTGGCTGTGGTCCTGGGTGGTCAGGGGGTGGAGGAGTACTGGTGGGTGGCTGTGGTCCTGGTGGTCAGGGGAGGAGGAGTGCTGGTGGGGGGCTGTGGGAGGGGGAGGAGTGCTGGTGGGTGGCTGTGGTCCTGGTGGTCAGGGGAGGAGGAGTGCTGGTGGGGGGCTGTGGGAGGGGGAGGAGTGCTGGTGGGGGGCTGTGGGAGGGGGAGGAGTGCTGGTGGGGGGCTGTGGGAGGGGGAGGAGTGCTGGTGAGGGGCTGTGGTCCTGGGTCAGGGCTGTGCAATGAATCTGATTTTGATTTTGTTTTATTATTATTATTTAATTTTTTATATATTTGGTTTTATCATGAAATGTTTTATAGAAATTGCAAAAATGAACAGCTGGATACAAGTACTCAGTTGCTCAAGTGTTTTTTTTTGGGAGAGAAATGCTGAATAAATGCATCATGTTTTCCAACTCAAAAATATTAGGTTTGAATTGAATAATCGTGATCCTAACCCTAATTTCAATATTGAAAAATAATATGAAAAATGAAAAATAATATAAAAAAATTTCCATAATGGAGCAGCCCTAGCGCGGGTGAGCCATGCCACATGACCACGTCTAGTCAGGAGGCCGCCGCTCTAGAGTCATTCAGTCGAGGCTTTTAGCCGCAGTGTGCTGCTCATTAATGACCAGAC
This sequence comes from Micromesistius poutassou, assembly GCF_964030765.1. Classification (NCBI taxonomy): domain Eukaryota; kingdom Metazoa; phylum Chordata; class Actinopteri; order Gadiformes; family Gadidae; genus Micromesistius; species Micromesistius poutassou. The sequence continues at coordinate 2,178,741 of NC_140272.1, forward strand.
CTATTTGGGCCTGTCTCGCCGAACAACCAAGTGACCCCCGACTCTGGATCAATAAGGTGTTTACTTATCTTATCTCATCTTATGTCTTAAAGGAGCAGGGAAGGGTAAGGGCGTCTCGATCAGGGATTGCCCCTAGGTAGACAGTGTGACATTTGGGGTCAGCCCATCTATCGCGTCTTCTCTCTCTCTCTCTCTCTCTCTCTCTCTCTCTCTCTCTCTCCCTCTCCCTCTCCCTCTCTCTCTCTCTCTCTCTCTCTCTCTCTCCCTCTCTCTCTCTCTCTCTCTCTCTCTCTCTCTCTCTCTCTCTCTCTCTCTCTCTCTCCCTCTCCCTCTCTCTCTCTCTCTCTCTCTCCCTCTCCCTCTCCCTCTCCCTCTCTCTCTCTCTCCCTCTCTCTCTCTCTCTCTCCCCCTCTAAAAGCGTTATTCAAACCCGTCTCCTGTGTGTTTTGTGTGTGTTCCAGCGAGAGCCCTCACAGTGAGCCGGGCGCGTTGGACGAGGTGGACAACGGCACGGGGCCCAACAGCAGTGATGAAGGTGAGGAGGTGATCCTCGCCGGTCTGGCTGCAGGGTGGAATGAAAGGCGACGCCGACTGTTGGACAAACATTCAGGCTGACCCTCTGAACAAGCGCTGGGTTGAGGTTGCATTAAACAAGAGTTACAAGACACAGATGTAAGCCCGTAGGTCTTCAAAGCAGGAAGGGGAAGATGCACAGGTTGTGAAGGGATAGGGGGTAGAGAGGCGTGCAGTACATGCAATACTATGTATTGTCTGTCCATATGAGGGCGTCACTGAAGAATGTATTCTGCTGCTGGGTGCCTCTTTGAGTCTTGGTGTCTTAGGTCAACATAAACATGGCCCGAGGCCTCCCCTGCTGGAACAGGTCCTCCCTAGCTAGGACACTGCTATGAGGGGTGAACTAGGGTCATCCCGTAGGAACCAGACCCTTGAGTCAGTTCATCGCCAGTTAATTGGTATGCAAATACTAATATTAGCGTTGTGTACGTTCCCAACTGACATGCACCACACATAGAACCGAAACTGCAAATTGACTGATAGGACGGTTTAAGTCCTAAATCATCGCGTCCACACTGAACCGATCTCAAATCTGGGCAACACACATAACGATAAGGGTACACGATTGAACCATTCATTACCGTTAGTTAACGCGGTACTAAGCATTAATCGTGTAGCGTTAGCATAGGGCGCTAGGGGCGTAGGAGTGTAACCCTGCGCTCGTCCTTTCGCAGAGCTGGAGCAGAGCGAGGCCATCGCCAAGTTTGACTACGTGGGCCGCAGTCCCCGCGAGCTGTCCTTCAAGAAGGGCGCGTCCCTCCTGCTGTACCACCGGGCGTCCCAGGACTGGTGGGAGGGCCGGCACAACGGGGTGGACGGCCTCATCCCACACCAGTACATCGTGGTGCAGGACATGTAGGGCGCCACACACACACACACACACAACACAGCTTTGGTTCACTCATCGTGTTGTCACCCGTCACCCTTACCCTGTCCGCCCGCCGCCGACGGGAAAAGGATGATCAACAACCCACAGAATGGGTTGTTGTGAAGCAGGCTGCTGCTGAATTTATGAATGAGCAGGTTCAATTACTACTACGCTACGGCTAATCAGTTTTATAATATAAAAATAACTCATTTTTCGTTCTACTTCTTTGGTAAATATACATTTTTAAAGATGAAAACAATGGTCAGTTAGATCAGCTGTTACCTATATACAGATCTGAGGTAGAGCTGTTTGTTCTTCAGATAGTGAGATGGATTAAAGGACCAGACAAGTACTAACGAAGGTTGCTAATGAGCCTATTAATGATTCATTAGATCAGAGATCCTTAAGCTAAGGTTGGACCCTGGCTTCATTTGCTACCCTCCTTGTTCTTCATGGGCGTGTGTGTGTGTGTGTGTGTGTGTGTGTGTGTGTGCGTGCGTGCGTGCGTGCGTGTGTGTGTGTGTGTGTGTGTGTGTGTGTGTGTGTGTGCGTGTGTGTGTGTGTGTGTGTGTGTGTGTGTGTGCGTGTGTGCGTGTGTGCGTGTGTGCGTGTGTGCGTGTGTGTGTGTGTGTGCGTGTGTGCGTGTGTGTGTGCGTGTGCGTGTGCGTGTGTGTGTGCGTGTGCGTGTGCGCGTGCGTGCGTGTCTGCAGGGACGACGCCTTCTCAGACAGCGCCGCGCACCGATCGGACGAGCCCGGCGGCGCTCATCACCACGACGACCTGAGAGCCGCGCCCAGGGGCGACCACACGCCCGAGCACCGCTACGAAGCGGCGCAGGGGAGGTAGGAACCAACGACCTACCCGCACGCCGAGGGGTTCAGGTCCAAAATCCACCAAAAATATAAAAAAAAAACTTTTAAAAACATTTTTTTAAAAACTCCTCCTTGTCAAGTCAAGTCAAGTCAAGTTTTATTTGTATAGCACAATTTTACATGCGGCTGAGCCGCAACCAAAGTGCTTCACAGGAAGTGCAGATACACAATGAAAAAAAAAAAAAAAAACCTAAGGCAAAAAAGCGCAAGAAAATAAAAGAAAAGGAAGGGTTAAAAGACAAAGACTCTAGGAGTTAAAATAGGATAAAATAGAAGAGAAATTTAAAAGGTAACTAGGGGACACTATTTGCTGGCACTTGTAAAAAGGAAACGCTAATCGAAGGCCAGTGAAAAAAGGCGGGTCTTTAACTGAGATTTATCTTTAACTTATTATCTTTTTTATTTATCTTTAACTTGTGTCCCCCCCCGTAGGGTGAGAGTGCGCTCCGACGGGGGCGCGGCCGCCACCCCCCGCCACCGGGGCGGGGGCGGGTCGGAGCACCACCCCTGCCCCCCGCGGGCCTCGGACCCCCACCCGCCCCGGGTGCTCCCGCGGCCCTGCAGCCCCCTGAAGATGGGGGTCCCCCCGCGGGGGGGCCTCATCACGGAGAGCCCCGAGAAGCGCCGGCTGGCCACCTTCGGGGGCGGCGGCGGCGGCGGCGGCGGCACCGACCGCAAGGCGCTCTACGACGGCCACGCCCAGCGGTCCTCTCAGAGGTCCTCGCCGAGCGCCACGCGCCACGGCAGCCTGGGGGACCACAAGACGCTGGAGGCCGAGGCGCTGGCGGAGGTGAGGGGGGTGACGGCGTGATTTGTGGCGTGTGTGTTCTGGGTCATGTGACGGCGTCATGTGATGGCGTGTGTTCTGCGTCATGTGACGGTGTGTGTGTTCTGCGTCATGTGACGGCGTGTGTTCAGTGTCATGTGTTCAGCGACATGTGACGGCGTACTGCGTCATGTGACGTGTGTGTTCTGCGTCATGTGACGGCGTCATGTGACGGCGTCATGTGACGCCGTGTGTTCTGCGTCATGTGACGGCGTGTGTGTTCTGCGTCATGTGACGGCGTGTGTTCTGCGTCATGTGACAGCGTCATGTGACGGCGTGTGTTCTGCGTCATGTGACGGCGTGTGTTCTGTGTCATGTGACGGTGTGTGTTCTGCGTCATGTGACGTGTGTGTTCTGCGTCATGTGACGGTGTGTGTTCTGCGTCATGTGACGGCGTGTGTGTTCTGCGTCATGTGACGGCGTGTGTTCTGCGTCATGTGACAGCGTGTGTTCTGTGTCATGTGACTGTGTTCTGTGTCATGTGACGTGTTCTGCGTCATGTGACGGCGTGTGTTCTGCGTCATGTGACAGCATGTGTTCTGTGTCATGTGACGTGTTCTGCGTCATGTGACGGCGTCATGTGACGGCGTCATGTGACGGCGTGTGTTCTGCGTCATGTGACGGCGTGTGTTCTGCGTCATGTGACGGCGTGTGTTCTGCGTCATGTGACGGCGTGTGTGTTCTGCGTCATGTGACTGCGGTCGGAGACCAGGAGCGTCTGCTCTAGTCAGAGGCGAGCAAGGTCGTAATTAAAGAGCGCCGAGCGTCCAGGGCGATGTTTCCACGACGCGGAGCCAGCGCCGACTCAAAGTGGAGTCGTTTGGGAGATTATGCAGCGAGCCAAAGATTTTCTTCAGCTTTTTTTCTTTTCCATTCGGAAATAAACGCTGAGCACGAGCGTTTGGGAGGGTTGGGAGCAGGGCTCACTGTAACCAAACGTTTTTTTTTTTACTGACGTTAGAATAGATTGCTGTGCTTCTTAACTTTAACTTTTGTAATTGTTAAAAGTCGCTGAATCAGGTGTGGATTTATCGCAAAGGAATTGCAATATCACGTCATCAACAAATTGAGATTATTGATTGCAACGTTTCATTCTGTTATTATTTATTCACCTAAAAGAAATCTCTCTCTCTCACCATAGAGGCAGGTAGACAGCGTTGCACAGCGTTGTGTTGTGCGGCGGACGACCCTTGACCCCTAACCCTTGACCCTAAACATCTCCCTCCTCCCCCTCAGGACATCGAGAAGACCATGAACACCGCCCTCCACGAGCTGCGGGAGCTGGAGCGCCAGAACGTGGCCAAGCACGCTCCGGACGTGGTGCTGGACACCCTGGAGCCCATGAAGCACCCGCGGGGGGGGGGGGGGGCCCCCGAGGCCCCCTGCAGCCCCCTGCACACCATGGTGATCCGGGACCCCGACGCGGCCCTGCGCCGCAGCAGCAGCAGCAGCTCCTCCTCCGAGACCACCATGTCCACCTTCAAACCGGCGCTGTCGGCGCGGCGACCCAGCGCGCCCCTGAGGCCCCCGCCGGTGCGCCCGGTGCGGCCGGCGCCCGTGCTGGTCCCGGGGCCCCACCGCTCCAGCAGCTCCAGCTCCTCCGGCCTGGGGAGCCCCGGCATCGCCTCGTCGGACAGGGTGTTCCCCAAGGCGCCGTCCCCGTCCCCCTCCACCTCCTCGTCCTCGTCGGACAAGCAGAGGGAGTGAGGCCGCGTTGTCTAGGGGCCCGTGGGGGGGGGGGCCCTAGACATGTACGCTGCGGAGCCGATGAGTCACGAGGAGAGAACCACGCCCTGCCCTCTGTGTTCACCAGCCAACACGACGCTCAACACCTCGCTGGTGCCCGGGAACACACACGCACGCACACACACTCGCGCACACACACACACACACACACACACACCGGTACAAATGGGTACTCATTTAGTGTTGTCAATGGGGCTGGACTGTACTGTAGGAGGACACCAAGTAAGTGGACTATCAGTGGCGTTTAAGCACAAAGGACGAGAATGTGATCGTTTAGATCATTTTCAAGACTACCTTGGGCCATGCTGGATGAAAACGGGACAAGTCTGGAAAAGTACTTTATTATTATTACTGTGTTACGTTCAGCCGGTAAAAAGCGTTTAAACATAGCAGTCGTTACGGCGCGGCGTGCACAGACGCGCTAGGCCCGCCCGTCCATCTCAGCACTATCTTAATCCACTTATCTTACCATCTTTAGATAATATATATTACCTCAAGAAACATTTAGCACTTGCTCTTATCATTAAAAAAAAAAGACGAATGCACATATAAAGTATAGGCAATCGTGCAGCATTGGTAAATTCTGTGTTTTCTGCATTTTGATCAAGTTGTACTCTTCAAGATTTATAGCACATCGGAGTTGCAGTGGAACTTGGCTAGGTAGCGGCCGGGGGCTGTTCATGTGGGGACTGTTTACTATTGCTGTTGTGTCATATAGCCTAAGGATAATCCTCTTCTTTCAAGTGTAATAGGCACGTTTAACTGAAAAGAAGCGTACTGTTAAAGGTTACTTATATTGTACAAATAACACTGTGTCATAGGAACAGGATATATTATGGTCTATAGCGTGTGTAGCGCGTTTGGTACTCCTCGCACAAACATTAACAAAACAAGAATAAATGCTAGAAATCTGCAGTGTGTTTTTCTCTCTTTTTCTACATTGCCTATTTATCTTCAATAAACAATTAACCTGCTGATCGAACACCAAAAAACAAAGACCCTTATAAAAAAAAAGGAACGCTGTTAAAAACAATTTACCTCAACATTAAAAAATGCAAGAAACCACCCACGTATATTTTAATAGGGACTCGGTGGTGTGGAGTTTGTGTTACACTGACTCATGAGAATGGTACTGAAAGCGTTCAGAATCTACTCGCTACCGCCTCCTAGTGGACAGATACTTACTCAACAAGCACTCCGAATGACCTTCTAGGGCCCCCTAGTGGCCGTAATACTACAACGCGTTGATTATGTATCAAGTTGGTACAATACAGGTCGATTTCTTATTTGCTCGTTACTAAATGGAGAAAAGTAAAATGTGGGGAAAAAAAACTAAGACAAATCTGGTCATCTAAAAGATAATGATCCAAGATCAATTCTTAACCTTGGTAACTGCTATTTCATCAACAGAAATAGTTACAAAAATGTAACAAGTGAATTAAATCCTTGCTACATTAATTCCACAAAAAATAAGAGTGGTGTTTTTGAATTGAGTGGGGATGGATGTCTGAGGCCTGTCTGAGCCTTGCTACCGGACAGCCCATTCAGGTCCAATCCATTTATGTGTGCTCATTGCGATGAAAGCGAGAATAAAATGCGATTAGGGCCTTCGCCAGGGGCCCATCCAGCAGCCAGCGAAGGGCCAGGACACCGGCTCTGATTTCCTCGGGTTCAAAAGACCTTCGCATTAAAAGGCTCTCGTGATCACTGAGGACTCAACAGCTGAGCCCGGGGGCCAGGTTTGATGGGGTAATGGCCCCTAAATGCATTAGTCTTCAGATTACCATTCGTAATTACTTTGTTGTCTTTTCCATGGGACATGTCTGTCATTCTGTGCGATCATAATTGAATGAAGACCATTTACCAAGAACATTTACTTATGAGCATATTGGTAGATCATGAGTTGCTGTCTCATTATGTTTTTATGAATTTCCTCAAGGTTTGCTCTTTCCAAGAAAGGTTATGTGTGTTCTCTTCTCGTTTCTATCGCCATGGATACCGACGATAGCACAAACAAACCCATTAACCCACAAGCAAGTGGATAAGCTGGATGGACCATAACAGCTTCTTCCCACAAATTAAGAACTGAATAAGGCGGTTCGTCTGGTTGGTGTTTTGTAATTATGTTTGGCTGGCTCCATGTTAACTTTGGTGAACAATGCTAACCGTCTCTCTCTCTATCTCTCTCTGCCCCCCCCCCCCTCTCTCTCTCTCTCTCTCTCTATCACACACACTATTAAGAAAGAATACAGACTAAAACTGTTGTAAGGAGTTATAGTTTAATAAAAAAAAGTTTAAAAAAAACCGAAACTCCCCCTGGTGCCGGCTTGGAGTGGTTCACTGTCCAGAGACTCCACTGTCCTGAGACTCCACTGTCCAGAGACTCCACTGTCCAGAGACTCCACTGTCCTGAGACACTGTCCAGAGACTCCACTGTCCTGAGACTCCACTGTCCTGAGACACTGTCCAGAGACTCCACTGTCCAGAGACTCCACTGTCCTGAGACTCCACTGTCCTGAGACTCCACTGTCCTGAGACTCCACTGTCCTGAGACTCCACTGTCCTGAGACTCCACTGTCCTGAGACTCCACTGTCCTGAGACTCCACTGTCCAGAGACTCCACTGTCCTGAGACTCCACTGTCCAGAGACTCCACTGTCCAGAGACTCCACTGTCCAGAGACTCCACTGTCCAGAGACTCCACTGTCCAGAGACTCCACTGTCCAGAGACTCCACTGTCCTGAGACACTGTCCTGAGACTCCACTGTCCAGAGACACTGTCCAGAGGTCAACCATCCCGAGACCCGCTGATGCTGAATAACAGCAGCCTGAAGTCCTTAGACCCTGTGGTGGCCAGCACATGACCAGCTCTTCGGACAGTGGACCTCTATCCAATGTCCGGAGACCTGGTCATGTGCTCGCCATCAGGGATTACAGCCAATCAGTGTTCTGGAAGGCCTTACACAACACAATGATTGTGGCTCGGCCTCCCGTTCTCTTCATCATATTTGTTTCATCGTGCAGCAGAAACAATATAAGTAGTAGTCATGTGTTTCATATTGTAGTTCATCGTTTGTCAAGTCAATGAATTGTCTTCTGATGTCAGAGCAAAACCTACAAGACCAGTTTAAATGACCTCACGTCCTATATATCATATTTTAATAGTGATTATCATTTGCTACTACCGTTGAAGCTTGAATTTATTATCACATCAGTTTATGTTTATATATTTCTATATATTTCTTTAGCATAGTTTCCAAATATTAGGAAACATGTTAGATTTTGATTTAGTGGCCTTTCACATGTTTTTGCAATCAGTGCCAAAATTGGACACGTATCTTATCTTGTCCGGGCGAGAAGCGGTGTGTTCCTATCGGGTCAAACATGGCTGCTGACATATGTCTCTCTTAATGGAATCAGGCCACTTAGTGGACTGCTGGTTTTGGTAGGCACACCGGTCTGTCTCTCTGTCTGCCTCTGGACAGACAGACAGACCATCTTTCTGTCTGATTGCCTCGCTGTCTTCCTGCCTGTATCTCTGTCCATATGTCTTTCTTTCTCTCTGTCTGTCTGTCTGTCTGTCTGTCTGTCTGTCCGTAAAACGTAGTTAGCAGAAGTAAAAGGTAAGGTAATAAGAAAGGACATGAAAAATATAAATAATAAGAACTGGCATCATCGTGCTCCACCTGACGCACCAGCGACCTGTGGAGCAGCATGTGTGTGTGTGTGTGTGTGTGTGTGTGTGTGTGTGTGTGTGTGTGTGTGTGTGTGTGTGTCAGGAGGCGGACAGGCAGAGTTTAACACACTGCAATAACATTACGTGATGGCAGATGTTCCCCGTGCGCTCCGAGCTCTGGGTAGCAGCACTGCGGCATACAGTACTGTCTGTATGTATTGATGTATGATGGATTGTTTGTTCCAACAACCGTGGTCACGTCAACACTCAATTCATGCAAATATATCATTATGGTATTATATTCTTGGCGCCAATGTAAATACACAGTAAATGTTTTTATTTAGATGTCCAACTCCACCTAAACAGTAGCTCGAACCAGGTTAAAAAAAAAAAAAGTGGCCCCAAAGACGTACAGAATAATTGTTGGATACTAAACTGAAGGCAAGATGAGGGGAATTCTCCACCTCCAAGACAAATGAAACAGAAGACACAGAAGGACGTGGTGGAGACTGGCAGTCATGTGCTTGTTTTCATTCCTCTAATGTAATAATAAAAAAGAAGAACATGACTTGAAAAAGCTTTAGGCTCTGAAGGGGAGAAGAATGGGGGTGAACTCTGCGCTCTTATTTTGAAGCGTATAATACTTAACCAGAGGCAGACAGATAGGATCGAGCCAGTGATAATATCACCAGCTGAATATTTACAACGTGGAAAAATGGCATCCATTACTGTAATGGCTTAGGCAGTTGTCACCATGTGTTAAAATGTGCGCGTCTCTATATGTGTGTGTGTGTATGTGTGTGTGTGTGTGTGTGCGTGTGCGTGTGCGTGTGTGTGTGTGTGTGTGTGGGTGTGTGGGTGTATATCTGTATGTATAGGTGTGTGTGTGTGTGTGTGTGTGTGTGCGTGATTGTGTGTGTGTGTGTGTGTGTGTGTGTGTGTGTGTGTGTAGCAAGAGGCGTTAGGACAGGCTGAAGAATTAACCAGGGCTTTGTATATAATCAGTCGGACACAGTGGGGTGACTATACCCACCACTACCTGCTCCCTGGTTTCCGTCCATAGGTTTCCACACAGTGACCCATCAAACTGGAGACAAGGAGGGGGGGGGGGGGAGGAGGGGGGGGGGGGGGAGGAGGGGGGGACCTCAAATTCCCAGAAATATCCTTGAACTTTGACAGAGAGAAGTTGAACATGGATATGTACAGGCAGATGCAAACGGGTTCGGGAGATAACTTTTTCGAGAGCTGGTGTTATCGCTGTACACCGCAGCTCATAACAAAGAACACCCTCTTGAACATTCTTAGTTATTGGACGGCTGGAGAGGGAAAAAACACATTATCCGTCTTGCGTCGGACACGGAGAAGGACATTCTCCACGCGTCGAGCGGCCCAGGCACTTGACGAGAGCGAGATGAAGGTCAAGTCTCTGGCGCTGCGGTGAATGTGCTACTTTGCTCGGTACAGGAACAGGAAACCGGGGCCCTGTGAGGTCATGTGCAGATCACGGACGAGCGTTATTAGTTTGCATCTTGTTATTTTACACCGAATAAGGTCACTGCATCGCACATATCTCTACATCCGTTCCTCCATCTGATCAACTCAACGACCGTATCATTCCTGCCCCCCCCCCCCCCTGGAGGTTAATCTGTGAACTGTTTACCTTTCATATTCTGTTGTGTAACAGTGCTTGCTTTGCCTCGGACCGCTGGCCTCACCGATGTTATGAATCCCTTGCCCCCCCGCCCCCCCCCCAAATATGGACAGGGCCAAGAGCGGCCCCCTGGGGTTTCATATAGCTAGGGTTTCACAGATCCGACGTGGGCGTGCACCCACGCTTCGCCGCCACTCTGCCGGCGCGCTGGCTGGGCTCCAATCCTGATTTCACAGATATCGTCTTTTGCCCGGTGGCTGGGATGAGATGCAGATGTGAAGCTTTCCCACATCTGACCGGGGGTAGATTACCCGGGCCCCCGTGTGACAGCGGAGTGGACGCCGAAGGGTAGAGGTGGTGGAGGCTGGGGTGGAGGCTCGGGGTGGAGGCTCGGGGTCTGGGGGGGAGTGGAGGGCTGTTTGTTTTCCTTTGGTCTCTCCCTCCTCACAGGAAGTGACCCGGGAAAGTGGACAGTGGCATCGGAGCCTGAGATTGACACACAGACACACACGGACACGGAGAGACACACACACACACACACACACACACACACACATACACACATACTTCTCCAGCAAACCAACAAATAGTGTAACTCTGTCATACACATGTAAGTCTTTAGAACCAATAAAGACATGCATTCATTTCTTCGTGTTTTCATGTGCATTCTTACCAAGGCAACAATGGTAAACTAATGATCGTGCAAAAACAATTCTGCTATGACATCTGCAGCTGGTAATAGAAACAGGACCTCTTCATGGCGTCTAATCGAAACAATATAATGTGTCTGACAGTGTTTCCAGGTTTTCCCAAACTACATTTGGTAATTGGAGCATGTTACGATGTTACAAGATACTTGTCCTGTTTCTGTGCAAAGCTTGCTGAGCCCAGGGCTCAACATTTTGCTAAGCGTGGTGACCCTAGTCTCCACTAAATTGTTATTGAAAATTAAAATACAGTTTCCAGAAATGTTATATATTGTTCAGAAATTATTAGTACAAATGTTTATTTATTAGTAACAAATTCAGACAAATAAAATAAATAGTTGTATTGATAAATTTGCAATGGCTACAAATGGATTTGAACTTCAACTTCAGTAAAGCACAATGATTGGTCCGGTTCAGAGGTCTTCTACCTCTTGATTGGTCCTGTTCAGAGGACTTCTACCTTTTGATTGGTCCTGTTCAGATGACTTGTGAAGCCAAGCAAGAGGTTCCAGGCTTCAGTAAACAGCACTGGGGAAAAGGAATGTCTGATTCCATCCAACAAGGAAACGGCAAATGTAATGACCGTCCACTTGGCTCAAGGTCAAGCTTGTTTGGCCATAACAATAGTAGAACTATATACAGTGGTGAACCAGGTAAACAAGATTCCTTCTGCAAATATTTAGGCTATGTAAATATTTACTTACCCAGCTAAACACGGAGGATAACGGAGAGACAACAGTGAGCATTGTGCGTGTGTTTCTCTGTCCATACATCGCATAATGTAAACGTGTTTGGTGCAAGACCGCGGCTCCTAACACTGTCCAGAGCCCCGGAGCTCTGTGCTGCAGTCATGCAATGGAATATATATGATGAATATATGGTACGTGTTCACAATACATCAAACTCAAACCACTCCGAAGTCGTACTCAGGTCACTGTGTTCCCAGCTCCATTTTTAATTTACGGTTGAAAAAAAACTAATCTGTTTGGACTTTTCAGGTTGTGGACAAAATGCAATAGGCCGACACTGTACTTTTGGAACAGAGTCAGCATTTACATTCCATAAACACATCAGGGGTATGAGCTATTCTCATTGGTCTTGGCCCCCCTATGTCGAGGGCTACGACTGCACTGATGTTGTCCAGACGGATACTTCTGTTCAATGTGTCCATTCAATGTTCGGCTCTGCTTATTGTCTTAGACTAACGTCTGTGATTACGAGAACAATGCCTAAAGCTATGTACGATATTTTACCGCTGTGTTTAGGATCGAATGCTCCAAATAACTTACTCCTCAGAACTCAGAAAGCCATAATAAGAAGTTTTCGTGAGAAACAGTAAAGCACTTTTTATGACAATGGATTGATGTATTTCGCTGCCCACTCCTAATACGCACACTAGACCAAATATAATGCTCCGGGCACAGATAGTGTATTGTTTATATGTCTTTTGCTTTGCCATGTTTGAAATGATGAAGATGAAGAGAAAGCCTAATGTTTGTTCACAGTTCATTTTCCTTTTTGTACTTCCCTGAGGGCACACAGAGAAAAAGAAAAGTTGTTCCATTCCGAGACTAAAGAGGTATTTATCTTGGGGCACTCCGGTGGTTCGCCGGGTAGAGTGCGTACCATTAAGGCCCAGTCCTTACTGCAACGACCGGGGTTTGATTCCTGCCCGTGGTCCTTTGCTGCATGTATTGCCCTCTATCACCCAATACCTTCCTGTCTTACTCACTATACAATAGAAATTATAAAACCTTCAAAAAAAGTAAAAAAAAAAAAAAAAGGGTATTCATCATCTCTGAAAGAATACATCCATTCATCCAAGTTTTTCAAAACTTGGCATAAAGCTAATCATAAACTCACAAACCGAGGCCTTAAAGAAAATGGCTGCCCTCTCCATTGTTGACGAGTATGCCATTGATTTTAAGAAGATGGTTATGCATGGAGAATATGAATATGAGACCACTAGAGCAGGGCTAGCAGAACAGGTGATGATTTGATAATGTACAAAGAATTTAAATGGATTTCCAGGACTACTGAAACATCATATCGTGCAATCTAAATGATTATGGCATTCTCAAGAAGGGGACATTTCTTCCCATCTTGTACAAGGTGCAGCACAGAAAATGTGTTGAAGATAATAGCAAGGTGTGCTTTTTTCAACTCCCAAAAGAAAAAGTCTCTTCAAAGAAATTTCTCCACTTTCTTTACTTTCAATTTGGGGTAGCGGTTCTGGTGTTATGCGGCTAAAAGAAATCCTTTCAATATATTTTCTAAAGGATGAAGGGTCTTGAAAGGACAGCCTTCCTATTCCGACTCCACCTCGCACCATTTCTCCTCTTTATTAGACCACTTCTCTTTATTAAACAGGAACCATGTCTGTCTCACGCAGCAGACACTGTTGGCTGGAGTGAACGTTTGAGTCAAAGTTGGAGACATTTCCATCAACAGCTTACCATTCGGTCCAACATTGCTGTCTTTGTTATTGGTATTGCGGGGAGCAGTTAAATCTGTATACGTACGATGGCAGTCATGTCATTGTGTGATTGACTTGATTAATGGCCAGCCCAGTGCATCTTGATAAATGGAGGAAATGTCAATACCACGTGTTTGTTTAGCGTGGGGCTGCTTAATATCGACGTCAAGAGGTTTACAAATGCAAAACATTCGTATCCTGCTCCTTGTTTTAATACATCCGTGTGTTTTATGACTTTTATGTCAATGTGTTCCAGGGAAAATTCTAATTTAGGACATAAGTGCAAACTTATCATCTGTTGTTCCTGCAAAGAGACAACTTTGAAATATCTTCACTGGCCCAGACCTCCTCAAACAAGAGATGGGCCTAGCCTGACTACCAAGGATTTGCTTCTCATTTTCGAATCTCTTATGTGGCAGAACTGTTTAGATTAGGTTATGTCTCATTCAAATGTTTATCATAATTTATCTTAATCACATGAATCATTTGGTATTCATGTCGTGGCAGGTCCCCCATTGCTAACGAGCTATTTCACTTGAGTCATTACGACTTGAAAGCCACATGCAATTACCCTTCATGTTCAATCTGTGTTTAATCTGTATTGAGTAACTTGAATGGAGGATGATTTGAATGAACTTTAATGAATGTAGGTAATGTGAAAGAAGAGGAGAGCGAGAGCAGTTCTGTGCTGAATGCTTATCTGTTAATATACACCATAATAAGTGTAGCTACCCCTGCAGGCTCAGGCCTGTTAATATGTATCTTATCTGTGCAAAAACAAGAACGCTCTGTGACTAATGCTAATTCTCTTCATTTAGATCCAACATCTGATCTACATATGAGTTTAAAAAAAAGAAAGAAAGATAGAAATCCAAACCAGATAACCTCCAGCCTTCTCCTCATATATAAATAAATGTAACCATCATCTCCTTAGCTTAATATGTGTAGATAAACGTCCTGTTTTACACTGTATAGCCTAGCATTCCACAACAACTTGCGACTTTTACTACAGTGCAATAGTAGAAGTTTCAAAATAAAAGCCTGTGATGTGAGCTACTTTATAACAAGTAATGGAGTGTATACCGGCGCACACTATACACATAGGGCATACTACATGTAACCTGCTACTGGATATCTGTCATTTGTCGTTGACACAATTCTATAGATGAATGTAATATTTATAATTCTCCTCTTGAAGTTAAAATGGCGTCGGGCCAATGCTATCCAGTGCTGGATATTTTAGAGTAAAGTTTCTGATTTCCAAAAGAATCAGACGTTAACTCTTGCTCCTTGCTTAGGGGGCTGTTGTGTGATGAATGAGTTAAACGCCACTACGGACACCTTCCATGCCTAAATTAGGCACCAAACTTAAATATTTAATACCTTCATCTTTAATTTAATCAATGGAGGGTTTCATCACGCACACACGCGCACGTGCGCACACACACACACACACACACACACACACACACACACACACACACACACACACACTCAACAACGTGGTTGTATTTCTCCACAATGGTGCAACATGATCTATTTTTGGTGTAGAAACAAAAAAAAGAAGCTCTTTACCTTGAATGCTGGTCTAGGGTGTCTGGCTGTGGGTGCAGGTTAATGGAGTGAGGAGTGACCATGACGCATGGCCATATACATGACCAATATAATGGACACCATATGCAGCCAACCTGCTCACAGAACACTTTATCACTCACTCCCTGCAAAGCAAACACTAAATCACATTAGCACGTGCAACTCTTTCACCATTTGAAATGTTTGACAAATGTGAAAATGTTCAATATACTTTCCCCCTGGTTTCAATAAGATGGTGATTATTTTATATATACTGTATATATTTAATAGAACAGCTGGTGTTTGAACAGGGAGGTGTGTTTGCATCCAGGTGGTACTCAGGGGAAATTACATTTTATTCCTGTGTCAATTTATAATCGATAGTGTGTGTGTGTGTGTGTGTGTGTGTGTGTGTGTGTGTGTGTGTGTGTGTGTGTGTGTGTGTGTGTGTGTGTGTGTGTGTGTGTGTGTGTGTGCGTGCGTGCGTGCGTGCGTGCGTGCGTGTGTGTGTGTGTGTGTGTGTTTGTGTTTGTGCGTGTATGTGTGTGAGAGAGAGCGAGAGACAGGTGTTCCAAACGGCTTCCACAATAATCCCTTTATCACTTGGAGCTGTCACCGCAGTGTCAGACTATCTGTCTTATTAGACAGCAGCCATATTGGAATCTGTTTTATCGGTGCATACATCATATACTAGAGCCATAGCTCCATACTTTTGCGGTGATCCTGTGAACGGCCTCTCTCCCTCTATTTCTGTCTGTCTGTCTGTCTGTCTGTCTGTCTGTCTGTCTGTCTCTCTCTCTCTCTCTCTCTCTCTCTCTCTCTCTCTCTCTCTCTCTCTCTCTCTCTCTCTCTCTCTCTCTCTCTCTCTCTCTCTCTCTCTCTCTCTCTCTCTCTCTCTCTCTCAACCTCGTAAAATGGAGCTATAGCCCTCAGTGTGGCATGAGCTATATAGCCCAGGTGCGCTGCTCCATCACAAGTGAGCAGGTGCAGCTGGTTGTTGCTAACGACCTAGCTACCTGGTTCCCCTGCGTCCGTCAGAACCTTTAAAGTAAGTTAAAGTAAGTTAAGTTAACCTTTATTGTCCCTTTTTGGGGACAATCTCTGCTTTTGACCCATCCGGGAGCCGGTGAACACACCCAGAGCAGTGGGCAGCCGCAGTGCAGCCCTTTAGAACCAGAACCAGGATAACAATGCCTTTTTTTTTTGCCAGATATGTGGTGTGTGCCAATATAATTAAAGCCTGTTAATAAAAAGAAAGTCAGTACAAGAGACAGAAAACTTTGCAAGATATCAAATCAAATCAATTCTACAGCCGGAAGCGGTTGTAGCTTTATCTGAAGTGGAAGACTTCTAAGGCCATTGTTGCCCTTAGTAACCGCCTCATCCCCCCCCCCACTCCCCTCCCCGACCCCCCGCCTTGCACCACCCACCCCCACACAGCTTGAAAGCAACCAATGTTCAAAGCGACCACACAGTGCGTTCTACTTCATGGTGAAGACGGCATCTTGACCCTGTTAAGAGCATTATCTCCCCCTTCCAAATCGACAACAGCAATGCTTCCAGATTATAACATCAAAGCATCGACAGAACCATCTTCAGAAACTCAGACAGGGTTACAAAATGACAAAAGGTGTTACGGTGAATGGAGAACGTCGAGGAGAATGGAGGTCTGCGTATGCAGATGAACAGATGCCCTAGTTTCATAACCTAGCCCGCATCTTCTCAAAGGATCTAACGACTTGGAAGAAGATAATATGGCGAACAATACAAGATGCAATGAGCAAAGAGATTATGGGGAGGATTCCTTGAAACCAACCAAAAATAGAAATTATTTCCTTGTGATAGTACTTCATATTTATAGCTCTGAAATTGGAGTTGTGTTGAAGGCATGGTGGTGCTGCCTCTTTTTCCTTCCTTTAAAGGCGTTTATCAAAATGCCAAGTACGTCTCAAGTTTCAGATAAGTTATGAAAACCTCTGAGGTATTGGCTCAGATATTTCCACCACTATGAAAAGCTGCATCCCAAATCATGCAATTTATTACGGAAAAGAGCTTATGAGCTCATTTCTGTACAGCTCCTAATGTCACTTAAGCCACGGGCCTGAACAGAATATCATTAATATTATCAACTATCAGTTATGCATGTGAGAGGTACATTTCTGAAATGACAAGACGCTTGCACCATGTATCTCCTTTGTAGATGAAGAATACGCTTTTTCTTGTTTGTCACTTATATTTGCAAGGTTTCCAAGGAATGACATATGCCTCCCCTCACATCTATCTATAAGACATATTTAAATGATTATTGAATAATTTTTCAATGACTGGTTTCAAGAGTTACTCGTTAAATGCATGTCTTTGTTGAAGATGTTGCATTGTGGGTAACCCGTGTAGAACTGTGCAGGGGATACACTGTAGAGGCTATTAAAGGAGCTGCCTTCTTCGAAGCTTAAACCCTACTTTTGAACACAATCCTTGGGTTTTTCACATTAATTTACATCAGACTATAAATTGAACCCGCAGGTTAAATCCCTGAGATGAAAATGGTGATTCTAAGGTGAGGTCCAATGGGATTTAAAACTGCTGAGCCGGGTGACAAACACAGAACCCATGGCAGGTGTGACATTTGTGGGAACCATTCTCACTGGACCTATGTCCTCTGTCCTTGACAAAATAATCCCAACATGATTTCCTTTCAACTTGAGAGAGGTTCCCTGTCCTTTTCCCTACACCACACCACCCTTCCCGGTGTAAACAGTGTTAAAACCAGCCTATTGGATTTGTTTCCCCCAACAATTTGCACTGGTAACATTTTCCATAAATGTTGGTCTTTCCGACCAAAATGAGGCAGTAGATCTTGTTCCAAGGATACTGATGATGAGTCATGGAGTTGACAGAATTCCCGATAAGTTTGTCCCCGGAGCAATAAGCCTTTTCCTATTTTTGTCATTCGTGGCTGACTAATCAATTAATGTTGTGGTCCACTCAGAGGAATACACAAGGCCTGGAAACCGCCCGTGGGCACAGGAAATAACACAATGCTGGCAAATCTTTCTAAATTCCAGAAGTTGTGGTAGTCTTGCTCGGTTGATTATATATTTTTTCGTATGTTATTTTAATTTATTTCTGAGGATCAAGCAGATTGTGTTACGGAAAAAAACGGTTTCAGTTGTTGTTTGTTGATATCAATGTCTTGTTTGATTAATCCAGTGATATTATTGCTGTAGAGGGAGCCAACAAGCAAAGCCTGTGAAAACCTGACGGTAGGAACAATGTTTTCCCTGTCCCTGAAGGTGCTGTCCAGGTGAACATCGTTAAACTAATATAAAATGACAAGCGCTTCTGCGCGCAGAAGCACTTGTCTCTTGTGCAAGTGCAAGAGACAAGCGCAAGGACTGGAACAGTGAGGGTCATGACTTGAAAGGGTACTCCTGGTTTCCAGATGCCTCCATCTTATACAGCTGGATACCCCCCAGCATATTCTGTTTTTTTTCCGTCGTATAAAGTGAAAAAAAATAGAAGACGTAGAAAAATAAACATCCCTTTTCTTAATGCACCAGTACTATGTCGATGAACGCATTAGGTTCATTCTGACTTGTCAACGCTGCTTTTCTCTCTTTGCCTTGATACGATCTATTGTATTATGTATTATGTGATCAGGTTGTCATTAATGAATTCACTCACATTTTATTACATTTTACAGCTTCAGTAGAGATTTAATGCTCAGTGGTATCCACAGTTGCAGTGTAGATTTAAACTACATTCAATCTGGTTTAAACTACCGTAATTCCTCAATAATGCGCCCTGAAACTTTAGTCAGCAATATGTTGATACATTAGCACGTAGCTAATTCTAGATAACAGATTTTCCTAACCAGCGTGAAAATTGTGTCAGCAGGGTTTCGTATCATTATGTATGGAAAATGTAAGTCTGGCTGTCAAAAGTCGCCTCTAACAGATGCTGTTACCCCAGCACTGCACATTTTGCAAACTAAGCACTATTTCTTGGACTTGGACAATAGTTCAGAAGGGAGACAGCCAAGAACATAGTAGAGAGGTTTTATTTAACTTTTTTCTAATATTATTTCTCCCAACACTCCACTGCTACTTCTTTGTATGGCGAAGGGATTTAGAATATTGCAGGGGTGAACATTTGTTCTAATTGCATATTCTATAGTTTCTACCGTCAGAATTCACACCGCAGTTTCTGAAGAAGTTGCGGTGTGAATTCTGGCTGTAGAAAGGCTGACATTTATCTATATTGCTTTAAATTAATCGTTACATTATAAGAGTTTGGAGTTTAAACAGAAGTTCAAAGTCTGAATGGTGCAAGCATAGAAATATAAACATACAAACCATTTTAATAATATCAAATAGTTGACAAAAGTTCACGAGTTAAACAAACGGCCTCACTAAACTAATACAGCTTGAACCTAAGCCTATGAGGAGTATGAGGAAATATTAGTATGATAAGAAGTAGAGGTATACTAGGCCTATACAAACATAGTACTAGAAGTGGTGATACTAGAAGCCGCATTAGTATGTACCAGTAGTAGAAGTAGATTGATAAGTAGTATTAGGAGTAGTGGTAGTAGTATGTACATATTGTTTGTTTAGATAGCATGACTTTGAAAAGTTTGATTTTAAGTAGTATTATAATTTAGAAAAATAGCCTACCTCATTGTGTGCGTCTACTGGATGTAGACAACCAGCAATGTATGAAGAACCTATAGCCTCAAACCTTGTTCTGCACAACTGTTACGCAGGCTACTATAAGTAAGACATTGTCATGCTCAACAGAAGAAGAAGTAGAAGATAACTAACATGTGTCTGTACTTGAAGTATACATGAAGTATATATAAAATACTTTCAAATATCTGTGTTAGGAAATGGGGAGAGTCTCTATTGGGACCCATCGCAGTATAAACTGGGGTAGTGCCACATAAACGCCCGATGTATGGGGTGTTCAAATCCAATCTAACAGACCTTGATCCCTCTCCAGTGGCTTCCCTTGGGTTTATCATTTTAACATACTTGACGAGCTGCAACCCTTCACTGACTCCTTTGATCTCTGGTGTGCGTGTGTGTGTGTGTGTGTGTGTGTGTGTGTGTGTGTGTGTGTGTGTGTGTGTGTGTGTGTGTGTGTGTGTGTGTGTGTGTGTGTGTGTGTGTGTGTAAGTTTGTGAAGACTTTGTCAATAACATGTTATGACGAAAAATGCATTCAGGCTTTATTGGAAAAATGCATCACGCAAAATACATTTTATTTTATTATAAACATGGTACATCTTGCAATATGTCTGCAATGTTTTCAATCTGGTCTGGGCAAAGTGCCCAAGACACTATGGTGTCAAATTCATTCTTGTTTCATCTTCTGCCTCAGACAGAGAGTCTCTGATGGTGCTCTGTGCCATCTGGGTGGATGAGCTACCCAGCATCAGGTGCAATTACCCCAGGGAGAGGCTTGCATGCAAAGCCTATATTCAATAGCATGCTATTGTTTTGCTGTAGAGCGAGAGAGAACAAAAAGGACCTGAACAGAATAAGACAGCGAGGGCCCACTGCTCCGATGTGGCCCCTGGATGATCTGTATCTCCGCCTCTAAATTATCTACACATGCCCACGCTTCCCTGTGCGCTCCCAGGTCCTCGGTTCCTTCCTTCCCTTCTCTTTCCCACACTTCCAATCTGGGCCCAGACCACAATGTAAAAACAAGACGCAATCCGCAGACCCTGTGGCGGAACTCGCTATTGGACTCATGTATTCTCTACTGCCGATGGAGAGTGAGTCAGGCCAACCCACTGCCCGAGGTGCGTCATAGAGTTTGACATAGCAGTAAACTTTATGAAACTGTCAACTGGTCTACAGAGCCCTTGTTTGTCTTGGGATCTTGTAGGTCACGCCGGCACTTGCCGCTGTATTTTGTAGCGTTCTGGCACACAAACGTGTCTTGGACAGAATCATCCATAGATCACCTCAAAAACAAAACACGAAACCTCCGATCAATTTATAAACTTCAAGAGGGAATCCGTTTGGGGCAAGAGAAGGTCTTACATGGACATTGTAATGTGATCCATTATGATATATATAATGCATAAACATGAAGAAATACCTAGAAAGAATAAACGGAACAAGGAAAATGCCTATGTCGTCGTAAATTTCAAAGGAATAATATTAGAGAGAGGGGAAAACTAAATATAAAGGATTGCTTTTTAGCTGGCTGTGTTCACACAAACCGTGTGTCAGTCACGTTGATATGAGTCCTGCGAATGAGCTTTCACCCTGCTGCAACACACATGCTTCAGGTTAAGCCCCACAGAGGGACTGCTGGCTTACCCTGCACGGGCCACACATGGGCTTGTTATGATCCATTTCTACCTTGACCCATGTGTGTGTGGATACAGTGACAGACAATACACATGATGGGGACAGACCCATATATATATATATATATATATATATATATATATATATATATATATATATAGATACTCTGGGCCCCTACTGTATATCATTCTACATTTCAGGTAAAAGAGAAATCCTGAGATATCTGTAAATTTGCGTTGGCCTGTCTCAATAAGATAAAGACGAGTTGTTTACTTCCAAATTCATCCTTGTGAGTCCACAAGGGGAGTTCACTGGGTTAGCGTTTGCTTTCTGTGAACCGCTTCCATTGACTTGCAGAGTACCAGTAGCCTCGCCCCGGTGCATGTGAGGAGAATACACTTTTGAATCACTTAAAAAAAGAATGTCCAATATGTTCTGAATAGTTGCATATTCAAAAAGGGTGCTAGTAACAACACAACACGATTGTAGTTTGTGTTCAAACACTGAGATAATTCAGCACTCATTTCTGCTGCTGTGATTATAAGGATACTTGCTGCTATTATATAATAATTATATGATTACATAATTGCCCCTACGGTGCATCACAGGTAGCCTTACAATCACAGCGTCGTAAATGATGTGTGTGTTTGAGACACACACACCATTGACTTACTCAATAAAGCTCAATAACGCTCAATAATCTTCTTGTCTTGTTATTGAGCAAGTCAATGGAAAGGGGCTAATGGAAAGCAAATGCCAATCCAGCAAAATTCTAGACCATCAATGATGAATTTTGAATTAAGCAACGCATCTGAATCTGGGCATGGCAGACAAAAGGATATCTCAGCACATACCTGCAATGTGAAGTGTGTGTGTGTGTGTGTGTGTGTGTGTGTGTGTGTGTGTGTGTGTGTGTGTGTGTGTGTGTGTGTGTGCTTCTCTCACTGAAAGAACTATAATCAGTTTAATCTTTGAATGTCGTTGTCCAGTTCAATAGCATGAATGTGGAACATAATTCTAGTTAGTAAAACTTGAACACAGAGTTTCGCTTTGAAAGGATTTACTGAAGTTGCTCAGCCATGAAATCCAATAAGGGCTATTTAAGTATCAAAGCAAGGAAAGTGTGCTTATGTTGCTTCCTCTTGATTATTGTGCAGCCAATGGTTTGTGAAAGGATTGGAATGTTCAATAGCATGCTCTTCGCATGAATTAGCATAAAATAATAAATGAATGTAGCTTCATTGATGTACAATTCACCGATAGCTAATTGGTGGGGTCACGAAGCATGTTCACTATAAAACTCACATTTTCCATGGAGGACGCTGTGTTTACACAATAATGCCTCCATGACTCCACAGTATTGCCAATAGTCAATTTTACTCTAAATTCAAAGTTTTGCGTGTAACTGAAAGCCGGTGTATCCTCTTACATAACAATGTGTTATGGAACAGGATGTTGTGTTTACAAAATAATCAGTCATGGTAGAAGATTTGAAAAGTCTGCTATTTTGGGTGATGCCTGGATCTATTCAGTTCCGTATTTGGGGATTGCTTCAAGCATTCGTGTTTCGTTAGAATGTGGGATGAGGGTGAGGAGCATAGCAATAGCCCTGTGTGACACGATCCCATCTGCAACATCAACCTTTTTCCTAGATAAATGGAGCTTGTTTTCACAATGCTCCCAGCTCATAACTCACAAAGACTAAATTCCAGCTCATAGCATCAACCATGTCCCCCCCCCCCCAGACACACACACACACACCCACACACCCACACAGACATAGGTTATTAGTGCTCAAAACCAAGGGAGGTATGTGCGTGTGAGACGTGCGTAGGTATGTGTGTGTGTGTGTGTGTCTGTGTGTGTGTGTGTGTGTGTGTGTGTGTGTGTGTGTGTGTGTGTGTGTGTGTGTGTGTGTGTGTGTGTGTGTGTGCGTGTGTGTGAGAATGTGTGTGTAGTGACCGGCTGAATGGACGTGCTTGTCAAAAGGCTGTAAAGTCAGTGTCACCCTCCCTGGTGCTCTGCTCTCATCACAGTCCATGTGTTCCCCATCAGCTGCAGAGGTCCCCTGAAGAACCTGCTGAAAACAGCTCGCCTTCAACGGGCACCCCCACCATAACAGTACACATCCCCACCATAACAGTACACACCCCCACCATAACAGTACACACCCCCACCATAACAGTACACACCCCCACCATAACAGTACACCCCCCCACCATAACAGTACACACCCCCACCATAACAGTACACCCCCCCACCATAACAGTACACCCCCCCACCATAACAGTACACCCCCCACCATAACAGTACACACCCCCACATAACAGTACACCCCCCCACCATAACAGTACACCCCCCCACCATAACAGTACACACCCCCACCATAACAGTACACCCCCCCACCATAACAGTACACCCCCCCACCATATCAGTACACACCCCCACCATAACAGTACACCCCCCACCATAACAGTACACCCCCCCACCATAACAGTACACCCCCCCACCATAACAGTACACCCCCCCACCATATCAGTACACACCCCCACCATAACAGTACACCCCCCCACCATAACAGTACACCCCCCCACCATAACAGTACACCCCCCACCATAACAGTACACCCCCCCACCATAACAGTACACCCCCCCACCATAACAGTACACCCCCCCACCATAACAGTACACCCCCCCACCATAACAGTACACCCCCCTAACAGTACACCCCCCCACCATAACAGTACACACCTCCACCATAACTTCACCATAACAGTACACATCTCCACCATAACAGTACACCCCCCCACCATAACTTCACCATAACAGTACACATCCTCACCATAACAGTACACATCCTCACCATAACAGTACACATCCTCACATAACAGTACACATCCTCACATAACAGTACACATCCTCACATAACAGTACACATCCTCACCATAATAGTAGACATCCTCACCATAACAGTACACATCCTCACCAAAGCCAAATGCTTAAATCAGAGCATCTTCCCATCATGTACCCACAACACATGGTATTGTCAGGAACAGCTCTGTGACTCTGCTTAGGACTAGATTTCCCTGGGGTACTGAGGGTGAATGGTGCTCAATGTGTACACATTGAAAGAATCAGGCTGCTTATTATCCGGGAGTCTTGATAGGCTGAGCTTCTTAGCTTTATTTACAGTAAATTACTTCCTGAATGACTTGTTATCCAGCTTAATTCATAAAGCATTCTATTTATAATGTTGTGGAACAAAATATATGTAAAAAGCCATACAAATGGAATGCAGAATCGCAGATCAATTACATTTTTACCAGCAATCAGACAATTTTCCAGTGGATTCGACCAATCCATACTTAGTACATTCACTGGTTTTCACTTAACTTTGAAACTACAGATGCATTATGCAGACAATGAATAACAATATGCAACAGGCAATTGTTTTCCTTTAAATTTGCCGGTACCACCATCAATAACAGAAGCCCTATTTTAGAAAAGCTGCTGACGTATACCTGCTGAAGGACCACCATAAACTGGATGCCTGTTTACTAATGACCTTTTAGGCCTGCAGTCGCCTATGCATTGCAATAAGAGCTGCTATTGGATGCGTGTTTAATAGACTACAATAGGACCAACCTTGTAAATAAGAAGGTTTGAGACGGCTTGGGGAAAGCAGCACACAACATACCACTCTCAGGAAGGCTGTTACCTAAACCAGCTGTTAAAGTCATCCATCACATACAGTGACACTGACAAAGCACCTCGAGACCTTTAAGACAATGAGGGCATACCCCAGACCTCTGTAGGGGGTCTGGGGGGATCCTCTCCAAGAAGTCCTCTTCTCATTGCTTTCCAGATTAATTAAGTATTTGTTAGTAATTAGTGTTAGTATCAAGTATACTTCACAACTGCTATCATGAAATATGTATTGACATGTTTCCAAACCAGACTAGAGAAATAACGGTTACATTTATTGGTCACACTTTACAATAAGGATACATTCATTAAGATTAGTTCATGCATTAGCATAGTGGTTAGGGTTACACATATGCAAAAAATAATAATGATGTTTCAACTCGATTATATCAGTTTGGAGATCCTTTCAAAATCACAATCAAAATTTGATTAACTGCACAGCCCTATTGCTAACCCAACATTTGTGACCCGGACATGAAAAGTGCATGGCTCACATTATACAGTATAGGCTAAGCTGAGAAGTTTGAGAGCATCAGCTGAGCAAGTCAAAGCTTTGCATTGATTTCCAGAAGGTCCTTTTGAAACAGCCATCAAGTAGCTGGTGACATTGACAGTGGCGGAGCCGGAGGGGTGGCCCGGGTGGCACTGGCCCCCACCCCTGGAACCTGACTGGAACCCCCCCCCCCCCCCCCCTCGTGCCACCCCTGGAAAAAAAGTCTGGCTCCGCCACTGGACATTGAACAGGCTGCTGGTGTAACAGCAACACAGTCTCTGGACTGTGGATGAGAACATATGAGCCCCGTTTCATACCATGCAGAGGAGGGCCGGATTCGGCTGGTTGATTCCCACCCAAAAGGTTGTGGGTTCAAACCCCAATGTCTGCAGTATGCCTGTAGGTATCTCTGCAGTGTAAGCTGTCTAACCCCTGCTTGGTCACCAGAAAGAATTGTTCACACTGTGTCTATTTATTAGATTTAAAAAAAAAAAGCATGTAAAATGAGAACCATTTCTAATATGATATGGTAGAAGCATGTGATGAACAATAAAAAAAAAAACTTAGTTCTGAAATAAATGTGGGTTTTTCATCTTTTGTGTGTTTTCTCAAGCCAGTGTTCCCGTGCTGGGATTATGGGATAGTCTACATTTAGTTGAGGGGAGGGGTTGGGTTGGGGGTGGGAAATGTGGACTGCGGCAACTCAAATTGGTATGAATGTGCAATAGTTGGAGCAAATGCGTCTGTAGAAAGCTTCAAGGGTGCAGGTGGTGATGGCTCCTTTTATCTTATGAATCGACGACATTTGAAATATTTTTTTTGTTGGCTACTTTGTTTTTTACGAAGGGTTATACGAACTTGACCTTATGTTATAAATGACATTCACGCGTTTATAACGTATTGTATTGAAACCTTTAGTCAGTAAGCGCGTGGTTTCATTCCAGTGGATACGAGGCATTGAGGACCGAAGTCTAAACTGGTCATTTGGGTTTGTGATGTGACTGGACTTTGGCGTGCGCCGGAGTGGCGCTTTTACGCACGACCATGGATGACTTTCCAAAGGAGCAGGGCATGTGGCTCATGAATGTTTCGTGGAGCAACTCAAGTCGTAAAAACCTCACCGAATCGGGAAACAAAACATGGAATCCCTTAAAGCGGAACGAAGAAGTGGCCAAAGTCGAAGTGACCGTTCTGTTCTTGGTGCTTCTCTTGGCTGTGGTGGGAAACCTGTGCGTACTGCTGGGCATCCACACCAGCAAACACCGCGCGTCTCGGATGTATTACTTCATGAAACATCTGAGCATTGCCGACCTGGTGGTCGCGTTCTTTCAGGTCTTGCCTCAACTTATCTGGGACATCACATTCCGCTTCTATGGTCCGGACGTCCTGTGCAGGTTGGTCAAATACCTGCAGGTGGTCGGCATGTTCGCGTCCACCTACATGCTGGTGGTCATGTCAGTGGACAGGTGTTTAGCCATATGCCAGCCGCTGCGCTCTTTGCGCACCGGGAGACACCGCTTCCACATCGTGACCTCGTGGACCCTCAGCCTGGCGTTCAGCACCCCTCAGATCTACATCTTCTCCCTGCGGGAGGTGGGAGAAGGGGTGCACGACTGCTGGGGGGAATTCGTTCAGCCGTGGGGCGCCAAGGCGTACATCACTTGGATGAGCCTCGCCATTTACATCATTCCGGTCGCCATACTGAGCATCTGCTATGGCTTGATCACCTTTAAAATATGGCAGAACTTCAGGTTGAAAACTCTCCGAGGAGGACAGTGCGCGCCGCTCAATCCGCGGGCATGCAAGGACACCGTGCTCCTGTCTCGGGTTAGCAGCGTCAGGCTCATCTCCGAGGCTAAGATTCGCACCGTGAAAATGACGTTCGTCATAGTGGTGGCCTACATCGTGTGCTGGACGCCCTTCTTCTTTGTGCAGATGTGGTCCGCGTGGGACCCCGCTGCGCCACGAGAAGGTATACCTCGCTGCTGCACACCTGTTGTTGCTGTTGTTGTTTCGTTTCTCTGCAGACCTCAAACACTATATTTTAAATAGTTTTATTTGAGTGGATGGATAAATGTGGATAAATATCGAGCAGTTTATATCGAAATGAGTACTGT
Source organism: Micromesistius poutassou (assembly GCF_964030765.1). Classification (NCBI taxonomy): domain Eukaryota; kingdom Metazoa; phylum Chordata; class Actinopteri; order Gadiformes; family Gadidae; genus Micromesistius; species Micromesistius poutassou. The sequence continues at coordinate 2,206,349 of NC_140272.1, forward strand.
TTTATTATTAGGTTTTAATATTGTCGTTAAGTAAGGCTCAGCTGCTTGCTTAATGATGCCCTGCAGGGGGACTGTGGACATTGGGTTTGGAACCAAAAACCAATTGGGCTGCATGTCAAAAACTGTATCCAGCCCCCACCTCAAATCATGATGGCATTGGAATCGAATAAAATCTGAATTTAATACAGTCTAAACAACAACAACAACAACAACACTATACTTAATTATCAAAGCATTGACAACCAAACTAATATTGTATTATGTGTGTTTTCTGTCATCAGCATATTTGCAATAAATCTTCCTCATGTGCACTGCATAGATGATCCACAATGGGTCCACAAAGAAACACATGTTTTCATGTATTATATAAGATCACAAACTAATTGTGTTCAGTCCAGCGACTAAAGTCATAATTTGCACAAGGCGCCCCCGCAGAAAAACAAGCACATCAAAGAGGTCTTATGGTCTCCCAGGCGACTCTGGACCATTTCTCCCAAACAACATAAATCCACCAGATAATGTCCCTCTTATCTCAAGGGCTCGCCCCCTTAAGTGAAGGGCGACGAGTTCTGTGTAAAGATTGGCATTTCTGGTATCCTCTTAAAGAAATAGACACCACTCTTGTAAAGTTCATATCTCTATGAAAAGTCGACAATACCGCTCTCACAATGCAACATTAATGCAAAGGCAGCCCATTTCGTTTTCTTTCGGGCAGCTGTCACCAAGTTAATCTAAAAAAGTGAATGCCAAGCATTTTTCTTAAAACATTTAGAATAACAGCACACTGAAATCAAATGCTGCCTTATTGAAGTGGACATTTGTAATTATTCAATGGCTGTCTTCTAAACTGTATTGGATGGCTGGTTCCCCACCGCCTCTCCATCATGCTCCACATTTGTAATCCAACCCAATCACACACTGAAGTGTGTTTTTACTGCCACAGTGGGTCCGTATCCTGCACGTTTCACTGTAATTCATTCACCTCAATATATTATACACAGGGAAAACCACAGCGGGACACCCTATCATTTTTATGTGTGCAGATAGACTCTAAAGAGGTGAGTCTGGAGTCTGTCCAGCTATAACATGGAATGGACACTGCCTGTCTCCAAGGCCCTCCGTTCTCCAATCAGATGGAGATAGTGGATCAACATCAGCGCCTTCCTACACTGAATAGCTTCACAGCTCTAACTGTGTTGTAAGCCCGTGCAACAGTGCAACATTTGAATAATATCATCCAATCTTGATTGATGTTAGATTGACAGCCAGGCTGACCTTTGAGCTTTGGACAGTGAAGATGCTTTGATTAGTGCTGTGTACAGTAGGCCTACAGTAGCCTATGTCACCATTAACACAAATTTGACCCTTGTCCCCCTATTCAGACACGGCCTTCATCATCGCCATGCTGTTGGCCAGCCTCAACAGTTGCTGCAACCCCTGGATCTACATGTTCTTTGCAGGCCACCTGTTCCGTGATCTGCTGCGGCGTATGCGCTGTTGCTCCGGGAGGTACCTGAGAGCGACCTCTAGTGGCTGCGAGCGGAAGTTCACCCCTCGGACCAGCACCACCTTCGTCATGAAGAACGCCAGCAGCCAGAGGAGCCTCACGCACACGTCCAGCACGGGAGTCCCAGCGCAGATCAGCTGATTACAGTCAGAGCTATGTTGATGTCTGGAGAGTCCCAGGCACTAGGCAGAGAGGGACAGCTTGTAGGCTGCTAAGACCTAGATCTAATCTTGATTATTGAAAGCACGGCAACTGGTTTTGTTGTTTTGCCTTTGGTCTTACAGGGAGTAGGGGGTATTAATTGCATCTGTGTATTCAAAAAGTGAGGACCATCTCCCGAAGATTACATTGCATTCTGAAAATATATGTTTCTGCACTGCATGATCCACAACAACTCAGTAAAGAAGTAGGCCTACTAGGTATTTTATCAACTGGTGTGACAAAGCATTTTTTAAGTTTTAGTTTTGAGAAGTGTACATTGAGTGGTGAGTGTAAAGATGATAGCAATTCCAAGCCCTGTGCCTGATACATTTGTGTATTAGTAATGAATACATATATGAACTAAGTAATAAGTCATAAGTAAATAAACTTATATGTAAGTTGATTGATAGATCAACTGATAACCATTCAAAGGGGCTGGTTTCATGTGGATGGTATACTATCATTACAGCCCTGGGTTATCTTTAATGATATTATATTATTTCAATATGCAATCCACTTTTTCAATTGTTTTACCTGCACCTTAAAACTTTCCCAGCGGCATACTTGTCCCCACTTTTCGTTATTTAATTTTTTCAAGTTATGCACAAATAAAATATAGTTCTAACATAACTTCTCTCACGGTTCTATGATTATTTTCAATATCAACACAAATGCCTTGTAATGCATGCTGATATTTCTCTTGAATAAAAACGAGTAATTGAAATCAGTTGATAAATGTAAACGTTACAGTGCTTTTTGTGCAGATAAACCACAGCTCCACTGTTTACTTCCTCAGCCTTTACAAAGGTGGCGTTTACATAATAGATCTATGTTAGAATCGAATGCCTCATGTGGATGGATCCAAAATATCTGCCACCAGTGACCAGAGTGGATAGAGCTGCTGTTTGTATTCGAGGCTTGGGGTCAAGGGGTGCATTCTTATCCAACTAAATATGGGCCTGTGAAGTCCTATGAGACATCAACAGATGAATGGCTTTACACATAAACTTAACTTCTTAGAACGAAATGTAAGGCTATGTTGAAAATATAAAGTCTATATAAAAGTCCGAAATAGGTGGTATAGGGAACATCGGGACAGTAATCTATATGGGCGGTCAGGTTCATGTTGCACTATGGTGTACCGTGCTATTTATAAAGGCCACTCCTGTATGTTCACTGTATGCGAACATTCACATTGTGACCTGAAGAGACGCTTTTGAGCAGACAAAATGAATGCAAACTGTTATCCAGTCCAACCCAACATGACAGGTGTCGCGTTTTGTTTTTGAAATGTCCTAAAGTAGTCAACGCCACTTATATATCATGTATTTTATTTTATATCATAGACGTATTTGCATCTTTACAATGTAAAAAAAAAAGGATTTAATAAACAACTAAAAGTGAATTCATGTAATATTCAACATGATATACGAGAATATTTTTAAGACGACAATAATGCAATGACAATATAACAAGATGGTGTGCTGAATGACAATGACAACACAACAGTTTCTTATCCATCAATCTTGATCACCGTAGAGAATATCAAATATGCGTTTGTGGGTCTGATTTCAATGTGTGTCCAATATTTCAGCAATAATAAGTAAAATCCCATTGACATCAAACCTTGTCAAAGGCTAGCATGCTTTAGTCAAGATGTATGAAACTACAAGTAATTTGACCACTGATATATTATCAAATTTAATAAACACATGCCTCTTTTGACCGATAAACTCAAACTGTCGGGTCTATGGCAGCTCAACACACCAGGTAAACTGAACGAGAAGCATTGCACGGCTTCAGGGCTTCATCCCACTCACCGGTCACAATTTAAACAAACGAGGAGCAAAAACCATTCAAAAAATTATATTGGCCACGCCTCTTCCTTCTATCTGCACAACCAGGAAGTTCAGTGAATTGGACACGCCCATTTCCGTGCATCCATACAAATCCTAAACCTCAACCACCTCGTTGACATCACAACAAAGGGGCCAGAGGGTAATTGGTAAATGGACTGCATTTATATGGCGCTTTTTTGTAACCAGTGGCCACCCAAAGCGCTTTACAATATGGCCTAACATTCACCCATTCATGCACACATTCACACACTGACGGCGACGTCAGCAATGCAAGGCGACAGCCAGCTTGTTGGAAGCAGCTAGGGTTGAGGTGCATTGCTCACAGACACCTCGACACTAGGAGGAGCTAGGAGGAGCCGGGGCTGGAACCAGCAACCTTGCGGTTAGCAGCCAAGCTACTCTCTCTACCTCCTGAGCTACTGCAGACATATGTGTGCATGTATGTGTATGTGCATTTGTGTGTGTGTGTGTGTGTGTGTGTGTGTGTGTGTGTGTGTGCGCGCGTGTGTGTGCGTGTGTGTGTGTGTGTGTGTGGGGGCATGTATCTTTCAGTGGATGTGGGCAGACGTCACGTGGTGTGGCCTGTGTATCCGTGGTAGCCCCGGGGGGCTGGCTGAAACATGGCTCTTTGCCGCGGCCCCCCTGGAGCTCACTCGTCCGCCAGGTGGACGCTGACGCCCACGCAGCACCTCCCGGCGCTGGTGCACAGGGGCCGGACGACCACCTCCAGCACCACGGCCCACAGGCTCCGCAGCCAGTAGGTGACGATGAGCGTGAAGCGCGTACAGGGCTGGACCATCCTGGAGGGGGGGGGGGGGGGGCACACAAACGTACACACGTAAACGCAGGCGCACACACACACACAAACGCACACAAACGGCCATACACGCACACACACACATATGCACAGACTTGCACATAGATATACACACGCAGACATTTCCACAAACATGTGCATAAAAAACATGCCCACACACACACACACACGCACACACGTGTGCACACACACGCACACACACATACACACACATGCACACACACACACGCGCACACACACACACACCCGCAAACACACATGCGCACACATGCACACACACACACGCGCACACACACACACACACACACACGCGCACACACACACGCACACACGCACACACACACACACAAAAAAGGTGTCAAATAAAGAATCTGATAGAGAAACAATCAACCAATTGGGATCCAGGATTATATCCTGTCCGGGTTGACCCACCAGATGTGGAAGCAGCCGAGCAGGGCGAAGAGCAGGCCCGAGAGGCAGGCCATGGGCAGGGTCAGCAGCAGGCTGACCGCCCGGTACACCCACACCCGGCACACCTCGAACAGGGCGTTGCTCCAGAACCACACCTTGTCCGGGCTGCGGGCCACCGACACCGGCTCGGCGATCACGTCCTCAAACGACACCTGGGAGAAGAGAGACGCGGGTCAGGAGGCGAGAGAGACGGCGTGGAACCGTACGTACGGGTGCACCGGTGGGGCTGTGGGGCTCATCTGGGACCCACAGCGGCCCTACTGTGTCACGTTGGCTCAGAGCCCGCCGGCCTGGGAACCATAAACCGAAAGAGGGGGGGCGGAGTCGTGCTTTGTTTCCTGTTTGGTTTCCGAGGTAGAGCGCCGAAGCGAAACTCCTTCGGGTGAGCAGATGAAGCTCACCCGAAGGAGGTGTCTCTCTACAGCGTACAGTCTACACAGTGTTGATTTGAAACCTGCACTGCCGCTTATCTACAGTTGAGTACCGCTGGCCGATGTTTGTGATTGCGGAGTTGCGCGCGAGTGAGGCGCAGATTCCCGCCTCACGTAACCAATAAAAGAAAGTGAATCATTCAAAATTGAGCTCATCTGCCATCATACCATCAGATCAAGATTCAAGATTCAATCATTTATCTAATAGTATTAGTTATTCAATCATGAATGTAAAATCTGATCTGTGAGATGATACATCGGTGGCAGAAGCACCTGAAGACACACGTTGATCCCTCGCGGGTCCCTGGCGTTGATCAGGGGCCTGGTGTCGCTGATCTCCACCAGGTTCGACGTGTGGATGTTGTCCTCGTCCTCCTGCGGCTCCGGGGCCCTCCAGAGGGGCCCGCCTCGCTGCTCAAAGTCCTCCTCGGAGCTAGCCTCCTCCTCCGAGCCGCTCAAATCGATCTCCACCTCGTCCGAATCCTCCCCCCGCATCATGCCTGCTGCCCCGACCCCACGAAAGAAACGAAAGGACAGCGGCAATACAAACAGAACGGTAATCCACAGTTCGTCTTAGTTCTTCAACAGCTCTGCAGGGCTCATTCTGAAATGTGTGCGCAGGGTGGAGCAGTGCGGGGGGGGTGTGTTGGTGACCAGAGCACCGGGGGCTATTTTAGGAAGCTTACGGTGCCCTGGGAGGCATTCACAGAGTGTCTTCCATGTGTGGCGCACTCCTCTCTGTGTTGAAGGAGTGGCCCTGCCTCCAGCCAGGGTAGGAATACCAGCCGGAACGGTGGCTCTGTGCAGTCGTTATAGGCACTATAGAGAAGCACAGACACAGAGATACACACACACACACACGCACACACACACACACACACACACACACACACACACCACACTCTCTCTCTCTCTCTCTCTCTTTCTCTCTCTCTCTCCCTCTCTCTCTCTCTCTTTCTCTCACTCACATACACACTCTCTCTCCTGCACACTCCCCCCCCCCCCCCCCACACACACTTTCACAGATCCACAGTAGACAACACACTTCATAGAGTAAACCACACCATAATATCTGGCTTTGTGTTTACAGTCACTATAGTCACCGTGTTTACACTGTACTCACTGTCACCAGGCCTGATTTAGCTGCAGCGACGCCTCCGAATCAGAATCAGAGCCAGCACTGCCTCCCACTGGCCCACAGAGACCAGTGCTGCTGAGATAGTGTATCACAATATATTATAACTTTATCTGTGATGGCTTTTCCCTGCTTGGCCTACAGGATCTAATGGCCGATGGATGATTCACTGCACCCTGCATCCCAGTGTACAGCTCTCTGCTGTTCTGTCGGTTTTAGGAAGCACTTTTCATTCAAGCAATTTCTGTGGCTAAATGCATTTAGCTGTGAATTACAAATGTTTCACACTTGCTGCATAATTAAAGATGTGGAAAGGTCTGCTTTCCATATTTCGAAACCCACTTCATCAAAGATGGAAAGGGAAGTTGAGAAATAAGGAATCCAATTATTGTCTTCAACACTGTCTGCAACATCATCCACTCTCCACAGCCTGTGTGTGCGTGTGTGTGTGTGTGTGTGTGTGTGTGTGTGTGTGTGTGTGTGTGTGTGTGTGTGTGTGTGTGTGTGTGTGTGTGTGTGTGTGTCTGAGCGTGCGTGCGTGCGTGCATGAATGCGTGTGCTCCTCTTCCGCTGTTTCAACCTTCGGACCCATTATCAAGTCATCCCCAAAAGCACTGCTATTAATACACCAATAGGTGGTGGGCCATGAGTGTACCAACCTGCATACAACTGCTCACAGCAGAAGAACAGAGCCGGATACCTGACCTGCTTGAGATGTCAATACGGCAATGATCTCATCAACATATTCATGTTCCCAAGGTAGAAGTCCATCTTGTAAAACGATCATTTCCCTTTGTTGCAATATTATTGTATGTTTATTTGGAACCTGCACCCTCACTGGTAGATGGCACTAAATCCTGAAGATTACTATACTTTATATTACAGTTTTTTAGTCATCTATAAGATGTGTATATTTTGATTTGATCTATACTGCAAACATTTTTGGTTTTAATATTTAGACTTTCTTTGATATTTATTAGATTCCTTTATACCGACTTCTATAGACGTAAACGAAAAACCTCAACCAAACTCTAACACAAAACCTAACCTCAAAACAAAATCCCCAAATATGTATTTTTTTCAGAAAAAGCCTTTTTGGCTGAAATTTCCCACGACCCCTTGACCCCAAGGTCATGATAGAGGCCCCGTTCTTTATGAAACTATAGCAGTCATTGGTAAGAAGGCACGGCTGTAGGCTGTGGTGGTTGGTAAACAACAATGTTCAGGATCATCTGCCTCTCTAGTAGCAAAAACCCAAAGATTTTATTTGCGCACAAATTTCAATTAAATCAACCAGAAAACGGGAAAAAGATAAACGTGGAAGTAAAAAACGAATTAAAATACAAAAGGCCTTCTAAAGACTCCTTCCTCCCCTACACCCCAAATGCGTTAATATTCATCCTCTTCTTGTCATCCATAGCTACCGGTGGACGGCTTTGTGTTGCGCGCGAGCGCTGCTCTACCGTGACCGCTGAATGGTCGCCATGGTAAATGGTAATGCCTCTCCTGGAGGACAACGCGTTAGAGGGAGCACGGCGCGTTGATGGCGATGAGAGCTTCCTGTGTGTGTGTGCAGGCTAGCGAGAGACGGCGGTATGCTAATGGTCTAAACACCTTGACAGATGGCCGGTGGGTTTGTTTGTGTCGACAGGTGAGTCGGAGATTGTAGGACAGTGTGTGCGCGTGTGTGTGTGCGTGTGTGTGTGTGTGTGTGTGTGTGTGTGTGTGCGTGTGTGTGTGTGTGTGTGTGTGTGTGTGTGCGTGCGTGCGTGTGTGTGTGTGTGTGTGTGTGTGCGTGTGTGTGTGTGCGTGTGTGTGTGTGTGTGTGTGTGTGTGTGTGCACGTGTTTGTAATGTGAGAGAGAGAGAGCAATGGCAATGGGGAGGGAGAAAGACCAAAACAGAAAGCTGGTTCCAGGATAGACTTGTGATTAGGGTGTTTGGCTCCCACCTGAAAAGTTATTGGTTTGAAATCCAATGTCCACAGTCTTTGATGGGTAGGAGGGCTAATCCTACCTTATGACTTAACAGTGAGTAGTAATAGAAAGTATAGTACACACACACACACACACACACACACACACACACACACACACACACACACACACACACACACACGCGCACACTCACACAGACACACACACTTTCAGAAAGGACTTGATCATCCCACCGCGCTATGACCTATATCTCCATTTCATCAAGTGAACAGACAATAATGGAATGGATATGAACTATATTCACACACCAAACGGCTCGACCTCATAAAGGCTGTCTGGTCTTTCAATTTAAATTAAAGCCTTAGTAACTGAACCAGAGCACATCCCTCCTGGTTTCTGCTCTGCACCTGGTGCTCCAGCTGTTGCACCATGCCAAATCATGAAGTCAGCTGTCAACTGGGACCCAAACTGTGTGTATTTACCCATCCTTTAATCCTTCCCCTCCTCTGGGGGTGGGGGCGTGCACCCTGCCACGGCTCCTCCCCTCCCTTCATGCCGGACCCTCTTGTTCTCCCTTTTGAAGTGTGTGTGCATAATGTCATAATGCGGTCAAGCAGCTGAACGGCAGAGACATCAATCACACCTCTGCCCTTTGATGGCATCACGTCTGACGGGCTAACATCCTGTCTGGTCGGCTCACATCCTGTCTGATCACATCCCGTCTGGTCGGCTCACATCCTGTCTGATCACATCCTGTCTGGTCGGCTCACATCCTGTCTGATCACATCCTGTCTGGTCGGCTCACATCCTGTCTGATCACATCCCGTCTGGTCGGCTCACATCCTGTCTGATCACATCCTGTCTGGTCGGTTCACATCCTGTCTGATCACATCCTGTCTGGTCGGTTCACATCCTGTCTGATCACATCCTGTCTGGTCGGCTCACATCCTGTCTGATCACATCCTGTCTGGTCGGCTCACATCCTGTCTGATCACATCCTGTCTGGTCGGCTCACATCCTGTCTGATCACATCCTGTCTGGTCGGCTCACATCCTGTCTGATCACATCCTGTCTGGTCGGCTCACATCCTGTCTGATCACATCCCGTCTGGTCGGCTCACATCCTGTCTGATCACATCCTGTCTGGTCGGTTCACATCCTGTCTGATCACATCCTGTCTGGTCGGTTCACATCCTGTCTGATCACATCCTGTCTGGTCGGCTCACATCCTGTCTGATCACATCCTGTCTGGTCGGCTCACATCCTGTCTGATCACATCCTGTCTGGTCGGTTCACATCCTGTCTGATCACATCCTGTCTGGTCAGTTCACATCCTTTCTGATCTCATCCTGTCTGGTCATCACATCCTTTCTGATCACATCCTGTCTGGTCACATTCTGTCCGGTCATCACATCCTGTCAGCTCACATCCTGTCAGCTCACATCCTGTCCGGTCATCACATCCTGTCAGCTCACATCCTGTCTGGTCACATTCTGTCCGGTCATCACATCCTGTCAGCTCACATCCTGTCTGGTCACATTCTGTCCGGTCATCACATCCTGTCAGCTCACATCCTGTCAGCTCACATCCTGTCAGCTCACATCCTGTCCGGTCGTCACATCCTGTCAGCTCACATCCTGTCTGATCACGTGTGTCTGGTCACAGAGAATGTAGTGGAGCCTCTCGTCAACAGACGGCAGAAACACCGAACCTCTTGGAAGAGGAGAGGGTGATTTGTTGGGCAATTTGACACAGCGTTAACATTAGCCTGAGTAGCACACCCCTCACACCACCGCTGAGTGCAGAGTATGGGTCCCATCTGCCCAGCAGCTAGGACTGTGTTTGATCTACACATTGAATAGGCCTACAATTATTATGTCCATGGCCTTTGAATGAATCTGTCTTTCAGGTGGGGGCTCCTTCACTCTAATGAGGGAATTATGAAAAAAAAGCTGTTAAGTATCCGCTGAGCATGTGGCATAAGCTCCAGACACATGTGAAATCATGGGTCTAGTTTTTTTTCTTAGAAGATAAATCTGCCTAGTATCGTCAAATATTGTTTATTTCGTGTGGTCGGTACATGTTTGTGTACACAAAAGTCCTGTTCTCGTGGCATTATAGTTATGTAATTTGATATTAACTCACTATAATCCTATATGTGGCCTTTACGACTCTGGGTGTGATGTGCATGCATGCACGCTTGCTGGTGCTTGAGTATACAATGTGAGAACAGATTGAGATTAACAATATTTCCATTTGCTTGCCTTTTAGTCTCTCTCACGCAGCATGGAATAGGTCTAGCATTCTCCTTTGGATATCTGTGCCACTGAATATGTTCCTTTAACAGTATCAAAATATCAAAATATTTCAGAATTCAATACATTTGTTTTCCAGCCTGTGAAAGGACTGTCTCACTGTCCTGCCTTCTCTATTTGTCACACCTTTTACCTGTATGTTTTACACGTTTCTATGACAACTAGGGCAGATGGTATGAGTTTTAAAAACAGACGCTATTTCATATGCATCCATCCCTCTAATGTATTTCTGTTACTGATGAAGCTAAACACATGGCTATAGAAATGTAGATCTAGAGCCGTCTGTCCTTCTTGGTCTGCAGTCGATCGGCTGTCACAACAAACACATTTTATTTTTGGATCGTGTCAACGCAAGATTTTAATTTGTTTTTAACGACTGGAACATGAACACCATATTGAATTTCGTTTTTTTTTTTATATTATCCCCAGTGATTACTTTATCTGCTAATGTTTAACCATGTTCATCATCTAATCTTCCCATGGACACATAATAGGAGGCTTTTAGAGACTAACACTAAGAGCTGTTATGAAATGGCCTTTTCTTCTTATGTAATCACAGGCCATTGGTGGGTTCAGTTACAGGCGTTCTATAAATGAACACCTGCCATAGGGCTATCGTAACCACACGAAAAATCCCTTACCCGAAGAATAATTTTTTCCATACAACCTGGAAGAAATAATAACTTGATTGTGCCAAAAACATGATGTTTGTTTCTTAAAATTAAGCAAAAAATGACTACCACTGTGAATAATTTTCAAAGGTAACACAATTTCAGATGATTACTTGATATGATGGACGATACATTTGTTGTTGATATTTGCACAAAAAGTGTTGGTATTTATATTGATTTAAAATTCAATACAAGCGTGAGGAAAAGGGAAAATAAAGACAGGCAGGGAGTGAAAGGAGTTAAGGATACAAAGCCAAACATTTGGACTGATTGTATCAGATTTGTTCATTTTTATTAATAACACCTTCAGTGTTTTAATTTAAGTGTACATGAATGGCAAACAGACACTGGCAACTCATAAACTGAAACATTTTCCTATTATGAGATAATCAATGCAACTGATTAATTGCATTGATTATCTAATAGCCCTGTTCATAAACAATGATGATTATACATCAACATAAAACAGAGCTTTGAGATAAGTAGAAACATCTTGCTGTCATTAACATATTTCTATTTTATAAAAAATACCGTTCTCCAGCACTTATGGATATTGTGTAAACCAAAATACTTGCCAGTTAAACATTATGTTTACCCGGTGAATGTATTATAATTTACACTTCAAGTCTGCGATATTACCCGTTATTATACAAAAAAGAACACAAAGAAAGTACAGAAAATCAACATAAAACGTACATCTTGTAGCAAATATATACGTTAAAAAAGGGTCTCATGTAGCAGAAGTATGTGTGTCTTTAACAGTTTAGTCAAAAACTACATTTTTACTATATTCCTCAATGATTCCCCTTCAACCATTTTAAATACAATTCAAAATATTTTTTTCAAAATACAATAGCAAATGTTACAATATTCCATATGCTGCGTATCTGGCACAACACGGCCAGTCGGCTGTTGGCTGGGCACATTATATCCTCCTTGATAAAAAAAAACATTGTGTGTTCAGGAAGACCTGAACCCTGAAGATCCTGTTCAACAACCACCACCAGTCCACGTCTAGTTCATCTCCTCCGGGATCTGGCCCGGTATCCTGACGCCGAGCTGCGGGGTCTGGTCCAGCGTGGGCCTGGGACTGGACGAAGCGGTGAAGCTAGTGTGCGTGTCGACCGTGCAGCTCGTCCTGTGGAGGAACTGCAGGAAGTTCTCGTGTCCGCTGGCCTCGTGGCCGGAGAGGAACAGCTCGGTGGGCCGGGCCGAGTAGCAGCGCCGCAGCTTGTCCAGCTCCTCCCTGATCTGCCTGTTCAGCAGCCCGTAGAAGAAAGGGTTCAGCGCGAAGGAGGAGTACGCCAGCCAGGTGACGGTGTCCTCCAGTTCCTCCGGGACGCTGGACGAGGCCTCCAGGCTCAGGTGGAGTTGAAAGGCAAAGTACGGCAGCCAGCAGATCAGGAACTGCCCGACGATGACCACCAGGGTGAGAGCGGCCTTGCTGCCCCCGAAGGGCTGGGCCCTGGGTGTCCTGCGAGGGGCGTCGTGCGTGGTGGTGATGATGGTGGTCTGGCTGCTGACGGAGTCGGCGCGGCTCTTCATCTGAGTGGCGGTCGTCCAGGAGGGCGGAGGAGGAGGAGGAGGAGGGCCGTGCTGCCGGGCGGCCACGCGGGCCACCTTGTACACGTTGCAGTACACGGCGAAGATGACCACGGCGGGCAGGCAGAAGCCGGTCACGCAGAACAGCAGCGAGAAGACCCGCTGGTGGTCGCTGCGGCTCCAGCGGAGCGAGCAGCGACCGGCCGCGCCGGCGGCGCCCCGGCTGTCGTAGGACGTGGGCCAGCCGAACACGGTGGCCATGCCCAGCGCGGTGGAGGCCAGCCACACCAGCGCCACCACGGCGGCGGTCAGCTTGCAGGTCATCTTGAGCTCGTAGCGCATGGGGTGCACGATGTAGTAGTAGCGCTCCACGCTGATGGCGGTGATGGTGAAGATGGAGGCGGCCGTGAGGAAGACGTTGAGGAAGACGTACGTCTGGCACTCCAGCACGGTGAACGCCAGGCCGGAGAAGTAGGGCGAGCTGCACATGATGCCCAGCGGCATGAGCAGCACGCCGGACAGCAGGTCCACCACGCACAGGTGGCACACGAAGGCGAACTTGCGCAGGTGGGGGGCCTTGAGGATGACCACGATCACGGCAGTGTTGGCGAGGAGCGCCAGGACGTTCAGGGCGACCATGAAGAAGATCCCGGACAGGTCCTTGAGGCGCAGCGGGGCGCCGGGCTGCCCGCTGACGGCTGAGGGCCCCGGGGCCCAGGGCGTGGTGCTGTCATTGTTTACATCGGCGGTCAGGAGCGAGCGGACCTCCTCCATGGCTCACAGAGACGGCGTCCAGAGCCCTCCGGGGTCTTCCATCGTGTCTCAGCCCGAGATGAGGTGCCCGAGGCGATCACATGTCGGACCGCTTCAGTCCTGGAAGAAAGACAAGGAAGAGGCAAGACTGTGATCGTTTTTGTCCTGGGGGCCTATCACCCTCTCTGAAGAGACAAAATGTGTCTACAATGGGTTCAACTGTTGCTAATCACACTGTTTGACGGCATTATTTCTAATAAATGAGTCAGACCGTGTGGTAACAAGTACGACATTGTTGTGTAATAAGTGCCCTTCTGTTTGATTAATAATACAAGCTATCTGATCCTGGCAAACACACGGCTAAGTGCAGCCAGTCTCGTGGTACTATATGTGTTTAACAAAGTGCCTACTTGACGTTCTGTAGCCTAGAACTCCCTGCTAGTATAAGTGTACTGTACTGTACACAGCTACTGCAACACACACTGTATGTGCTGCAGTTTCTCCTTTGAAGGGCATTCATACTAGAAACCGTCTTTTTAAAGGAACGGTGAAGTGAACGGATCCCCCGGTCGCTGTTCCTCAACCATGGGACTCTGTGAGAGGGGATGCAGTCCCCTCGAGGAGAGCCAGGGACGTGATCAATAAGAATAATTCATAGAGGACGACCTGTCCGGCTGCATCTGTCCTCCCCCCCTTTTGAAATGAAAGATAATGAGAGTGGTTGTTTTAGGCCAGCTGCAGGGCGATGGCTGCATTGATTAGTATGTGCTTAATGTCAGCCTGCATAATGCCATCAAAGACACAATCTCCCTCCAACCAATAGAGCTCTGCTTCACAACCACACCATGAATCCCATGACAATGTTCCTACACATCATGTTTTCCTCCCCCGGCGGTGTTATTTATGACTGTTATGATAGTCCCATGTTATCTCTGTGCAATATGCATTATGATAACACATCTTTTAGCAGAGCATGTAAATCATGTTCCAATATGTGACTGCAAAAACGTGCTCTGTCCTAAATACTGCTCACACGGACACATTGCTGTGTGTGTCGGTAATCTTCTCTGGAGGATAGCCATTGGCACACACAGAGTGTTTACAGGTTTTATCCCCCCAGTACCACTGCTATGTGCACACATTTTCATGTGTATTATGTAAGGCTGTCCTGATTTTCATGATGATCCAGTTGTGGAATATGCTCTATGGTTCTTAAGGATTCTTCATTATAACAAATAGGATTTGATTTTGTACTTTGTAACTTTTTTTTTTTATCTTATTGCTGTTGGTCCAGAGAGAAGTGATGGCGGCTTATGAAAATGAAAGTTTAGAACATAATCAGGTCAGGTAAAATCTTTCCATCTAAACTCAGAATACACTAAATGAATCACATCTGATACAGTTGCTGAGTCCCCAAATTAACCAGAAATGCATGTATGTCCACAATCTAAAAGTGTGAAAGTATATAAGTAAGCAAGTATACTGAAACAAAATGAATGGCTGTCATTAATTACATTAATTAATTTGGCAAACTAAATAATTACATAACAAAGCTATATATATATATATATATTCTTTAGAGGCATTGCTTATATTTGTAGGTTCGTAAACAATTGAAAAGTAAGATTCCATCATTTAATTGCATAATACTGTATGACTACTAAATTTTTTTACTAATTGACATGTGATGTGTTTGTATCATTTCTGCAATTTCTGTATTTTGTTTTGCCTTACTTTCTTTTTCATACTGATAAGAAGTTTCCCATTTAAAAAGCTAAGATAAGCATGCCTTCTATATTTTCTCTCGATACTCGCAAAACTCAAAAGCTCATATCACAAAAACTTACCTGACAACTTTCCTGATGACGAAAAATGAATTGAAGTATTGATCACAAGATGTGTAAGCCTCAGTACTTCCAGAACCAGCACCAAAAAAAAGGAGGAATCCTTTTAAAACCATCGGGTTTCCACCTGTGCGCCCTTATGGTCGTGCCCCATGTAGTCTCCCTGGGGACCAGCCGGCAAGTGGACCTGTCCAGACTCACACACACACACACACGCATGCACTGCAGGGACTGGTCATGGGATCACATCACCAGAGGTAGGCGTTGTGCTGTCAGACCACAGAGCCAGCTGTGGTGACTGAGAGGTGGGAGGGGCCAAGTCCCAGCACTCAAGACAGAATGATCCACGAAATCACACCCACAGACCCTCTCTCTGCAGCCCACCCTTCCTCACAGAGCACACGCACACACGCACACACACTCACACACACACAAAAACAATATATACCCTGATTTTATCTCACTTTACTCTATTTTATTTAAATACTAGTATTTATTTCACCTGTTCACTCTTATACTTATAATTATTGTGGATTATATCATTTGTCCAAGCACAGTCTAAGGTGCACAGTGCGTGTAATGGTTATTACATGTCATATTAATTTATTACAATACATATTAATGATCCCCATTAGCCATTACGGTGTAATGGCTAATGGGGATCCTAATAAACTAAACTAAACTAAGGAGCAGGAAAAGTAGTTGTACATTTTGTTTGTATGTGACAAATAAAGTTGAACTTTAACACCCACACACACTGTCTTTCATGTGATAGCAGTAGTACTGACGGTCACACTCTGTACACAGGCTCCGGGACTGCAGGCCTGTTCTGTGTTTTTTGAAAACAAGCCTTCAAAAACAAAATGATATACAAACATAAAATATATTCTTGCAGCTGATCTTTAATTACATGGAAAATAGTGTAGTCATTCATGGATCACCTGGTTTCTGCTGTTCTATTCTTGGCACGACGGGAACAACAAAGGTCTATAATACTTTGTATTTATTTGTATGTGTACTGCAGGTAAAAGTGCTGTGTGCCGGCCGGCCAGAGGCCAGGAGGATCAAAAAGAGCTCTCAAGATGAATGTCCTATAAAGAACTCAAACAAGCCGTGTCTCCACGAGGTCTCACTCAGCCTGGAGACACAGAGGCTCCTTCCAGGTCAGATGAGTAACCTTTGTGTTTCACATGTGTTATATTTAGCCTTCCCTGTGTTGTAACACTTTTGGCCGGGTTTGACCTCTTTTGAAGTATCAATGTGTATATGAAATAAATATATACATCCGGAACATAAACAACCCAAAAGAGTCCAGCAATGCATGCGGCCCCCCAAAACTAGCAACGTTTAGTTATTAGGATGATTCAAGGATGATTAGGGTTAGCAAAGCTTTGTCTGCCGGTTGTAATCCATGGGGTTAGAAGGTTCCAGATTGAAAGGATATGAATCTCAGCACTCCCTTCAGTGATGAAAGACAGCCCAAGGATCCCACTAGTGCATCTCATGATGGCTAGAAGCAAGAAAACACACAGGCCTGTTTGTTGATAGAATATAAATATATTACCTGTTTATTGGACCTTGAGATAGCCAGACCGACTGAATGTGCACACAGTGTGACAGAGGAAGCACCGAAACACATTTCCAAACACATTATTTGTACCGACATTTAATCGTTCCAGCAACACAGTACTACCCGTCTATATGCAATGCCCATGTGGCTAGAAAACATAGATAGCCCTCTATTGTTAATCACATTTCTATAAGTTACATAGACTTGGCTGATAATATATTGTATTGAGTAGATAAAATCTAACAATAATCAAAACTACTAAATACTCTGTCCACAGTGATGTCCATTACAGTACCATTGATGAGTTGACACTTTTCAATAGCTAGGAAAAATAGTTCATTTCAAAAACTGCATTCTAACATTGTTTTAACGAATGCAATATATATGGTGGGTTTGGTCAGAAGAACAGCAGGCCTTGAACCAGGAACCCTTCTTACAAATAACAGCATGTCTACAATTTTAACATTGTATAATTAGTTGTAAATTCAATATATAAAGAGCTATAATCTAAACATTAATTAAATACCGTTATTTCAATTCTAAATGTATCCATCAAAAAACTGTCTACTTACATAGCTATCTGCTATTTAATACTGGTGAACAAGACACAAAAAAAATAGACCTATCAATAAGGAGGGATTAATCGTTTTCAGTGCTTTGCCCCTCGGCATTCTGTTCAGAGTTGTGCTCATAGCTAGAGCTCGGACCAAACACATTTTCTGGTTTATTAATCCGCATCCTCTTTTTCAATAATTTGTCCTCATTGTTCAGTTTTGTTCGGATCGCCGTCTTAATCTGGCTACCATCCACGGCAAACTTGACTCCCACGTGATCTAAAAGGACAAAAGTCAGATAGAAGGATTTCCATTACAGATACCACGTTTTCTTAAAGGTGACATATTATTTCACCAGGTGTGAGTGTGATTAGCCGTTACAAGCCGTTTTGAAAATGTGGGCGTGTCCACCTAGATGTGTGCTGGATAGATCAGCACACATGTCAGAAGAGGCCGATTTTCAAGACGGCTTGTAACGTCTAATCACACTGGTTGGTATAATAGATCAGCTTTAACCCTCCGGGACTTTTTTCCCCCCAGCAGTGACAACCTCAACAAACGGAGACACCAACCACCGCGTTCTACACACCAATAATGCTGCTCAGGATCTCGGGGGGCAGCTGGGGCTTCTGACACTCATCCCCCGTGACGTTGGTGCGCCGGCCCTGCAGCGAGTGCGTGGCCAGGGTCTCCCTGTCGAACAGCATCATCAGCAGCGCCGACGTGTACTTCCGGAAGTCGCTGATCTCCGAGATGCGCTCGTAAAGATTCCTCGGGACCCGCAGGCTCTCCGAGAGGTATAGGAAGTTACTGTCCTCCTGGGAACGAGAAGAAACAGTTTGCCTCCGACCGCTGCCATGGTCTTTTCTTTATAGGTAACAAACTAAACAGACTATATTTCACCCTCCTTCATCAGGACTTCATTGTGAGGTGAATCCTTAGCAAACAAAATTGAAATATTGGTAATAAGCATAAGTTTCCTGGATTGACACTGATTCACATGTAAAAATATCTTAAATTGATTGATTGATTGCAGTTGGAGAAAAGTTTGTAAGGACATTCACCTCCGCTATGTGGTACGGTATTCTCATTTCTCCCTCTGGGTCTGTAACCAAGGAGATTTCTTCTTCTGCCAGACCTTGTGATGAGATAGCATCGCTGGTCCCTTGACGGACCTGGTCCAGTGTGGCCCGCAGCTCATGTGCCGTATGTCTCATCTGGAGCATAAGGCCGTTCATCTCTGTGAATATATGATGTGTTATTTGGATAATAACCCAACAATCAACTCACTTATACAACTTTTATGGAGTAGCAATAATGAGTTTTACTTGTATAGCTAATTTTATAAATAAGAATGCAGCATAAAGAATTGCAAAAACAGAGTTACAAAGTCCTAATTAATAATTTTAGCATTTTATTTAAATTATCTATTAATATGTTTTATTTTTATTTTTTAAATAACATCAATCATCCATTGCCGAAAATAACCATTGCCCACCTTTGAGTTCTCGCAATTCCCTCTCGGCCAGAATCCGACACCTGCGTTCATATTTCAGCTGTGCTTGTAGCTGCTCTATTTTCATGAGGAGACTAATCGTGTCGGTTCGAATCCCTGGACTTCCATCTTCCTCCTCAAAAGCGGCAGGTTCGCTCTGCTCAAGTCAAAAGTAATGTTGTTTTGGGTTATTTAAAAAAAAAAAGAAAAACGCCACGATATTTTAACTTGACTGAAAAAATATTTTGCTGAGCAAAACAAAGACGTAACCTCTTGATGAGCGAAAGGTGAGTAGCTGGGGGATTCCGAGAATCTGTACTTCTCCTCCAGCGGATCACACACAAAGTCGTGAGCGTCCGTGCCGATCTTCATCATCTTGACTGGCGTTGGGTTGGTGGCCGCAACAGTCTCCCTCTTGGGTGGCATGAGCATACACACTCCTGGAAACAACACATAAACACACCCGTCCTTCATTCCCGGGAGATTGAAAGTTAAACACATCGTTTTCCCCACTCGTACCTAGGAAGACGGTCTAGTTTGAATCGAATTCGAATAAAAAGTTACTTAGCATCCTCCACCCCCTGCACCTCGCCGCCCCTCCTTCCAGACCTCACCTTGCTCTTGAATGGACACTATTTCTCGTTTCTAAAAGGTCTCTCTTCCTCCATTTAGCCATATTTGCATATCTTTATTTTCCGCGTATTAATAGTGAGCTCACCTGGCAAATCGGTTGGACTTCGGGGTGCTAAGTAAAGATACGCGTTGAGGAACAAAAGACACGCAGTACATGGAAATACTGCGTAGTAAAGGAAGTGGTAGTACTGCAGTAGTGCAGTACATGGACCTCGGCATGGTAATAGTTAGATTTTGTTTTGTGCGTAATAAAATCTTCATGTTAAATACTAGTAAAATTTGTATAATGTGTTTATGTATGCCTGCATACGTTGCTAATGTATATAAAGTGTATGTGTACTGTGATTTTCCGTTTTCCAATTATGTACGGAACACTTTTGTTGGCACGCGATGTTCGAGGGAAGTATTTGTCTCTGTACCCGTTTCCTGTTTAAAACGTTTTAGACCTCTAGCCAATAGAAATGTAGATATTGAGTTTTAGCCTTTCTTGTCCAATCATTTGTATGCGTTTCAACAAAAGGCGGGACATGAAGCTCAAATTGTGGGCGGGGTTAATTAATAGCCGCGTATCAACCAATCAGCGACGTTTGCGACCGAAGGCATGTTTCCTATGTTCATAGTTTGGTTGAAAAGCACACATGTGGGTTCACGTTGGCTCGTTGGAATAATTTCAGCAGTAAAGTTTTGAGTATATTCGTCTCTTATTCGTGTGTATTATAATGGCGTCTACGTTCTTTATTAAGAACACCGGGAACTCGGCGTTTCCCAAGAAAGGACACAGTTTAGCGTCTAAACGCAAGGTAAATGCACACATTAGCAGTATAGCTCATGCACAGTGAGAACGGCCACCTGGCTTTTCTGTAATTTGGTTTTTGGTGTTTTACTTTAAACTGTCAATCGGTTGTTTAACGATCGGATACTTGTAGCGGTATTATCTAGCTTAATATATATATATATACTTCTGCAGAACGATGAAGACCTGGGAAGCAATAGCAAAAGTCGGGCGAAGAAACCCAACTCAAAACACAACGAAGAGATTTCCAGTGACTCTGAGACAGAAAGGTAAGATAAAACTGTTACTGTTATACAGTCACTGGTCATCGATGACTGGATGTATTCGTTTAGTATCGCTTTTTTTCCCCCCCATCAAACAGCACTGCAGAGCAAAACGAAAGAGAAGGGGAGGACGAATTCGATGAAACCCCACAAGAAAAAAAGCTCAGATTGGCGAAGTTGTATCTCGATCAATTGAGGGAAGAAGGTAAGTTCTCGGTGCATGTTATTGCGTATTATCATATAGTCAAGTGCGTGTTGTTGCAGTCAGACGTATTATCTCCACTTTCAAAACCCGTGTCTGCGTCTCCACTTCCTAGAGGAAAAAAAGGCGGAACAAGTATCGTTTGAGACTGAATTGGTTGCTGGGAGGCTACAAGATGAGCTTGTAAGTGTGTTTCAGTTGTCCGTTTGCTCGATGTGTTCATACATTGGAGCCTATGTAGAATGTTTGATTTTGTGTACCATGTGTCCCTGCAGCTTGAACAGAAAGGAAAACTTCAGCGGTGTATAGCCAAAGATGTAAGTGCATAGAATCTCCTTCCAATGACTTGTTTCTATGGTAGGTTGAGTACTTCCGAGACATCCATGAAGGAGATGACATGTTAACCGTTGCCCCCCCCTTTTTTGTACTGTTAGCTCTTGGCACCAGACGCCTCTGAGATCCGTTTGTTAAGAGGACATCAACTCCCAGTCACTTGTCTGGTCATCTCGCCTGATGAAAAGTACATCTTTTCTGGTTCTAAAGACTGCTCTATAATCAAATGTGAGTATGCACATGAGTAAATGCCACGATGCCCTCCATGATGAGAGCTTTTATAGGCCAAGTCAATAATTGTGTATATATTGTTATTATCAGGGGACATTGAGACTGGAAAGAAGCTGCACACAATAAAGGGTGGAAGGAAGGGGACGGAGGCTCGTCATGGAGGCCACACCACGCAAGTCCTGTGCATGGCCATCTCCTCCGATGGAAAGTACCTGGTGAGTGTTTCTACCATGGCTGCTCAGACAAGACCCTCTACTACAGAAACAAAATAATGGTGGCCCTGACGCTCTTATCGGTGCCCACTGCGCAGATTCCACGGTTCAATTTGACTGGCCACTCTTTCTGTTTCAGGCCAGTGGAGACATGAACAGAGCAATCATCATTTGGGAGCCAGACACGTGTAAACAACTATATAGACTCAAGGGCCACAGAGGCGCTGTCTCGGTAAGCTGTCGTGATCATCTTTTAAAATATTTATGCATATATATTTATTCACTTTTGAACATCATTGATCTTTGTGGCTGTGCAAAATAGACCAGGGCTCCTCGTGAGACTTGTATCGAATCTCTTTTTGCGTGTAGGCCCTGTCCTTCAGGACGGGAAGCCACGATCTCTACAGCGGTTCCCACGACCGCTCCGTCAAGGTGTGGAACGTGGACGAAAACGCCTACGTGGAGACCCTGTGAGTATCTCCCTCCGCTCCGAAGCCCGCCGCTGACCAGTGTCCGCCGTCACGTGTCCTCCGTCCTCATCCTCGTCATGGTCGTGCGTTGCAGCTTTGGGCACCAGGACGCCATCACAGGGCTGGACTGCCTGAGCCGGGAGCGCTGCGTGACCGCGGGGGGCCGGGACAACACCGTGAGGGTCTGGAAGATAACCGAGGAGTCCCAGCTGGTGTTCCACGGCCACGGGTTAGTGGCGCCTCCTACAAGGCCGAGCAGACGTTATACTGCAGCCGGGTCGCTTCCTTATTGGGCCACATTCATTGACCCTTGGTGACTCGTGAGACTAAAACGATTTTTTTTCTTTCTTGTTTTGGAGTCAAATTGATTTGTATAAAAACTGCCCCTATGGAGAAATAAATCCATTGTTATTTTTAGGCTTGTATTATGTTACATATTGACCTGACGGGCTCTCTGCGTTGCTTGGGTTTGCCTGCAGGGGATCAATCGACTGCATCCAGTTGATCAACGAGGAGCATATGATCACAGGATCAGATGATGGGTAAGGCATGTTCTGATACCCGGTCTCTACCACCAAAATATATACTACAGTCTTGTGTCTCTTCCCTCGCCATTTCCCTTCAGTGTGTGTGTGTGTCTCTGTGTGTGTGTGTGTCTCTCTGTGTGTGCCCCCCAGCTCTGTGTCCGTGTGGAGCGTGAACAAGAAGAAGCCCCTCAGCACGGTGAAGATGGCCCACGGGAGCTTCGGTGAGGACGGCCTGGAGCAGCCCCACTGGGTGGCGTCCGTGGCCGCCCTGCAGAACTCGGACACCGTAGCCTCAGGTGCCTCCGGCTGTGAGATTCATTCAGCGCGCACGCACACACACACACACACAGACACACAGACACACACACACACACACACTGAGGTTGAGGGCAGCCCCCTGAGGGAGGTGGGGTTGTTGTGGCCCACACTTACACAAGGAGCACCTCAGGCCCTCCATGAGTGGAGAAGGATCAAAGTCATATGATATACTGATATGTTAGATGTACACATGGGGACTAACTGTTTACAACTACCAACCTTTCCTTGCCCGCCAATCCCTTCTATCCGGGAGAAGGGCTTAAAATGAAATGAGTCACATGACTTACTTGGGGTGCACCCCAACGGGGGAATGGAGACTTTCAGTTGGATCAGCGTACTGTCATTTATTTGCGCGATTCTAAACGAACATCACTATATCTTTGATCACTACACTACACACATAAATCCCAGCATCCCTGGAATAGTGTCATAACATTGAGTAAAGTGACAGCGATGCACATTTGATCGATGAATAAGTGTAGACTATTTATCATGTTTTGCTATATTGGGCCAGTTTTTAAACCAATCTCCAATGTCTTGTCGCCAGGCTCCAACAACTCTGAGGTCCATGTGTGGGCGTGCGGCCAGGGCTTCCGCTCCCTGCATCCTCTCTTCAGTGTGCCAGTGGTGAGCCCAGACCCTTCCCTCCTTCCCTCCTAGCATCAAGCGTTCTCCCTGCTAGTTAGTGGCTGTTAAGAATAACTTTAGAACAATGTCTGTCTAGTTCTATATAACAGCAGTGCTTTTATTTTTTTGGAGATCGTCCACATTTGTGCTGGTGCTTTGGATAAAATATGTATTTAATGTATGTATTTTTCCTTTTATTTGCGTCTAGCCTGGATTTATCAACAGCCTGGAGTTTTCCGCCTCTGGAAAGTTCCTGGTGGCGGGCGTCGGACAAGAGCACAGGTAGATTCCATGCATTTATTTGATCTAAAGACTAACCATCAACGTACTGCTCCACTAGGTGGCACTGTCCATTCTCCTCCTCGCAGCCTCTTTTAAGGGACATTCCTCTCGTTTACCCATGCATATTAGTGTAGTGCTTACCATCGACTGGGCACGAGATGGCTGGGATGCAACATTACGTGATCTCACCCTCCATCACTTAGGGACCATATTTGGACTCAAATTACCGGTTGCATGAATGTGACAAGTCTCACCTCACGAGTAGCAACACTGTTGCCCTACAACTCTCACAATAATCTCTATTCTTAATTTGCTATTCTTAATTCGTCATCTAGCTATTCTTAATGTCATCAGAACTATGTATACTTATCTTCTGCGACTAGGCAGAGTTCTTGCCAAACAAACTTGATGCATTGGAACACAACTAGCCCCGCAGTGTTTCCTATTGACCCCAAACCCACCTTATTCTTTAGATGTTGTCGCAGCTAGAGTGGAGGTGGTCTTCTGCCATCAGCCTGTCTGCTCCAATCAGAGTGAGGCTCTCCTCTGGGAGGCTCCGCCCCTGAGCTGTTGGTGTTATTCCGGCAGCCTTCTGCTGTGGGCTCCACTGATGTGACGCATCCACTCTCAGAGCAGCTTCTAATGGTTGGCTTGCTCCCTTCATCAGACCACTGGCTTGTTTCTAGAGCACGTTGAGCGTTTCCTAATTGAAGGGCAATACTGAAATACTTTTTTTTTTTTTATAGTACTGCTTCATAGTACTGCTTCATATGCGTGTTGTGATGGGGGGGGGGAACAAAATCAGTACTCGTAAATTAGAAAATAGCCAAGCGTGACAGCTCCCCTTTTAATTTCCGTTTCCCATACTGTAATTTGTTGTATAGTCCATTAAATTTGAGGCCTCTTATTTCCCCAATATCAACATCAAGCCTTTTATGAAGCCCTTTGAAGGCCTGCTCTCCACGCTCTTTATTAGACATTGATCCTAAACTCATTTCAATGTGAATGTGTGATGGATGGCATGGGGCGCTCTCTGCTGTGACTCCATTGTTTGTTTTCCGGGTTGTTCCTCGGCTGATTATAAAAAAGGTGAAGGCTGCCCTTTAGCAGGTGTTACAGGCGTTTCGGAGACCTTTCCTCCCCGGCGTCGGGTGTTCTGAAACATAAGTCATCTGGTGCAGCTTAAAGTTCAGTTCAGCCCGTGCTCGTGACGATGCAGTGCGTGGCGGAGTCATTTACCTGCTGCAGCAGGTAAATGACGTGGTAGCGTCGCGTTCAGGGGGAAATGCATTCTGGGTGTGATGGAGATGGAATAGTGGCGATAGAATCTCACTATTCACTGGACGCCAGTACTCTCCAATGAAAAAGATCCAGGTTCGATGGCGGCATTCCCACCTGTAGGCATCCTCGAGCGAGATGCCCTCAACCCGGACATGCACCGTGTGGCTTTAATTAGATTTCACTTCATATTGGTTAAGTTAGAGCGCATTCAAACACAGTCCTGGTCGCAGCAACCCGGGTTTAATTCCTGCCCGTGGTCCTTTGCTGCATCCTTGGTTGAGTTACCTTGGATAAGGGTCTCTGCTCAGTGCTGAACTAATGTCCCTTTCTATCGTTGTTCCCAAGGCTGGGCCGATGGTGGAGACAAAAGGAGGTGAAGAACGGCATCTATATCATTCCCCTGAAGAGACGGAGCGTGCAGCAAGAAGAGCCCCATGCTACAGAATAACAGATTTATTCACATGTTTTTCTAAATTAAAAGTCTATAAACAACCACTCTGACTGAACTGTTGTCAGGTTATTCATCTTTTTTTTTTGTCGAATAAAGGAAACGTGTTCACGCTACACAGATTTCAGCCTACAGTTTTCCGGATATATTTAGCTGTAGCATTCCCTGGTGATGCGGAGAGGGTAACAACTCGTGAGTGTGTGCTGCGTAGGGGTGTGTTTTTCAAAGCTTTGTCAATAAATGCATCATAATGACGTGGATGTAGAGGAAGAAATAAGTTGTGTTTGTAGTGCCATTTATGAAAAGCCTGAGTCATTAAATGCTAAACCTGGTCATTTTTTTCACTGAATTAAGGAAATCCTTTGGATGCTTGAGTGTTTTAAGGTGAATTGTCAATTACAGCTCCCAAAGACCTGTCAGCTTTGCTCTCCCTTTTCTCCCGGGGAAGATTAGTGAGAAACTCTGGCTTGATGGTGCACAGCCGGTGTGTCCTCACCAAGTGGGAATCATGGCTTGTCTTGCATGTTTAAACAAAAGCTCACTCGGGTGCACACAAAACATAATTTATGGTTTAATATTAAAAAGAAAAACATTTTTATTTACATAAATTACAAAAATTCACAGACATCTCTACACAGGCTACATTAACACAATGTCCATTATAATATTTAGTTGTCTAGTTTGATAACTTTCACAAATGTTACTCACATTTTTTTGTTCCAAAGGAATGGCTCAGCGTAGTTCAATAGTCTTTTAGTCATATCCGTCTAATAGCATTTGGATCCTATTCACGACAACGTAAAGACCATTTTGTTTCTGTATTAAATAAGGACGGCTCCCCAGCCAGCCGGCGGACAAAACTTCTCACGACAAATTGCAATGCATTCAACCGTTACAACTATATTTTGAAACCAAGGAGATCACGGCATGTTAAATCTATACAGGACGGTTTTCACTGCTGAACATTCTTTTAGGAAGCTTTCACAGTTTAAAAATGTATTGGCGCCATCGTCGGCCTACACGACAAGCTTGAGGGTTGAACGTACCTCGTTGACCGCAGGCTATCTCTCATAGGTCGCCTGGCTTATAGAGAGACATTATTCAAATGTAACGGGAACTCTTGTGCTTGGGGTTTGGGGGGGGGGACGGGAATGGATCGCTCACAAAGAGGACGTGGTAGAGTCCACTACCTCTCGACCGTTGCAGACCGCTGGTACATAGTTGGAGGCTGAACCTGCAGAAGGACGATTTGGGTTAGACATACAGAAATATAGCATGTGTACCTTCACGCATTGACACACGTGTGAAATGTGCTGAACCAACGATGATGGTGTCCGATAAGCCCAAGTGTGTCTGCTGTCAAGCAGTGTAAGTTTGTTTGGATAATTGGGTTTGTATGGTTCATAGCTGCCCTGTGACAGATCGTGAAGGAACTCTTCTTGTACTGTATGTATCTTTTTCAATAGTGAGTGATGCAAGGACTTGCAGATGCATTAATATTAGTGATTCCGTCTGCTTTTTGGGGAGGGATTTTTAAGGGGCTTTAATCAATAAATTATCTTTATCCCTATGTATGTGTTATATATGTATATTCATATTATGTTTGTATTAGTCACACTGTGTATTTAATATAGATAGCCTGTATAAGCTATATATATATTTAATATTCATTTAAAATAAGAGAATTGAGGGAGAATCTGATATAAATCATACATTTCTATATATGTAGTTGATCAGCTTTTCTTTATTTATAATATAATGCTTGTTTATCTTTATTATACAACCATTGTCTTTACTTACACTGTATATCAATCTTGTTCATGTTTATCATATTGTCGTCATGTTTCAGTCTCCTCAAATTAGTTTAATCTTTATCATATAACCATTGTCTTTGCTTACATCAATCGTGTTTATTATGTTGATCACATTGCCATCATGTTTCAGTTTCAATGTGTTTCCCTTGAGGTTTCCTTGGTTGACCATAACCAGGTGGGAGTGATTAGACCTCATGAGACTGCACCCAGTGGGGCTGAATGGATGTTGTTTCGGAATATTTGTTTTGTCCATGATTGAATATAAATGTATAATTAAGTCTGAATGCAATAATGGACCAATTTTATGATCAACGTTGGGGTTAGGAGGAGTTAAATAACAGTACATTAAGGCGCCCCTTATTGATTATATATGGAGCAGGGCCAACTTGTATTTAGATGCGGGGGGTGGGGGGGGGATGGTTGACAGGGGGAAATGCTGACTGTTTGGTTGGCCCAGTGTTTACTTTGCTCAGTAAATTGTCGTTTTATTCCCATTCAACCTGGCCTCTTAGGTCTGAATCATTGAACATTGTTCTACATTTGTTCACCACTCCCCACCACCAACAGCTGCTGGCTGCCGCTCCACCACCAGGGCCTCCCGTCGTGCCCTGGATCCCTCTTGATGAAGGCAAAGTGTTTCTGTTTCAACAGCTACTAGGACCCCAGAGCTGATGAGGTGTGGAAGGCTTACACATCTGATCTTAGTAAATGGAAGGCTGGGAACTGGTGTGTGTGTGTGTGTGTGTGTGTGTGTGTGTGTAGGTGTGTGTGTGTGTGTGTGTGTGTGAGCGTGTCTGTGTGTGGGGGTGTGTGTCTGTGCGTGTAAGCAAGTGTGTGTGTGTAAGTATGTGTGAGTCTGTGCATGTGCCAAAGTGTATGTGTGTATGTGTGTGTGTTTGTGTGCACACGGCTGTGAGCGTGTGTGTGTGTGTGTGTGTGTGTGTGTGTGTGTGTGTGTGTGTGTGTAGGGGTCTGTGCGTGCAAGCGAGGATGTGTGCATGGGAGTCGCTGTGTAAGAGTGTTTTTGTGTGCGTGTATGCGCCAAAGGATGTGTGTGTGTGTGTGTGTGTGTGTGTGTGTGTGTGTGTGTGTGTGTGAGTGTGTGTACGTGGCTGCGAGCAAGTGTATGTGTGTATGTGGCTTTGAGTGTGTGTGTGTGTGTGTGTGTGTGTGTGTGTGTATGTGTGTGCATGCATGTGCCATAGCGTGTGTGTGTGTGTGTGTGTGTGTGTGTGTGTGTGTGTGTGTGGGGGGGGGGGTGTGTGTGTGTGGTTGTGTGTGTGTGTGTGTGAGTGTACGTGGCTGCGAGCAAGTGTGTGTGTGTATGTGGCTTTGAGTGTGTGTGTGTGTGTGTGTGTGTGTGTGTGTGTGTACGTGTGTGCATGCATGTGCCATAGCGTGTGTGTGTGTGTGTGTGTGTGTGTGTGTGTGTGGGGGTGTGTGTGCGTGTGTGTGTGTGTGTGTGTGTGTGTGTGTGTGTATGTGTGTGCATGCATGTGCCATAGCGTGTGTGTGTGTGTGTGTGTGTGTGTGTGTGTGTGTGTGTGTGTGTGTGTGTGTGTGTGTGTGTGTGTGTACCTTTGGAGTAGCTGGAGCCCGGGGCGGAGGCGGTGGCGGAGGCGGTGGCGGAGGCGGTGGCGGAGGCGGACACGGTGGCGCTGAAGCGGTTGGCGGTGACCCTGAGCGAGGTGACGTTCTTCTGGGGCTGGAAGAGGATGATGTGGACCTTGGGGGCGAAGAGGCAGCCCAGCACCACCGAGCCGCTCAGGCTCACCGAGATGCACATGGTGGTGGTCTGCACCTGTGGGCCGGTCACACTCGCGTCAGCGCGGCGAGCCAACGGCGCGTCTCTCCCGGCGTCAACCGTCAGGCGCTCAATACGTTTATCACACGTGTGTCGGTAATACTTTAAGGGTACAATCGTGAGTTAACATTAGTTAATGCAGTAATACGCATTCACAAACATTGAACTATGTTGATGAGCGGTGACCTTATGGTCTATTGATCGTTTACTAATTGTGTTCATGATAACTACGGTATTTATTTATACATTATTTAGTTTAGGGTTAACCCTAACCCCATTCAACTATATATCAATTAATACCTTAGTTAACATGAACACCATTACCTTAACATGATTAGCAAACAACATTAGTAAATGATTACTAGACCATAAATTAACTGTTAATATTATACAGCATTAAATAATGTAAATTACTATTATTAATTGATTAATTATTGTAATCTTATTGTAAAGTGTTTCACTATATAGTTGAAATACAATTGAAATACAATTTAAATATATATGTGTACTATAAACATACAGCTCATGAATCAGTGTGCATTTTGACTCCTGGAGATATCCTGCATAAAGGACTGCTAGTATAAGGCTCAGTAGCCTATAGTTATAGCTTAACTTGCTTAACGATCCTTGACGGTGCTGTCTGCCTCATTAGGTTAAAACACGTTTGCCTTGTTTCTAAAATGTAGCACTTGAAGCAATATTTTTTTTACATGAACCTTGCAATTTGCAGAGTTGTATCTTCATGGTTGAATGTACTCATTGTAAGTCGCTTTGGACAAACGCATCCACCGAATAAATGTAATGTGATGTAAACACATATATTTAGTAATTTACTTATTCATTTATAGAGATGTCTGGCAAGTGTCTTGTTTGGGATTTTCGTATAAGTGCAGAACCTTTTTAAGATAAAAAGCTTTACTACTTAACGACTTTCTACCCCTAAAATATAAACCACCACTATAAATATCATCGCAGTAAAAAGTCAACCTAAAAAACAACTCTACCAGCCCTTCTGACCCATGGAGATAATTCCCCATTC
This sequence comes from Micromesistius poutassou, assembly GCF_964030765.1. Classification (NCBI taxonomy): domain Eukaryota; kingdom Metazoa; phylum Chordata; class Actinopteri; order Gadiformes; family Gadidae; genus Micromesistius; species Micromesistius poutassou. The sequence continues at coordinate 2,236,726 of NC_140272.1, forward strand.
AGCACTTTCATTAGTGGTGACATGTTCGTTCAGTTTAGCTTACACTTATTTGCGCTGTACGCATGAATAAGAGGGCAAAATAACGTCAGTACTCGGGCTACGAGCCCTGGCGGCTGTCTAAGCACGGCAGACCCTTATTAGTCAGATTGCCAGTGTTAATGTGAACCGACTGCTGGGGTCGTCTTTCTGAGCAGAGTTTCCCTCGCAGCCCGCTGGTTACCCCTGCAGTCCGCGAGTTTCTATTTGCAGAACTGTGTGAGTGCTATGAAACCGCTCTTTAATATACTGCACCACGACAACACAGGCGGAGCCTCCGCAAACAGAGCCCAGATCCTTTGAAGATATTGCATTCTCTGTTTGAACACCAGACCCGTGTTCAATTATGAATTTATATGAACCGTGTGGGCCTATTCCTTTATTACTTGTTTTGAGTGTACGAGGAATTCACTTATTTCCAAGTTTTTCTTCTCCATATTAATTGTTAATGCCTTCCTTAAATAGTTCAACTCCTCATGGAGTACTTTTTAGTTTAATCAGAGCAGATGCTCACACATTATGAATGAATCCAATAATTTAATTCAGTAAACAACTCTGAGACGTAATCTCTTAAGGATTTCTCTTGGGTACACATAAAATCGAATCCGGAAGTATGGAAATAAGAGAAAGTAAAAAAGGAAGTTATTTGGAATATTAATGCTATGCAAGACTTCCAACATTAAAATCATAATAGAGGAAAAAAAAGGAAAATCCCCTTCTGGCCAAAGAATATTTATCTTATTGTGCATCCAGAACAAATGGTATGCTGCTACGTCCAAATCCGCCCTTGGCACATGCTGTCTGAAACTTCCAGCGTGCATCATCTCCATGCCTATTGTTATGCCCTGTTTGTTGTTGTCTACTCTGCAGAGATAAAAAAAAAAATCCAGCCCTAAAGCCCTGTATTTTCTTCTGGAGCATCACAAAGTGCTTCTTCTGTGCCAGAGTGGCACAACTAACACGTATGTTCCCGTTCTGCATATACTCCACCCATTTAGTTATAGCCATTTGTAGTGGGATGGCCAAAGGGAGGGAAATATATGTACGACAAATCAGCAGTAAAATAACCTGCATATTTTGTTTCTTTTAACTTGAAGCAATTACACACTATGGCTCCCCCAAGCATTCCCTCTCAATTATTCGCTCATGTTATGCAAGAGATGCATTTTTATTCAAACAGTTCACAGTTGACTATGATAAAAGTGATGCCCTGGCCTAAACACAATTAGTTCCACTTGCCGGAGAACACGTCGTATGTGTTTTGTTTCATTGGAGCATCAACATGGAATAGTAGGCGTGCAGGAATGTATGCAGCTGAAACAGATTATTCCTTGTGCATATTGCTGGCGTGCTGTTTCTCTACCGAGGCTTTGTTCTTTCTTCCAGTCACATGAAAGAGTCCCCGTTCTTTCATGAGACAGGTTGGAGGTGATGAAATGGAATGTACTAGTGACATCCATGTATGGACGGAGCTACCGCTAGCGGGACGCTCTAGTTGCTGCATGGCTTAGTGTGCTGGGCTGGAATTCTCCCATCACCACCCCAGCCTCCGACCCAGCCTCCAGCCCAGCCTTCACCTGCTTTGGTTCTGCTCTTCATTGTATGTGACCTGCACCGTGGGTGGATATGTTTGATGCTGTATCTGACATCTGTATGTCATGCTTTAAACCCTACAGCAGGGATCCCAAAAAAAAAGAGTGTACACATACTGCCAATCTAAAGTGTATTGCCATTTCTTGCAGTAAATGTTTCAATCTGTGACATGTGACCTGTGTTTTCTGACAGAAGCCTGTATGTTGAACAGGAACAGTTGAACTGATGGAACACAACATCCATTGCCAAGCTGACTGACTACACATGCTCTCTGTTCAGCAACAGCTACACACACTACACACACATCAAACAAATGTGTGTATATTTGCATACTTCTATTTTTGGCTTTCTAAACGTGTTACATGTGTTTTGATCGCATTCAATGCTGAACGTCGGAAATGCTATCGGAAAGTGAGCTCTAATGACTTAGTTTGTCTGTAGGTTGCTTTCCCGAGCTGTACTGAGGCACTGTATTCTTGTTGCCAAAGGATCAACTTGAATTCATATTCATATACGATCTATTGAATTCTGAGCAGTGGGCATACAGACTTAGTTGTTTGTTTTCCTAGAGGCAATAATAGGAAGGTTGACTTGTACATGGTTAGCATCACTAGCATCCAGCACATCATTGTCTTCCATGTCCATTTCCTGAAATGCATTCCTCAATAAAATGACCAAACGAAAGATTGAAGACCCAACCTTTCCTTTTCCATTTCATCCTTTCCTCCTTTCTTCCCATAAAAAGTTCACACCGTTTGCCACAGTAACTCGCTGGGGCTGCCATTTAATGTTTTTTTTGTTGCAGAAAGGTCTGGAAGCAAAAGGTTAATGGTTGTTATACATCAAGCCAAGGTGAAAAAGTCGTACGCCCTTTTTGGTTATTGGAAAGTGGATGTTGTGTTGGACCATGTTGACTTGCTGTAGATCCTCATTGTTCATTGTCGTTCTGCGTTAATTATGTTTGCCTTTGACATCCTTCAGGAATAAGCTGTCAAACGCTGGAGACTTGACCAGTCCAATTAAAAAAGAAGGAAACCACTGCCTATGCAAGCCCAGCAACGAGGCAGCAGCGGACCTAAACAAACCATCACAACTGACTCTTATATGACAGAGGCCTCATGTTTGGTTCACAAATGATAGGAGTTCAAGAAGGTACAACTTTAGCTCATCTTTAATGTGATACAACCATCTAATGTAATGGTTGTACCACATTATTTGCACTAATCACTGAAGCCAACAACATACATCAGACCTCTTTTCTTTGTATCGTGTATGTGAGGAGCATTCCCACACTCACCCTGTAGTCGCTGGCCGTGACGTAGAAGATGGGCTGGAAGGCCAGCCAGATGATGCAGGTGGTGTACATGGTGAAGCCGATGAACTTGGCCTCGTTGAAGTTCTCCGGACACTTGCGGGTCTTGAAGGCGTAGACGGTGCACAGGATGATGAGGACGCAGTTGTAGGTGAGCGACACCAGCATGCTGGAGTCCCGGCTGTTGCACTTGAGGGTGACCACGTCCCTCCTCTCGGGGCTCACCTCCTTCCTCACGCCCGGCGTCTCCACCAGCAGCCACACCACCACCACCAGCAGCTGGCAGGAGATCAGGCCCCCGCAGATGGCCACCTGGGAGCCGGGGCTGATGAACCGCGGCCGCTGCGCGCCGTCCTTCACGCCGCTGAAGATGCGGGCGATGCGGTTGGTCTTGGTGAGCAGCGCCGAGTAGCACACGGCGAAGGAGGTGCCCAGGCCCAGGCGGCGCAGCGTGCACACGGCGGTGGACGGCTTGCCGATGTAGATGAAGGTCATGCTGTAGCACATCAGCACCCCTAGCAGCAGGATGTAGGACAGCTCCCGCCCGCTGGCCTTCACCACGGGGGTCTCGTTGTTCTTGAAGAACAGGCCCACCACGCACAGGGTGCAGATGATGCCCAGGCAGGAGATGGAGACGGGGCCGATGGCCCAGGCGTCCTCCCAGCGGATGTACTCCTCGGGCAGGTCGTAGCAGCCGCTCAGGTTGGCCAGGGGCCACTGGCCGAAGCTGCAGTCGGCGCAGGTGAACTCGTCGCTGAGGTACTGGTAGGCCTGGCAGGGGATGCAGAGCCAGCAGCACACCTCCCCGGGCTGCATGCTCTTCACCTCGTTCTTCCTGCAGGGGTCGCTGCACTGGGAGGTGGGCGGCACCAGGCCGCGCCAGGACACCAGGCTGTTGTTCAGGGTCAGGACCTGGGCCCAGTAGCCCACCTTCCTGTAGGTGTACTTGCCGTCTTCCTTGTGGTAGTGGAAGATGTTGTAGCGGCCGATGCTGTCGCCGACGGCGTCGAAGCCGACCATGTTCTCCGTGTCGGCGGGTCGGAAAGGGGCTGGCGACACAAAGAGACAGGGTTGAAAAAACTAAACTTTTACAATGGCTAAAATGTAAATGAAGATATTCATAGACTTGCTTTGCATGGACGGTTAGGTGGCACTGAGGCAAATCCCAATTAAACAATGAACAATGATGTTGCATTCGTAATTTTGGTTTTACACTCTTATATTGATACCACAGTGCAACGCTCTAGGATTCTCTGAAATTTATGTATTTTCGTAACTTCCCTTGAATTTTTCCAAATCGACAAAGAAAAAGAGCGACTGCCCAACCATCGCCTCACCTTCGAACTTGGTCTTCAAAATGAACTCCTTGTAGAACTTCCTCCCGTTGCCGGGCTTCATGGCGTGGCACACCTTGCTGGCGTTGGGGCAGACGGCCTGCCTCATGTTGTGCAGCGCGTACGCCATGGCGTACACGGCGTTCACCACGAACATGATCTTGGACTCCTGCTCGAAGGCGCCGTCCCGGAGGCTGCGCTCGCTGCAGCCCGCCTGCTGCAGGCTGCAGCCGAACTTGTGCTCCCAGAACTCCTTGAACCAGGGGTTGCGGGTGTTGGTGTAGGGGTTCAGCTTGGTGAAGTAGTCCTCAAACTCGCGGATGGGGTAGGACGCCAGCTCGATGGTGAAGGCCCCGTCGGCCGCCGCCTCGCTGCCGCGCACCACGCTCTCCTGCGCGCCCCAGCCGTCGCTCGCCACCCAGCTGAAGGACACGTTCATGCGGGCGGCCGCCGCCAGCAGCTCGCGGGCGTCCTCGCTGCGCGTGAACACGATCACCACCTTGGCGTTGGACTTCTGCTGCAGCGAGCGGATCACGTTCTCGTAGCCCACGGGGCTCATGGAGCGGCTGACCTTGGCCGAGGTGGCGATGCAGATGTGGCGGGCGCGGGCCTCCTGCTGGAAGGCGTCGATGCCCGTCTCGCCGTAGTCGCCCTCCGACGCCACGGTGGACACGTAGGTCCAGTTGAAGTAGCGCAGGATCTCGGCGATGGCCTTGGCCTGGTAGAAGTCGGGCGGCACGGTGCGGGCGAAGTAGTCGTAGCGGGACTTGTCGCTGAGCTTGGCGCTGGTGGAGGCGTAGCTGATCTGGGGGATCTGGAAGAGCCGGAGGAGGTTGGCCACCTGGAGAGATATGAGATAAACATCTAACATTAAGTGGAGATATTTACGTTTACATTTAGGGCATTTAGCAGACGCTTTTATCTAAAGCGACTTACAATAAGTACATTTGTCATAAGAAGTGAAACAATATATCGCCGTCGGTACAGTAAAGATGTTCATAGAACCAAGTGCAAGTACTACAATCGCCAGGCTAACCCCATTCCCCGTATACAGCATTGATAGTTAGCTACTGCAGATGCTGCACAACTAAGTACATGCTATACAACATGCATGCACAACACAATTAAGTACATGCTACACAATTAAGTACAATGAATGAATACAACCTGTATTAACTGTCTTCATCAAGTGCCAGGACATACAACAAACAATAGTGCAACAGACAAATAAGGGACTGAATGGCTATGTAGAGTCTAGGTGAACTCTGAGATATATGAGACAAACATGTAACATTAAGTGGAGAAATATGAGACAAACATGTAACATTAAGTCAACTATTGGCCACCTGGGGAAACATGTAACATTAAGTGTAGAAATATGAGACATACTGTACATGTAACATCAAGTGTAGAAATATGAGACAAACATGTAACATTAAGTGTAGAAATATGAGACAAACATGTAACATTAAGTGGAGAAATATAAGACAAACATGTAACATTAAGAGGACTATTGGCCACCTGGGGCTTTAGGAGACAAACACGTAACATTAAGTGGAGATATATGAGACAAACACATTAAGTGGCCTCCTGGAGAAATATGAGACAAAAGTCGTTTTTACACTGCCAAATATGCCTTGTCTTATAAAAAAAAAACTAAGCAGCAGAGGAACTTTCCTCCCGAGGCTTTCGTCTGGATAAAAAACATGTGGTCAGCAAAATAAATAATATGTTGGCGTTCGTGTTTGTTGTAGCCTACGCTCAGATGTCGTCTTCTCATTCTTGCATGCGAGCGGCATGAATAAAAACTAAAAGAAACATTCAGAGTATGCAAATGACTCCAAAGAGGTCTGCTCTCCGTGCGCAGCCCCGCCTAATCCAATGAACCAAGAAAACCGGCTCCTTGACGAAGGCGGAATACACCCCCGCGGTTTTACACAGGCAAGACAGTGAGATTGCAGCGTGTGCCAAGCCCACCGCGTGGCATGGCAGCGTAAAAATGCCTGTACACATGTAACATTAAGTGGCCTCCCGGAGAAATAGGAGACCAACACATGTAACATTAAGTGGCCTCCCGGAGAAATAGGAGACCAACACATGTAACATTAAGTGGCAGGTCAGCCACCGAGAAGAATTGGAGGCAGACACGTTTAACAGTAAGCGGCAGGTTGGTCACCTGGAGATTTATAAGAGGGACCTATGAAATAAGATGAGCAGTTGGCCCCCTGGAGAAATTTGAAGCAGACAAGTATAACGTTAAGTAGCAGGTTGGTCCTCTAAACAAATATGCCATCAGTGGGGTTCATAGTATGATATGATGATGCTTTAACTAGTATTTTTATGTAACATACTGTAGCCAACCCTTAATAGACAAATATATTAATTTGGTTGTTGTTTATGGTTGGAACCTCAGCAGTGGGGATGAGTCTAAATATCATACTATTTATTTTACTTTTATGATTGTAGATCATCCACAAATACAGGAAATGTCTAAAAACAAGTCCTTCATTAACATAATTCTTTTTCTCTTTATTTCAGTGATAATTATTTATGTTCTGTAGAACTTTGGAACAACTGCAACTTTGAAGCATTCATGAAGAAATCACTTTTTTCAGTATGCAAGTGATTTCCTACTGAATTCAGCATTTATAAACATTGTTCCCTAATTATTACTCATAAATAAACACTACATTACCAGTTGTGGTTATTATTAACAGATAAGTAGGTGGATAATTACTATTAACTATGCAACATAGCTAATAATCTTTTATAAATACTTAAAAGTGCTGCATTCAGGATTTGGTACGGTAGGTTTAAACCATTGTTTAAGTCATTTGTGTGAGCTAAACGAAAGTGAGGGTCATGCCTCTAACTATGTATGACTTGGTACCGCTGCAGTGGTACTTTGGGAATTCCCAGCTTCATATTGGTAGAGTGACAGAGTTAGATATCAGTTTAATGTTAGAGGCTGGCTGTGTAACCTGTGAAAGTATTCAGGGGTCTTCAGCCCCTGAAGAAAGAGTGTTTTTCTGTGCAGAAGACAGCATGGCTCATTAAGTGGGACAGTCGTAGGAGCATGGAGAATCTAGTACAAACAGACTGTGTCTTGCCTCAGAGATTAGTGACATTAACTCGAATGCGGTCTTGTACTTAAGCCGCTGTGACAGCTCTGTTTAAAAGAGCCCCGGGGCACCGGTCTAAAGAGCATACAGTCGGTGGAGGAAAGGCTTGTTGGGATGATGTGTTTATGTATCCAGCGAGTTCACACGCATTCAATCCATATTAATTGTCATAATGGGAATATTGATGAGAATAATTACAATTATAGAATAACAGATCCAATTTTTTTGTGTAACACTTTACAATGAGGCTACATTAATTAACCATTAATTAGCAGTTGTAAATGCAGTAATAAGCCTTATTATACAGCATATGGCTTAGGGTTAGGGTTAGTGGGTTGGGGTTAACCCTAACCCTAACCCTATTATATAATTTAAAAACGAATACCTGAATGAACGTAAACAATTTTACCTTATAAAAAACAAACATTAGTACACTTACTAGACCATGAGTTTACTGTTAATTCACTATTTGCTAATGCTCTTCAATTCACAAATGCTAAAGATGAGATGTGATTTAACACCTGCTGTGCCCATGACTTTTCAGGGACAATATCAGTACATTCAAACGTGTTACGTGACAGACGTGCAGACTTGAAAACCACAAAAGTCTGGTTGTGCTCTCAGTAGATACGGCAAACAGTGTTTCCATGAGCCTTGATGCTGTGTCATTCTTTAACAGCCCTGGCCAGACAGTATCCTACAGTCGAGCTGGGTTTTGCCGCGCGCCCACTGACGCGTCGCGTTGTTTGTCTGCAAAGTGTTTGATATGCGGCTGGGCCTCCATTATCGTCCGCTACATCAAGTCATGCATGGTAGTAGCTCCCCGCTCCCATTCAGAAAGCATGGCGTCAGCCGTCACCACCGCGACGTGTGAAAGCCGTGACAGCTTACCTTTCAGGATGGCACTCAAGTGTGTGACAGACTGGTCCTCTGTTAGCCACACACTCTCTCTTTCTCTCGCTGCCTCTCTTTGTCGGTTTGTGTGTGCGTCTGTGTTTGTGTGTGTGTGTGTGTGTTCCCCCCCCTCCTGTCTCCTGTCTCCTCCTCTCTTTGTCTGTCTCTCTGTCTCCATCTCTCTGGTTCTCTCTCTCTTTCTATCTATCGGTCTATCTCGGTGTCTGTGTGTCTCTCTCTGTCTGTCTGCTTTTCCCTCTCTCTCTCTCTCTCTCTCTCTCTCTCTCTCTCTCTCTCGCTCGCTCTCTCTTGATAAGGGTCAGGAGTTCTTCCCCTGGTCTTTTCCCCAAAGGATCTTGGCAACACAACATTGTTGTGTTCTGTTGTCAACAAGCGTTTTGCTTTCTAATGATATTCAATCTAATGAGTCTGTGTGTGTGTGTGTGTGTGTGTGTGTGTGTGTGCTTCCTGAGCGTGTTGCTTTTAACTGCAGAAGCACTGTGAACTAGTTTCCCCTTTCTCCCCAGCGATCTGTTCAACACAGGTGTAATAGGCTACCGTGAAACTCATAACAGCACTAGGAAATCTGTTCTTTTGAAATGAGTTCTTTCATCTTAACTGTAATATATACCTTTTTGTCCAAGCCATGCAGTCACGACGCGAGGAGCGTCCCCATTTTGATTCTCTCCGTTTATTCAGTGACATATCCAAGTCCCTACCAACGTGCCGCAGTCTATCTAATTATTTCTAGTGTTTTCCTTTCACTGCAATGTCAGAAAACATATTATAATGTAGAGTTATTTTGGCGCTGTTTTTATTATTGTACGTTTTAGATGACTCAGCTTTATTAAACTCACTTTTATTGCATGTGTGTGTTTGTTTCTCCATTTTTTTTCATTTGCTTTGTGCGGCGCTGGAAGAATATAAGGGAAAATTTTACGGAACCCTGGTCGCTAATCTCGGAACCCAGAAATATTTATTCATCCGATTTTTATGTCTACTCTCGAGCACGGAGAAACACCCGATGTGGGTCTGTAGACGGTCATCCACTGACCCAAGGAGAAGCTCATCAGCACGTATCTCCCGATACTTCCAACCAAAGAGAATATTAAAAACAATGTATCTACGACCCCTGGTTGAATTACCTGACACAAGTGCATGACCGCTGAGACCTCATGTCCTATTAAAAAATGATGTGGACACGCCCAGCTCAGTCATGTGACGTGAGAACACATGAAAACATGGGCAGCCACTGACACGTCCATGTCCGTCATGAGCTGTGTGTGTGTGTGTGTGTGTGTGTGTGTGTGTGTGTGTGTGTGTGTGTCCCATTAAGCTCTCCACTCAAACCCAGCAGTACTGCCTACCCACTGAATGGCGCGTAGGAAGGGACAGTTCCGGATGTCTTTCTTCTGTCTCTCTGGCTTGCCCTCGTTCGGTCGTCTGATGTGACTTGTGATATAATTGGTTCGATGTATATACAGTCACACATATATTGTGAGGGTGAGGGTTGAACTATGAGCTCACATTCGCATTTCAAAAAAGTGTCGGCTGAGGTCTTTCCTATCTTTCTTTTTTTGACAAAGCAATACTTGATTTACTGAATATGTATATATATATATATATATATATATATATATAGCTGAATATAAACAATTCAGTCTAGATTTAACAAGCATATATATATATATATATATATATAACACTACAGTCAGGCTTTCTCGCATACAAAAAAGGGTTCACTACTGTCACACACTCCCATATGCATCACCGCTGAAAAGCAAGCACTACTTCTGAACAAAAGGAATATGCTAATGTATTCCGTGCCACCCTGAGAGGCAGGAAAAATACAACCAGCGAGGATGGAGGGGGTTGGAAATCACTTGGTCGGCATTATTAATGACCAAACACGCAGGCTGTCTCCCTCTGCCTGACCTTTTTCTGCACACTACTCTCCTCCCACTTTTAAGCGACATTCACTTGCCCTAATTAGCCAACGGAGGCGTCTGCGTGGCACGCTATTGTGCTGCTCTTTTTCTTCTCTTTTTTTCACCCAGCTCATTCATAACAGGGTCGACGTGAAGGATGCTTCATGTGGCGCAGCTAGACGATTTCAAGGAGACCAAGCCCCCTTAACTCGTGAGATAGGACGAGTCATCTGTTCCTGGCGCGCTGCGGACGATTCTCTGTGGAACAAACACTCCTTCATGGAGCCTGGTCCGGTTCCTTAGGGTGGCCTAGTAAGAGATCCAACACACCCAGCTACAAGTCCTTTACACTGAAGACGTTTCAATACAAATAGAAGCCAACGTTGTTACCGTGGACTACCCGCCTCAACACATGCTGCGCCTTGGAGTATGATCATTTATAAAAAATGTCTAATTAGCATTTTGTTTTTAATTTGTTTTACAGCTTTTAATAAATACGTGGGATGGTACAAAGCGGATTCAGACCCCCCACTCCTTTTTACGAATTACTTCAGAACTTTGATGAATAATGGTATTCCTAAGCCATTAAACAATAGTTTTAACAAACAAACAAGAGAAGCTGACAACCTGTAAGCCATTTAAAAAAAGAACCACTATTAAATGCTTGATCTGGGGCGTAGGAAGGAAAGCATGGGACTCCAGTGGCACTGCCCACCCCTCCAGCCCCCCTCCGGCCCCCCTCCAGCCCCCCTCCGGCCCTCCTCCAGCCCCCCTCCAGCCCCCCTCCGGCCCCCCTCCAGCCCCCCTCCGGCCCCCCTCCGGCCCTCCTCCAGCCCCCCTCCAGCCCCCCTCCGGCCCCCCTCCAGCCCCCCTCCGGCCCCCCTCCGGCCCTCCTCCAGCCCCCCTCCAGCCCCCCTCCAGCCCCCCTCCGGCCCTCCTCCAGCCCCCCTCCGGCCCTCCCCTACCCCCCCTTTGCCAAGCGGTTGTGCGACCCCACCGGTTGGAAACGACCCCCCCCCCCCTCCCCCCACCCACCCAGAGCTACCCCGACCCTGCGGGGGGGGGGCCCATCGGTGCTACCGGTGGCGCATCCTTTAGCCGACGTAAACAAGACCTCGGGGGCGGTGCACAAAGGCGCCGATTGCCAGCCCTAAAGCGCTCCAGTGGCAGGCCTTTCAGCACCACTCACACAGCCGGAGTCAGGGAAGCAGGGGCCCGCCGGCAGACAGAGACCCTGGGCCAAGGGACAGGAGCATGCATTCAAGCGGGGAAGCCTCCTTTACAGAAACACTGGAGTGTCCTTTCAAGACGTGGCAGCAGCTGATGGCCTCACAGGGCGGTTGGAGGGAACCAGCAGCGCTCCTTCTCACACGTCCCTAAAGCCAAAGTGCTCTCCGTTCTGTCACAGCCATCACGGGCCGCTGGAGAGGAACAGGGTCACCATTGTACTGCTCTGGTTTACACGGTGCGACCTGATTGGTCCAACGCCACAGACATGGTCGACATGGTGAAATGATGGAAGTGGCTTTTAAAAATGACACGTCGGTTTTTTGAGAGAGGGCTCTAGTCAATTTGAAGGCGAGGTCTCCGCTGCGGTGTGAGGTCAATGTTGATGTCTGGTTAATGGCTGACACTTGGGATAAATCCACCTTTCCATTTAATATCTGATGATAGAGAGAAACAGGTTTTGTGACCTGGTGAAGCCAAACTAAACATCAGACTGTAACAACATCAACAAACATCAGACTGTTTTTGCTATCAAACAGGCTATTGCAACTGCCGAATTCTGCCGTACAGAATTGGCTCCAATGAGCACCAGTGAAACCCATAACACTCACTCACTCACTCACTCACTCACTCACTCACTCACTCACTCACTCACTCACTCACTCACTCACTCACTCACTCACTCACTCAATCTCTCTCCCTCTCTCTCTCTCTGACTCTCTCTCTCACTCTCACCCTCGCCATGATAAGAAACACCAGTTTCCTTTATACACTGAGAATGTTTGATATTTTAATCAAAAGGTCAATGCCATTCTCATAACGTTCTCACGTTATATCAAAAATTAAAGATGAATATGAATAGGAATTAATAATATATTATATTAAAGATATGAATACTTCTGTTTCTTCTCAGATTATTAGATGCGAAGGTGGGTATCAATTATTTTTTCCCCCCATGATCCTTCTCTTACATGTAACAGCGGAGAAATGCTCTCTAATCAAGCATGCTCACATGGAAAGCCTTTGGCGACTCTTCACAGGTGTGTGAAAGGTCAGTTTCCTTAGGTGGCTCAAATGAAGGGAACGGGCTAAGCAGACGATGTCCCACCCTCCCAAATGAATCATTATTCAAACCAATGCTGCAATTTATTGCGGTGCTCAAGGCAGAGCCCTCAGCTCAGCGTTGATGGGAGTGTGAGACACTGCCAATCACTCATACGCTCATTGGTATGAGAAAACACACAGTGCTCCGGCATCACCTCATGTGCATGTCCTTTCCTTTTCCTTTGTATATTCAAATACAAATTTGAGCACATTCTCGAAATGGATAATTCAACATAAACTTGTTTTTCGTTAAGACACTATTAGTACACATTGTTGTAAATTAATGCGAATTTAAAACAAGACTACAGAGACTTAGTGTCCTAACAGTAATGAGGCGGGCATTTTAAACACTTCACATCAATCCTGCTGCAGACGTTGTACTATGTATGAACCGGACCGCCGATGGTGTGAGAGTGTGTGGATCGGGAACAGGTTCCCGCACATTCACCTGAATGGAAACGTCGCTGTAGGATCCTCCGATCACGCCAGAGATGGCCAGAGGAACGTCGTTCTGGATGGGGTTGGAGCCGTCCGGGCAGATGAACCCGGGTTCGTGGGCCTTGGTCAGGGACGCCCTGACAAACTCCAGGGACTGCTCCAGAGCGTAGGTGTCCTTGGAGCAGGTGTCCAGGATGTGCGCTCCCAGCTTGAGGCCGGGCAGGATGCGGGTGTTGGCGTTGATCTCGTCCAGGGCCAGCAGCATGGCCTCCAGCCTCTGGATGCCCCGCTCCTCGTTGATCTTGCCGCAGTCCTCCGTCCGGTTCCCCTTCTCGTGCACGGGGAACAGGCCCCCGATGACCAGGTCCCCGTCCAGGATGATCTCCCGCTTGGCGGCCACGGCCGGGCGGGGGATGCTGGGCCGCACCCCCGGGGCCAGTAGCTGCAGCAGGAGCAGCAGGAGGAGAGGCAGGCGGTGGGCCGGCCGGGGGCTCGGGCCTGCAGGCCTCATTGCCGCCGCAGCTAACGGGCCTCGACCCCGAGGAGAAGAAGAAGAAGAAGAAGAAGTAGAAGAAGAAGAAGAAGATGAAGAAGAAGAAGAAGAAGAAGAAGATGAAGAAGAAGATGAAGAAGATGAAGAAGAAGAAGAAGAAGAAGAAGAAGATGAAGAAGAAGATGAAGAAGAAGAAGATGAAGAAGAAGATGAAGAAGAAGAAGAAGATGAAGAAGATGAAGAAGAAGAAGAAGATGAAGAAGAAGAAGAAGAAGATGAAGAAGAAGAAGAAGATGAAGAAGAAGAAGAAGATGAAGAAGAAGAAGAAGAAGAAGAAGAAGAAGAAGATGAAGAAGATGAAGAACAACAACAAAAAGAGGAAGAAGAAGAAGAGGAGGAAGAAGAAGAAGGGGGGTGGAGGACTCTAGGGGTCTAAGTTTGAAGACCCTGCATGTCTGCTCCCAGATGTAGAATCGTTTGACCTTCCTGAGTGGAAAGAGAAAGCAAGAAAGAAACAAAGAAACAAACAAAGAAACCAAAAAAGAAAGAAAGAAAAAATGAAAGAAAAGACAAAGGAATAATCTGTTCAGGTGTTGCGTAGAAAGGGTTAAACATATCCATCTAATTACTCCCTGGAATTTGAGAGGGTGCTACATTGTCTCTAATTTGAGGTATGAGCGTTACATACAAGCGATGCGTACAAAGTCTGCCGTTGCCATGGAAACATGGTGGGTAACAGGGCTAAGGTTGGTCGACGGGCTAGTGGGCAGGAAAGCAGCTAAACTGATCTATATTACTATCATGTAGAGATCACAGGCGCCGGGGCTCATCGGGGGCTTTATGGGTAAGTCCAGAGGTGTACACCACAAAGCCACAAGGACAAAGGGAAGGAATGCTCTGACAGCCGAACTTCCTCATTGCTTTCACTTTAGCACCATTGTTTCCAATAGGGAGACTGGACTAGGAATGAGGCAAAAACAACCAAACTTCGGTTGTAAATCTGAAATTTTAATAATGGATGGTTTGCCTTGGATGGAAATGGGAGATTGCATGCAGCAAAAAATAGAACTAAGTGTAAACGCTCGGTGATAACTCATCTTTGACACTTGACATGACTCAGATTTTTTTTTAGGCTGGCATATAATTGATAATTTCCTCTTTAATCGTGTTCAGCTTTTTTGGTGTTTAATCACAAAAGCTGCTGATGAAAGTACTGTAATTCCTAACGATGACAAGCATTGGATCATTAACACTTTGTTTGGCATGATTTTCTATTTACAGCTCTGTGACTTCCTCACATCTAAATACCACTGCTTTATACTCTTGGTCTTTTTTGTGATTTTTGTCTATCTTGGTGAATTTTACATTCCTGCAAATCTGAAGAAAATTGGTGAATACAAATATCTCCCTTGGCAATTAAATGTAATTTGTTCTTAACCTGAGGGCCTTCAGTGTATGTGTGTTTGTGTGTGTGTGTTGTATGTGTGTGTGTGTGTGTGTGTGTGTGTGTGTGTGTGTGTGTGTGTGTGTGTGTGTGTGTGTGTGTGCGTGTGTGTGTGTGTATGTGTGTGTGTGTTTGCATGTGCGTGCATGTGTGTATGCATTTGTGCCTGTGGGCGTGTGTGTCTGTTTAGGTGCGAGTGTGTGCATGTGTGTGCATGTGTGAGCATATGTTTTTCGCGCGAAGATTGAGAAATAGAATGTGACACTCGATGCGTCGATTCCGGGAGAACACAGAAAATGAAGACTTGCAGGTGCAATCATGGCTGAGTCCCAGAGCCAGACACGCAGCCCAGCCCGTCTGGGACACCATATGGCCACTGGATCCACTGCTGCTAATCAGCCACTCCTCGCAGAGAAAATACAGACCTGGAGAAAAATGTGTGCTTTTGGGAAATAAAAAACCTGCTCCTTCATTCCGTATCTGCCTTAAGCATAGATACCTGTATCTTTCTCTCTCTCCTTTCCTCTCTTCATTTCTCTATTACTCTCTCTCATCCATCCATCCATCTCTACCTACAGCACATCCATGTTTTTATACACACACATGGAAATCCACCTTTGACAGCTTCACCGGCAGATATTAATAACATCTCCGAGGCTGGACTGCGAGGAGGAGGTGTTGGTGGGGGAGGGGTATCACTGGCGGCGCGTACCCCCCCCCCCCCCCCCGCCCCCCCGTGGTGGCGTCTGTCCTGTATTGATCCTGTCCTTCACACAGACCCCCGCCCTGCCATCCAGGTGGGTGCAGAGTGGTGCTGACCCTGTGTCTGCGGGAGTTTAACACCCACAGAGGTGGAGCTGCTGTGTTCAGTGTGGAGCAATTAGCTACCTGGCAAGGTCGGACCTGCTCCGTCACGTGGTGACGCAGATATAAATATAAAGAGCTGATCCCCCTCCTCATCTCACCACAACACTACTAATGAGCACCTCGTCGGACTCCCATGGCTCTGAAGAACAATAGAGATGTGATTATATGTGTCTGCTGTGCATTCTATACAGATATGGGCTGGACAATTTTCACATTCAGTTCCATAATGTATTTCAGACTATTTTCCTTTTTTTTTTACATGCCAAATTATAAGCATTAAATGCACTGAGAAAAAAAACAATAGTACAATAGGTTCTAATTATTTCTGACGTTGTTTTAATCTCTGCTGGAATACAGTTTATCCCACCACCTGGACCCCCCAGCTGAAGGAATTATATCCTCCCCATCATTGGATTGGGGCCATTGCGTTTATCAATACCCCCAGCATCGAGTTCAATTAAAACTTTCAAAAACAATTCCCTGATACGTCTTGCCATCTTTGACTAGAATTTATGCCTGCATATAATTGTTTGATATGCACATAGATAATTGAGCTTCATAAACACCGTCCTTACACGCTTCGAGGTCATTGTTTGTGGTGAACAGACAGGAGAAGTCGTCACGATACACAGAGACAACAACCAACAATAACAGATGTGTCTGGATGTGTCAGGAGCCTGCGAGGGCTACTGTCGGAGAGAACAGCGCTCCACAGAGAGGAAGGGGGGTCTTCGGTTCAAATCCGAGCACAGCTGTCTTGTTCTCATCCTGCATACTTTTTATTCATAGGACCTACATAAGGGCTTGCAAACCGCCTATAGTGAAAACAAACACATTGGAGATATAGGGGTGTAGCCGCCTGTTCACTCCGAGGTGGAGCTTTTTATAACAAGAGTGCTGTTTCTTAATAAATTCTGTGGTTAAATTAAAACCTGGTTTGACCTAAGTAGACACATTTCTGGTAATGAGGCGTTGTTATCATGGTTCACTGACTGTACAAAGTCAACGTCACATTTTACTGTAGTCCTTAGTCTACAGTGGTGGACACTTCACCCCCTAACCCTAAACCCCCTGTAGGGCAAGGAGACACTCCGCAACTCCCAGTGGGAAACAGTAGGAAGCCTTTCGATGGAAAAGCAGTCCTTTCAGCCGAATACACGATAAGATTACATGGTTACCGTGTTGTATGTTATAGCATGTGATAGCCAGCCTGAAATAACACCTACCCAAGACCACAGTTTTTCCTTATTTTAGTTTGATTTACAAATCTTTTATAATGCATACTATAAACATTACCCTCAAGCCGATTTTCTCTTTCTTCTTTTGAAGCATTCGTTCTAATGATGATCATCCTATTCTCTTAATCATAATATCTTTAATTGATAATTAGGTTCAGAAGGCATAATGAAACAAAGCAGATATATTAGGCTATATATATATATATATATATATATATATATATATATATATATATATATATATATATACATATATATATATAGCCTAATATATCTGCTTTGTTTCATTATGCCTTCTGAATATATATATATATATTCTTCTATATATATATATATATATACCTTTAGATATAAAGTAAAGGTTTAGGAGGATTATGATTTCAATTATTGTTACAGTGTATGACAATAGTTGTTATTAATTATACTTTGATAACACATGATTGAATACAGCTGAATGATATCTGTCCAGAAAATGATAGCTCAGTCGCCCTATTGTTAGATTGCTTATCGAACAACGGAGATCTGATAGTGTCCACTCAATTCACACATTCTGTTGCACACATGCACCGGAATGGATCCGCTTTGACAGGACCATAATAGATCACGTTCCGACAATAAGCAGCCCGAAAATTAATGAACAAGATCGTGACAAGATCATGGGTAGTAACAGAAACTAGGTAAAATGATGGTATGAATACATAGTGATTACGCAGATCGCCACGTGCATCGCTTGGTGGTTAAACACCCTACTCGACGACATGCCAGTGTTATTTAAAACAATGAAAACCTTAAATGTACCTGATTTCCACTCGACTGCTTACAGGTCCTCCTCGGTCGAGAGCTGCACGCTCCCGCGTAAAAGTATTTCTCTCCGAAGAAAGTAAAAAAAAAAAAAATGGATTGAACTAATGTGTGGCTGGTCTAGATCACCCCTCTAGGCTGTCTGCAAGGGGAACCCCGATGAGAAGGATGAGTCCTGCTATTAACTTTACGCATGTTCGCCAGGGAAATGTTTGGATCTGGCCATGGTTCTGAAGTTGCCCGTTCAGTCACCCAATCGCTCTAAATGGGACTATAGCAACAGTGAGGCTGTCGTTCCAGAGCATTCAGGTGTAAAAGTGTTTCAAATACCTACACATCCTCACAACAGCCGAAAAAATGTCCTTTCTTTGGAAAATGCAGAACTAAGTTTAAAATCGTTCAAAATGTATGTCTTCTATCGCAGCCATAAGTCATTATGGTATGCGTTGGATCAAATTACCAGAGGTCTTGTGCAATTCTCTCCTGAGGTCCAAACATGGTCGGATGCTGCGACTCTACACCACTGGTGATGATTGTGCAATGAGGAGACAATCTGGTGTAGCGCGGAACGCACATCGTGCCCACTGATGGAAGCGCTTACTTCTCTCAAATAACAAGGTTGTGCACTAAAACATGAGTTCAACAACAACAACAACAACAACAACAACAACACTAAGATAATGTTGCATATGCCCTTGTGTTTTTACATCAACAATGTCCAAGTAGGTCACAGATCAATTATAAGGAATTTATTTAAAACCAGTGATAATAGCCTACTGGGCAGCCGTCCCAAACCACGCGTGACAAGGACATAGTCAATTGGAAAAATGCTTAGAATACAAAATGAAAACACCTCAGTGTGATATTCGATGTGACGCAATTCGATTTTATCAGACTCGAGTTCCATCACCTGGTAGGTCCATTAGTAGCCTATCCTATAATGGCAAAACGGTGTTTGTTTTCATAATGCAGAAAATAGAGAGCTACAATTCTAATACTTTCAGCATCCTATCACATCATCCCATGAAAAAAACAATTCACTTCTTCATTGTGAAAATATTAACTATAATGTCATATTGTCCCCCCCCCCCCCCCCCCCCCCCCGCCCCCCCCCCCCCCTCTTCCCATTCAGGGATTCACTCGACACACATTCCTCTTCCACAATTAGTAACTTTGGCCGGAAGTAGGGCTATGGTTGCCTTGTTTCCAGTCCAATACACTGAGACTTAGCACGACCAATTAAAACAAAAAAATGGGGAAATGAAGAGGAGGATCGACAACATATAACCAGCGTTCTTCTATCTGAATTCATTAGACACACAATTGTGCAACAGCTAGTCGGGAGCAGAATCGGATTTCATTCGTGATTTGCTATGCGGTCTTAAGAAACGGATCATCATTTTTTTTTTCGCAGTGTCAATTAAAATGAGGATGCTGTTGTATAAACCTCTCAGCATTACACAAAGGAGACCAATTTCCCCTCTGAACAGAATAGTTATCCTGGCATCCTGGAGTATTGTGGGCTGAAGGTCTTCCATTACACACACACGCACGCACGCACGCACGCACACACACACACACACACACACACACACACACACACACACACACACACACACACACACACACACACACACACACACACACACACACACACAGTAGTCACCATTCAGTTTAAATGCCATCTTTGATGAATCCACAACTAATAACCGCTTGTTAAGTTAAGAGGTGTTTAGTTATTTTTAACTATATCAATCATTTTTGATCAGTCGTGGTATTTGAGGTTTGAAGTGACAGACGTGATACATACTTTTTATTTTTTGTCATGATCCACAGTGCTGTGATTCCGCCCGGGAACAGGACATTAAAGCCGTGGCCTCCTGTTATTGACCCCAAACAAAACTCTGGTATAATGGCCTCGTTAAGACCGCTAAACAGTGATCCTGTTAGCTCTACTACAGAGAACAATGCTGCAGCCATGTTGATCTCTGATCAATGTCATTTAACATCCTCCGCACGCCCCCCCCCCCCCCCCCCCACATGTTGTTTACGATTATTAGCATTTAGATGAAAAGTACTCCCACTAGGGACTCATTAATTGGATATATATTGGATATAAAGCGCATCACTTTGGGTGTTCTAAAAGTACGCTGTAATGTAAAACGAATGGGTGACCCTGTAGACGGAATCAGAAATGGCAATTAGAGCTAATTGATGAACTGCTGAGTGTATGTCCTTACTTGGACCTTCCATGGTACGGTTTCAACGAACCATGTGTGTAACTTTACTTCTTAGTGTTTGTTAACCCCATATTGGTTCATTCAGTAAGGGAACTGTTTCAAGTGTGTGTGTGTGTGTGTGTGTGTGTGTGTGTGTGTGTGTCTATAATGCACAGTGAGTCCAGTACAGAATTGTACAGGACATGTTACTGTACTGTTATTGTAATGTAATGTACATGTTAATGTACTGGCTATGTTTTGTACTGGACATGTTACTGTACTGTTATTGTATTGTAATGGCCATGTTAATGTACTGGCTATGTTTTGTACTGGACATGTTACTGTACTGGTATTGTAATGTAATGTACATGTTACTATACTCGACATGTTACTGTACTGGAATTGTATTGTAATGGCCATGTTAATGTACTGGTTTTGTTTTGTACTGGGCATGCTGCTGTACTGGTATTGTATTGTAATGGCCATGGCTTTATTTTCATTGCTCCGTCCTTTGTGAAGAATGCGTGGGAGGTTTGTTAAGTTGGACAGGGATCAAGACTTGAGATGGAGTTATCCTAGTTATCCCACCTACTTTTCCTGGCAGCCGCTCCTTAGTTTTGCAGTGGCCATAATAAGAGAAAGAAACAGCAGAGAGAGAGCGAGAGGAGGAGAGGAGGCACGATGGGGAAGTAAAGTGCATCTATCATATCAAGAAGTGTGTCAGTCAGAACTTTTGTCGTCTAAACCTATGGCATTGTTCAAGCCAGATCACTCTGTTGGGTCACACTGCTCCATGGTAGTGGTCCTGCTGTGTAATTTCAGCCTTACTATGATTCTGAGCACGGGAGTCTGGTCTGTGTTTTAGGGCTAATTGAGCAAAAAGGAACTGCTCAGCAAAGCCAGGGAAAACATAATTAAATCTTGAGCTAAATCCTTCCAGGGCAAAAATAATACTCATATGACACCCAATTAGTAAAAACAAATACACATTTTACTGGCAGTAACGCTTCACGTAAGATAACATTTCTGAAACATCAGTCAAGTCACATTGGTTTTTGTGCTTGATCTATTTCAACCCAACGCGTACAGGCACTATTTTTTCATTTATATAGATAATAGGCTATGGTTTACAGATATCAATACCAATACGGTTCACCAACTTCATCATGGCAGTAAAACCTGTCAATACTTGTTACAAAACATTGACTAAATAAAGAAATTTAAAACATTTTAAAATTGAATCAAAAATTAATCCAACCATTTAAAAAACACGAGGACTAGAAATATTTCAAGCAATCCAGATAAAATGAATAATTTCCCCCCCAAAAAAAAAAAAAAAATACATTTCAAGGTTTTCTCTCCCACCACCAACATGGCTCCCTCTCTCCGTTTGACCGCTCTAAGAACGCCGCGACTCACTCCTCCCCGCCTCCCACGGCCGCGTCTCCCATCTTGTCCCGGTGGTTCTCCTCACCAACGACCAGGCCTTCGCCCCCGGCCCCTCGGCCCCACCCGGTCCCTCGGCCCTGGCCTGTCGGGCCTTTGAAGGAGGAGGCGGCGGAGGCGGCGGCGGAGGCGGCGGCGGTGGCGGCGGCGGCGGCGGCGGCGGTGGCGGGGCCTCTCTCCCGGGACCCCTCCTCCCGCCTCTCCCGGCCCTTGGAGCGCCTGGACGGCGAGGACCTGGCGACGGAGTTCTCCCGGCTGTCGCTCAGGAGCACCCCGCTCTCAGAGCTGTACTCGCTGTTGGAGTCCGCACCTGCGGGGCGAAACACGGCGAGACGCGGTGAGACGGAGGGTCCACGGGGGCCCCTGGAGGAGTGGGGTGGGGAAGCACATGATTATAAGGACTCTGTGGAGAGGAACAGCCGGCGTCAGCGCTATGAGAGAGACCCGCGTCGTGATTGGTTTGGAATTGTTTGGAAAGTGTGTGCAAATAAAAAAAAAAAACGCTGCCTTAGTTACACTTCCCCAAACTCTAGTTACCTCATAACACACGAGTATAGTAGTATCCACAGTATCCAGGAACCGCTTTGAAATATTTAGGTGGGCGCTCTGCCTCAACAGACTCTGGAGTGTAAAGAGACGTTTTAATAAATAATAACCAATCTGATAGGAATGCTTTTAATTGCTTATTGCGGTATCTTTTTATGGCTGTGCATGACGTAAACAAGCAATTGTTTTCAATAAGCAATCACTTGGATTCTACTGCTGTTAGTTTCTCTATTTTCCCATCAATAAGAACATAACATTAGACATAGGAAACAACACACCATGCTGTGCTTGGATACAACGCAGAGAATGCCACTAATCAAGCTTAATAATATGTTATTAATAGCTCATTATAACACAGTTGAGTTTGATAAATGGGAGGTAGGAATCCTTTGCAAACAAAAGGCTCTAATTCATACTACATGTGGAGAATATGTGACTCCCAATGCCATTTTGGCACAAAAAGGAAGTATGAATATGCAAGTTAATTCACTTTAAATACTATCTTTGGATGTGTTCTGCTTTTCTCTTGATTTTGCCAGTTGCTAATTAGCGAGTGACTCACCAGCAACACCCAGCTCTGTCTCTTGTGACTGCTGTTGCGGCAGAGTGTCGAATCCAGCGATAAAACTTGTCTTAAGAATGTTAATTAAGCGCTTGTTTAGATTAGAGCACCATTGTTTTTAATGATGCAATTCATATAGAATGAAATCATATTTGTTGAGTCTCACAAAACTGCCACAATATAATCCTAAGCTTCTTCTCGTAGCATAGTCTGCAAGTGATGGGTTAGGCTAACACATGAATGCCTCCCATCATTTTGGTGTGAAAAGATATCCTCAAAATAGTGAAATGTACTTCAAGCTGAGACAGCCAATAAGAGACAGGTGGAGATGAAGGGGTGGAGGTGGGGGGGCGAAACCCATGGTCAAATCCGCTCATTATTCATAATTAGGGAGAAAAAGGCCTGTGTGATGAAACACATGAATCGAATGGGGTGGTATTGAGCAAAGGTTCAGTTCAGGGAAACGTCCAGCTCTAATAGAAGGATGGCACCGATGTGTCTGCGCTGTAAGAATGACACGCGTTCACGCCTTCTGCTCTCAGAAAATGAGTGTTCAACCGAGAGGATCTCCATGCAGTCAACCTGATGATTGTATGCCATAAATAATCCGGTCCCACTCGGACACAGAATGTACCTAAATTAAGTTCTGTACTGCAGGGGACATTCAGGGAATCAAGGGGTTCTGAAACTTTGATCTAATATTGCTTGGGCTGAAACACCATTCTCCACTGCCCCACTGCCTAAAGCCAACACAATAAAAATCCAATTAGACAATGGAGAGGAAATCCCATTTGTTTTGGTATACACATATTAGGCATAAAATGTGGAGGATATCCCAATTCTCTGCTGCTTGGATGCCATTAACAGAAAAAAGTTTAGCACCCCTTAGGGCACCCATCCTTCTAGCTGTCAAACCATTCTCCTACCTCTGCATTTACCACCCTACTTTCTTTCCCATTTTTCTTTGCTTTCTGCAGCTTTCCCTCAATGCGTTTACTGGACATTTTTCAACCACACATTAGCATTAAGATTGTATCAGAGACGTTGCTAAATTGTAGCAATCTTGATAAGCTAATCATCCATTTATTTAAGCTACAGTGGTAGGCAGAAGTTTAGGCACCCATGCTAAAGTTGACTAAAAAGAGGAATACAAAATTATATTTTGGAAATTGATCTTAATGCCTTAATTAAACAAATTAGGAAAAATCCAACCTTTAAGGACACCAATTTGCTTTGTGAATGAATAATGTATATGATGTGGGGCTATTTTAATTCCAAAGGCTGATTTCATCAGGATGCATAGTATCCTGGATCCATGAAATAACTGGCTTTTAAAAATAAAAATCTGCCTGCCTCTATGGGAATTTAACATAGGGGTGTCTATACTTATGCACCCTGTATTTTAATGGAGAACATTTATTTATTTACGATACATTATTCATTCACAAAGTAAATTGTTGTCCTTAAAGGTTGGATTTTTCCTCATTTGTTTAATTAAGGCATCAAGATCAATTTCCAAAAGATGATTTTTTTATTCCTCTTTTTAGTCAACTTCAGCACGGGTGCCTAAACTTATGCCTACCACTGTATGTTGACATAAAAATATCTGGTGGACTAAAACGATGTCAAGTGTGTCAATCACCTGCCATGAAGGGTTACAAGCTCACAGGTTAACCCAGGTTAACATTGACATTCCTGGTCATGGACCTGCACTGGCTCTATTCATTTCAGAGACCCTTGGAATGGAGCCATCAATCAATGTCACAGGCATAGGGCTCCCCCTTTTTCAGTGTATCATTTTCCAGAACATCTTCCATAGCCTCTCTCTGCTCACCGAGGTTCATATGTCACTGTATGTCAGTAGCGGCCACCCTAATCTCTATTGAATGACTAGCATGATAGACAATGTCTTTTTATTTCATCGGTGACAGCTGTGAGCCAACTCCAGCTCTGTTTATTATTACCCTTGACGTGCAGACGTCACATGCAGTCAACACCGAGAATATCCCATGTATCGATTTTCTGTTATCTGGTGAAAGATGGAAGAACCATTATAGAGATGGGTATTCAGGTAGGGTGCATTCAGTTCCAACGCAGAAAATAAATTGCATTTTAATTAAGCTCCTTCAACCTCAGAGTACTTCAGTGACAATAGGTGCTCAAGTGCAAGGCCCTGCCAACACAAGTGCGCACATATGATCAATTCGGACACTTTCCTTTTCAAAATCCAAGTCTTCCAGGATTTACCAGGAAGTATGGGCACGGGTCACTGCAATAACGAAATTAATTCAAGATACAAATGAACTTCATGACATTAAAACTCGAAATGAATACAACAAAACAATCAAACCATCATTTCAATCTTCACAAATCAGCCACACAATTAGGCTGTCAAGAGTCAACGGTGACTATGATCGTGACTATGGAGTCACTGAGCAGCTGTCCATCCCTATGTGGCCCAAGAGATGTGAAGCCCCTCCTGGGGGAATGACATCTCCAGCAGGAGGCTTTGCCGATCGTTCTTTTCATTAGCACCTTAGAGGTGTCAATCCCGGCCCGGTGCCTCTGTGAACTCAGTTAATGAACCACACCGCAGCACCGAGCCGGACTCCGACCGGGTGCAACAGGGTGGATATTGTAGAAGCAGCTGCGGAATGTGGACACTGCAGTTTAAGCCAATTACAATTGATTTAACTAGAATTTAATTTGCACCCAGCGGGGTTCAAGCAATTATCTTTGCAGGGTGTTTTTAACAGAACAAATAAAAAAAAAGGCAGTTTAGGAGAATTGTATTCTGAGCCACTGGCTTGGCTCATCAATCCCCTTCCCCTATTCTAAAGTTAGGACTAATATACAATCTGCCAACAACTGCACGAGCCCTGCTCAGACCTTGGATGAGCGACCTCTGGTCAGTTTAGTTTGAAGGTGATTGGAGAACTAGATGTGATGCCACCACTGGTGCTCAGATTCAGATTCCGTGACTGAGGTGGACACACCAAAAATCATTCACATCATTCAAATGATAACAAACTAGATTGCCGTCCTGTAAAAGGGTACAACATTCATACAGCAAACCCACGGTATCATCTAAATGCTGCCATTTCCTAAAAAGGTTTTCTTCCCTGCTGTAATTTCCCCGGGGGAGAGTGTTTCAATAAGCCTGGGGTTTCTATCCTATAGGTGTAAAGATGCCGTAAAGGATCCATTACCACCTTGCGGACAAATGAAGAAAAGGGGCAGAAACAAGTAATGTGTAAAAAAAAAAATGGTCCAAACATATAATGTGTTTTAGATGAAAGAGTCCATCAGACGGGCAGACTGAAAACAACCTACCTGAGACGTCTGACTCACTCCCCGAAGCCTCGCCTGCGGAAACCCTTCGCTCTGATTGGCGGAGCTCAGGGACGTAGAAGTCTCCCTGGCGGGCCAGAGGAACCATGTACTGGACGCGGCCCGGGCTGTAGACCTCGACGTACGGGTGGGCACACAGCTTCCTCTCCTAGGGTCACAATGGAGACAAGGGGAATGAGGCTTAACGGAAAAACATCGAGACCGGGGTTCTGTGAAATAAACAGAAAAACTCTGATCTACTCTCAGTGGTGTGCTGGGCTCACCGGGACAAATCCCAGAGGGCTGACCGAGATGAGATCAAAGGATCCTTGATCCCTTGTCTGGCTCTTTACCGGCCCTCTCTGTGTGCCTGTGATTCCCGGTGTGCGTGTCATTGTGCGGGGCTGTACTGGGACTGGGCTCACTGGCCACTCACAACGGAGTTAGTTCTTGTGCGTTAATGCAAAAGTAGCACGCAGCATCGCGGTGGCCAACAGACGCCGGGGCCCCCCCAACCGTAACCGACTGTCATAGAGACACCCCCCCCACCCAACCCCCTGCGGGCGGAAATCATTTCCCAGTACCCCCCTGACTATGATTAATCCAGAGAAGACTTCTAATTACAACTTCCTGTCAATGTTATGCCAATTATTTGTTTAAGAAGAGGTACATTTGAATAAAAATCCACTATATTGTGCATCCGAGATTTACTGTCACGACACGGAGCGGTGAAAAACAAAAACAAGAAGCATATGGCAGCCAAGCCGTTTAAAAAAAAAAGAAAAAGGAAAACCGTCCTTGTTTGCTCACAGTCTGCAGTCAGCGTGCGCACGCGAGAGGAGAAAGAGAGACAGACAGAATTCTTTGATTTCCGAGCTGGGTAACCGTCAGCACCGCCCCCGCACTAGAGTGAGCCCCCTGCCTCGGTACCTCCACATCCCCCCCCCACCCCCCTCCCCATCCCCATCCCCTCCTTTGATCCCCTCTGCTATCTGTCTTCTATGTATGCCTGACCCCTCCCTGGCTCCAGCTGACTGAATTAACAGTACAGCGCTCACTCCCTCGCGTCGCCCCCCGCCGCACTCCGCCCCGAGCGGTGGGATGCCTCTTGGTCGTGGCGCGGCGCGCTCGTGTGTCTGCCCGCTCATTAACCTTTCATGTGCGAGGGTGTGTCGCCGGCCCTCCCTCGCCTGCACGCACGCCACGCCTGCTCACGCGTGCACTCGGGTTGGCGGGTGTCCCGAATAGAAGGCTCTCTCGCTAGGTAAACGCACACGGGGTGTTCATGTGAATCTGAGATGTGTCATGTTTTAGTGGGCGATGGGTGGGAATAGTTTGGAAGGTTTTGGAAGGAGAATACCGGTCTGGGTGATGATGGAGCCATCGTAACCATCTCTCCTGGCTTCACTACAGTAGCCGATAGTAATATCATTTTTCAAAATGACTTTGTAACACTTGCAGTATTGCATTTTGGTCTTTTTGCAAAGAGACGTTTTGTAAATACTTTATGGACGATTCACTGTTACGTTGCGGACAAATTCCGTACTGACCGACACACATTGATTCCCAAAGAGTAAAGTGATATATTGCTATTGTTTACATTTGTGGCAGGCGCACACATTAAATGCTTTCCGCCAGAATTAGTTCAACACAAATTGTATTGGTAACAGATGTTTTGGTGAGGCAAAGAGAGACGGTAACGATGGTTTGATTTCCCAGACCGGTGTTATCCTCCAAACAACCTACACTCTCTGCTGGAACAACCACTGCTGGGTGATGGAAAACGTGACACTAACTGCACCCTGCTTGTGATTTCTCCCATTTGAGGTTGCCACCGTCACCCAGTATGTAATATTCATGATACTTCAAATGCATGGGCTTTCATCAGTAGGCCATAGGCTCAATCCCCATTGTGTTACCTCATTCTGCAATAAATAGTGAGTTAAATGACATTTATTCACATGAAATTCTTCGAGATTATTACTTTAGGGTCACCTACCTGAATGTTTCACATTTTTTATAATTTTGTGAGACTACCAAAAGAAATGTTGGTAGGGAAAGGAAAAAGCCCCATCGTCACCAACATCAATGTAGCAGGAGCGAAGACTATCCTGATCAAATGCCGCAGCACAACACAAGACCAAACCTGCTTTGCGTGTGAAAAATAGTTTCCCTATCGCTACCAAATAACTTTGTTACACTAAAGCCATTGATATGCACAGAGCTTTTTTATCGAGGCCAAAGTGACGTGAAAGAGCTCATCCGTGGGAGATGCCCAGCAGAGGGCCGTGGGATGACCCCAGAACAGCAGGGATGGACGGCCACACAAGTAGCGGAGGGGGGGGGGGGCGAGATAAAAAGCGCACCCTCTTAACTGATTGGTATTCAGACGCAGGTTCTACTTGCCCCGGTTGTGCGCTCAGTGTAATTGGCTGGTATTCTGGCTGAAAGGAAGCTCTTCAAAAAGGTCAGTGATAAAGGGCAGCAAAACATATGGTATGAAGTGTAACAGCCGCGGCCCTGGGGTTGCTCCCAGCTGTATTGAATAGCAATCAACATGGTATTTCCGCCTTATTTCCGCCTAGTTTCAGCAAACGTCGTTGTTTTTTTTTCATGAAAGTGCTTTCCTACATTTCCAACTTCAATATGTCGGACTCTGAAGGTGACAATCCCTGTCACGACTCTTCACTCCACTCTTGGTAAGGGGTTGGGGACACTCAACCCATACGTGTCCGGTTACATGAGCTAACAGGATATTGACAAGATGTCAATATTCATGTCAACTGTAGCAATCCCTGCACCTATACAGGAGAACTCACCACGACGCTTGTAAGCTTTCTCGCAGCATTCGCTGGTGATTGGCTCCAGGAAGTGGGTGGTCCGGGATGTCCTGTTCTTCCTACTACGGATCCATTCCAGGATCGAAGGTAGAAAACCAGTAAACCAACTAATGGAATATTGGGCTCAAGGAACATGTATCGCAAAACCAGACAGCCAGCACATCAGCCCAGAATCTGCTATGGGTTCTGATACTTTTGGTTCGACGGAGGAACTCCAGATTGACCAAACGATTGCAGATCAAGTATCTTTGATGTGATCTGCTGGTCGTGGTTTGGAATCAAAGGGCCTCATTGCACGACTCTGGTGCAAAGAGTCCCTGGACAGGTGTATTACATCAGCGGCTATCTTCCCTACTACTGAAACTGTGGGCATTCAGAAGTCTAATCAGTCCTACTATATTATAGCAGAACTGCTGGGAGGAGACGGCACAAAGCCGGAAACCAGAAACTGTAAAGAGGCAAGGTTACGCCCCACAAGATATTCCTCCCTAGAGAAACGAATTTGCGCGATTGGATGAAACTTTCAGAGTGGAATTTTAATAAGAGTATTTCTACAGTGGCCAGTTGATTCAAGACTTTTTGTAGAATTAACTGCTGTTGAGCTTATGTTAAAGGTCCCATGACATGCCACCAGGTGTGGTGTGAGTAGCCGTTTCAAGCCGTTTTGAAAATCTGTCTGTTATGACATCACTGGTGGGCGTGTCCACCCAGATGTGTGACGGATAGATGAGCAACGTTTGCTACAGTCCACTGGGCAGGCTGGTAGACTGAATCACACCACACCTGGTGGCATGTCATGGGACCTTTAAATGACGCACTTACAGATACCCAAATCCAGCAACATCATTGGTCGAAACAAATATGAAGAAAAAGAAGGATAAACGCCCCGCTCACCCATGATTTGAGCTCGTTTGCCGTCAGATATCCCTCTAAATTCTGATTTATGAGACTAGCAGGAGGCGAGCAGGAGACTAGCGGGTGCCTGCTGGCTGCCCTCATGTTCGGCTGGGAACCGTGTCCTTCGGAGGCCCTGAAGTCTGGCTCCCCGGCAGCCCTCCAGGTGCCCTTCACTCACTACCCTCCCATCGGAATCACCGGGCCACTGACCAGCGTCAGGCCTTGTAGGTGCACAGACACAAAGGTACAAAATGTAAAATCGACCATGACCGAGCTGGTGTCCCCTCGCAATACGGAACCGAGAGAAGTCCGTATTTAAAGCAGCGGTGGAAGCGCTGACACAAGCTATGCCCTGTAAGATTTTATAATCACGCAGGGGACCGTGGGAATGGGATGGTAGGCCTTCACCAGAGTGCCCTCGGGTTAATCCCAGTGCATTTTTGACACATTGACATATTCTCTCCTTATGAGGTAGTTCTACTAGCCGTATTCCACTTAGGATTGAGTTGGAGGATTACAAATTACACTGAGATACACCCAGGGTCCCAGGGTCAACTACAAACAAGTGGATACCCAGATCTTAAACTCCTGACTTAGCATATTAGCATCCCAATTATATCAATTGGGATGTGCGTGTGTGCGTGCGTGCGTGCGTGCAGAGTACATCATATGAATGTGAGGATTCATCGCATAATCTCTCTCTCCCTCTCTCTCTCTCTCTCCCTCTCCTTTCCTCCCTCAGCCTGGGGACGAACAGCTGCAGGAAAGCCCTGTGCAGATACATCACATATGCCTTTGGATAAATAAATGAAAGTGTGTGTTATTTATAGAGCTTTTAAACAAGACCTGAGGACCCTGCCACACCCGATGTGAAACATACACTACTCTTAGGTCCCGGTCTTGGTGAAACGCATCATCTTCTCTCTGATGTGAAGAAAATAGTAGTGCCGGTGCATCAGAGAATGGTAGTGCATCAATTGAAGACACGTGGATTCATGGCCAAATAATCCCGGATGATGCATTGTAAATCTACAGTTTTGGGATTCTAGGAATCTAAAATATGGGCAGTACTACAAGCTTTACATGAAACCTAAACGGGAGGAGGGTCTGACAAATGACCATCTTAGGACATTCACATTGATTCAGAAGACAGCAATCAGCCTCAGCAATCAACACTTTTCTCCCAGAGGTTACAGGCCGGAGAAACAAAACACAACTGACAGCTGCATAGAGGTCAGCTGATGGGGGGGGAGAGGGCCACATGACATGTAGTAGAGATAAATTAATTAAAACCTTGTCCTATGGCCAGTTGGACTGAGTACTACATATAGAGGAAAGAAACAAAGAAACAAATAAAATGGCATGTTGTTGTTCTAGCTTGTGAGGCGAAACCTAAGCAGCATCAAATGTATGATATCACAAATGAATAGCAAATAAAATTTCTGCATGGCATTGCAATTGTCACAATGCAATTTTTAGATACTGTACGTAATAGCATCCCACTGAAGTCCCCTATTCTCCCAATGCACTTGGTGGCATTAGTAAATTCTGGTGTACTTGAATTGTAATACAGATGTCTTCCGTCTCACAACAAGAGATTATAGGTAGAATCAATGCAACACATCACCATCATCTCATATAACATTTATAAGAAGCTGTTCCTTGTACTCTGAGGCCTATTTTCTTCAACGGCTGATCCAGATTGATGAACAGATTTCAACATGTTGCACCATCATTACTACACACTATTTCCTACAAGGGCTTCAACTCGGACCAAGCACAAAGACCCCGAATGGCTGCGTGCAGGTGCACCGAGGTCGTACCACTGCCATGACATTCATCAAAGTAACCATCGGCTTAACCTTTTGGATAATATTTCGTTTCCACTTTCTCCCACCACTTATTCCTGGACATGCTGGTTGGAGTGCTAGAGTCTATCCCAGCTGTCTTGAGGCAAAATGCAGAGAGACACAGGTGCACTCACTAGCACATTCACTCTTACCCACAGGCAAGTTGGGGTCTCCAATTAGCTTAACCTGCAAATATGAAATAATACCCAGAGGAAACCCAGAATAATAATAAACAAGACAAACATTTTACAACCTGTTACAGTTCCAGCAGCTATTATTTAAATGAATGTACGATGCATACAATAAGTTAAATAAATGTTATACGTTTTTGCAGCTGAGTACACACTGTATTGTTACGAGTGCTTTTGTTAAGATAATATTGTTAAAAACTAATTAAAATGGTTGTAGTTATATGGATGAGCTGAAGGCAATACATACACATGGTATTTTCCCCCGTATTACCAAAGTTTATATCATTCGCAAACTTGGAAACTAAATCATCGTTTATTAGTGATCGTATCTAATAAACCTGGCTGCCGGCAGGATCTTCATTTACCACCAATAATACATTCTGCTCATCGGTAATATCCAGCATGTAACGGACTCACACACAACAGGCTAGACGGTTTAGTCACTTCTGCAAGCGTCAATCATATTTTCAACAATGAAATCTAATTTCTCCCAGAAATGGTCCTGATGTTATCGCCGGCTTTGCATCAGTATGTCACTACGAAAGTAAGGTCTGCTTTGAGTGCCGCAGCCTTGAAACATGACTACACTTTGCAATATTACATAATGGTCCAAGCGTGACAGGGGCTGTAGCGAGATGCATCATCCCTAGTGTGGGTTGCCTTAGGCAGGAATGATTAAAATCAGATACCACACATACTCGCATGTGAAGCTAGAAAAGGTCATGACTTTTCAGTAAAAGGAGAAAAGCGAGTCATAATTCAGAGTGATGTGTCAACAAAACACCTCATCACAACTCCTGCCGAAGAGGCTTTATTTAATGTGCGCCTCCAAAAGTCGAGAGCACAGTCAGCCGACCAATCCGAGGTCACGTTAAAATAGCTTGAATGCAGGCCAAATCAAACGCACACAGATCTAATTGTAGTGGAGGAAAACATCTTAGCAGCTCCTTACATGGAAGCTAGCTGAGAGTCAACCGGCATGTGTGGCCCACACACTCACACGAGCCCATCCAGAATGTATTCTAGAGCACATCTCTGAGATCCAACAGATTCTATTCCCATTGGACGCAAGCCACCATGGACGGTTACGGTTCGATAACATCTGGAATCACCAGGGAACCTGTTACTGCTACAGAATAAAGCTCTCACTTTGACAAATGGCAGCGCTGTTGTGTGCCCTTTGTACAAAATGATCCACACTTGCTAAACTATTAGGATTGTTACTATAATTGATTGATCATTCTTGTTACTACTATAATAATACTAATAATAATTCAAATTATTCTAATTATAACTACAGAGAGAGGAAGAGAATTCAACTAAATAAAAAAAAAAACTGGACTTAGTTCATTTAAATGGATGTATGGAGGGATGAATTGATGGAGTGATGAAAAAGAGACGTGAGCACTGGCCTCATCCGGCCCGTGATTGGCTTCTGTCCTGTGGTTCAATGTCATCCTGTCGAGCCCTGCTCTCATTGGCCTCCAGAGCATTCATTAAGGCCAGCACGAGGCAAACGTTAAAGACCTCTGCAGCTGGACCAACCATGTAATTCACAAGCGGACACTTCCCGTAGGCGACGCTCTAATGACAATAATCTGTAGATTACAGAGCAGAGAGGGGCGTTTAGCACAGACAGCCTGCCTCCCGCCAACTCCACTCCACTCCCTTTAATCACCTGTTGTTCTAGTAGAATGTTGAACAAATGTTAACCGCTTACTTGTGTCAAGTTTGAAAATTAAACCTTTGTTATCACCATTTGGTTTTTTAGGGAGATATCTCATTTCTTGTTCCATCTAGATGCAACTGGTGAGCAGCTGAAGCTTTTTCCACCAAGGGCAATTTTAGTCTCTGCCAATTATCCTGACCTGCATGTCTATTAGGAGTGGGTGGGCAAGCACAGGAACCCCAGGCCCAGCACGGACCCTCGGTGGAGGAAGGACTGAGCTGCAGGATAGCAACGCTGTCTACTGGGTCCCAGCTGGCCTTGAACCAGCCGACCAAAACACAAACAATGAAACTTTGAACAAAGGCACAGACGGAACCCGGGTTACCGGGGTTAGTCGTTAGACTTTCAGTACACTGGAAAGTCTAACGTCTGCTGTACACGCTACTGTCTTGTATGACGATGCTGTGTGCATGGTCATACATGTATCAGCATACTGTACCTGATGTTAGTCTCCAGTGTTACTTGCATGTTCCTGGAAGTTGTCTACTACTCTGTTGTATAACTCAAAGTATATCTGGAGCTGGAGCTACTCCGTAGAACTACTAACTAATGTCCCCAGTATTACTTTAGTTGAATTGGAGCTATTGCCAGGTATAACTAAAAGCATACTGTACCTAATCTTATTTCCTAGTATTACATCATTTGCATTTGAGTTACTACCAGGTATTACTTGAAATATGGAGGTGGACAGATAAATGATAAATTCTTGTCAAGGCGTTGATGAAGGAATTGATTGATTGTCAACATCACGTCCAGGGTGCGGTTCATTCTCAGACAGATATCCGAGGACTAACGATAGACATCATCACGCCACACAGAGGCTGTCTGTCTCTGTCACATTTGAAAAGTTCAGTGAACAACAATCCTGCTGTGCACTTTATTCAGCCCTGCCGAATAAACAAGATGGAGGCTGGCGATGGGGCGAGTGTCACTGAGGTGGATCCCGCTCTTAAGTCCCCTGTGTCTTCTTTATCATCTCCTTCTTTCATTGACCAAATGTGCAATAGGGCTCTTGTGTCCCCCCCCCCCCCCCCCCCCCCCCCCCGGACCACGGTCAGGTGGCCCAATCTCATAGACTCATACTTGAATGGTTTCCCAATTTGCCCGTTGAATTACTTTTTCAGAATACCTCCTCAAGAGGACGTTGGAGCAAATCCCCCCCCAATTTGCATCTCTATCTCTGAGAGGCTACTAAGTTGGTGGATTACTTTGGGAGGAGACAAAGATGAAGAGGCTTGTTGATGCGTGTGTGGCTGTGTGAATATGCAAGGCACCGGAATGTGTGACCACTTCAAATGAACCCCGGCACAACAACCACAAAAAGACGGCGCTGTACGTGTGCATGCAAAATAACAAAAAAATAAACCCTTAAAAATAAATGGACAATTATACAAACTTTAATATTTTCAGTTTTTTTTTAGGGATCATTAAAGCCATTTGGGGATTTCCTTGCAGTAGCCAGCCCTACATGAGGAGATTGGTTCACCCAGAGCACTCAGGAGCTCTGGAGGTGACAGAGAACATAGATCAAAAAAGAACTGAATAATGTCTGACTTCCATGTTCGGTGACCTTTGATGTGAACCTTTTTAAATACGAGTCGGGTCTTGCTCGCTTTCAAAAGTGATAATGAGGTTCAGGGCAGGGGCTAACTAGCTCCTCAATGTTGAGTATTCACATGAACCTGCCCAAGCTGGCTCCTCGAACACATTACCAATCTCTAGATTGGAGATCCCCATTTAACTGAGTGGGGAAAGAACCTGTTAACGAAGGAAAAACCCAACGAGCCTCACGGTTTATTTTAACCCCAAGGCAATTGGGTCCATTTAATTTCCACCCATATGGAGCGGACATGTCTTTAAATCTCCCCAGAGAAACCAGGTCACACATCATTACCACCCTTTTGGTACTCCACATATCTTAGAGGATTAATGTCATGTATAGTATACTTTCAAATGTCAACCACTATGAATTAGCCAATGCATCTCAATACAGCATTGAGTTAAGTATGCTCACGATTGCAAGCATTCATTTGTTACATGCCATCGCTTTAACAATATGTGCACGGTAACACACCGCAAACGCAACAGGAAATGTGTCAAACAATGATAATACATTATTTTCAGTATGTATTTCGGAAAAGATTAACCACGGAAATTAAAACACTGTCCTCCTAACTCCTCCTGGAGTCAGTTTGACAGTTGAACCCGGCAGAGAATACATTTTAGACCTGATCAATCATATGTAGATGTGACATTCAACCCAAAACCGGCCCAGCTGCTGGGGGATAAAAGTCAAGTTCTAGCATTTGACTGGCAAACTCCACAGAGAGGTCTGTGACTGGAATGAGCTTATGGTAAGTCAATGGCGACCCTGAGTGGAATCTCAAGCCAAACAAGTCAAACTGTCCTCATAAAAACCTATGGGCTGAGCTGTCCTACAATGGTGCGAACAAACGGCCAATAAACAAGTAATAAACAAGCCAACAAGCAACTAAACGCTTGCTAATTACACTATCGTTTTTTTGTCACCATGATAAACATATAGGGATCAGCGAATGTGTGGCTAGAAAGCATTGTAGCAGTGTAGAAAGCATGCATTGTGGATGATGATTTCACTCAAGTAATCTCCGAGGGGAAATGGAGTGAATCGTTTGTGTAGACAAAATCACGCAAAGATACATATTTAAACTTCCACATGGAAATCGTGACATTTCTCTGCGCCTCCGGTGTAGATCTGCACCGCAATGGGAGTAAATGAGGCCTGTATGAATCCATGTTGACAAGACTGCTTTACATTTCTCCGCTCACGAGTCCCTTGACCATTCCCGGCGTTCTCGACAGAGCGGAACCGTTTGCCAGGAAAGCGAGCATGCGTGTTTGAAGAGACAGAGAGTGTGTGGTTAAAGAGCTGCGCATGCTGAACAGGCCCTGCGGACCGGCAGCTGCGTGGCTCAGCAGCACGCCGCCATTGATGCTACGTTGTGTTAGCCCGGGTTCATAATCACAGCGTGAGACGGCTGCTCATTTCCCTTTCAAACCCTGCGAAACAACCCGCCCGTGCCGGAGCCAAACTACGTGACCAGACAGCCTAACCGGGAGTGGCAGCCACTTAACATGCTGGAGCTTATTTTTATCCGCCAGACATTACAGTGCCCTCAGCAAACAAATGTTCCATCATCTGCCTTTCTGCAAACACTGTTTTTGAATGTCAGCAGAGGAGGCGCCATTGTTCCGTCTTCATCCTCGGCCCTGTCGGCAGGCCCGGCCCGGGCGGCCCACGCTCATCCTCCTCGCTATGCCCGGCAGCACCTGTGCATCTGCAGTGGAGCCCATGAGGAATACACCAGCGACAAAACACACACACACACACACACACACACACACACACAGTCTGGTCGATAGTCTGGATAGGCAAATATCAGCCTCAACCCTAGGACTGACCTTCAACTGACCAACCGAAATATTATGTGGTGGCGGTGGCGGCGGCGGCGGGCATGGCCTGCTTTATGCTGATGGGCGCGCCTGGAAAGGTCTCAGCCCATGGGACCCTCCCCGCGGCCAGAAATGCAGACGTGCATGGCCAGTGCAAAACACCTCTTCAAACACAGTTTGTCTTCATACAAAAAAAATGGCTTGTCTTTCTGTCTGAGTATGTGCACACGTACGTGTGTGTGTGTGTGTGTGTGTGTGTGTGTGTGTGTGTGTGTGTGTGTGTGTGTGTGTGTGTGTGTGTGTGTGTGTGTGTGTGTGTGTGTGTGTGTGTGTGTGTGTATGTGTGGTTGGGCGTCTGTGTCTGTGTGTGTGCGTGTGTATGCGTGTGTGTTCCTGTGCGTGTATTGGGGAGGGAAGGAGTGGCAGAATAAACACACAGAAATCAGGAGCCAAGCGTATTTAGGCAAATGAGTGTTAAAAATGATAGGACCTAATAGTGCGGCGGGTGGGAGCTGACGCCAAGACGCGACACAGCATCGCCGTCAGTAACGGAAGCCAATAGGATCATCAAAAATGAATGTACAATACAGCAAAGAAGGAGAAACCAAAACAAAAAAAGAAATCCCAGCATGGATCAGCATGCGTGCCCGAGGCTTTGGTTTAAAAACAAGAGGAGATACAGGGAGCTGCGGCGTGAAAACACAACACAGAGTCCTCATAGAGGAGGTGTGGCCCCCGTGGGAGCTCAGCGAAGAGTGGGCCGGGGTGGGGAGGGTGAGAGAGAGAGAGAGAGAGAGAGAGAGAGAGGGTGAAGCCGCTGACCCCTTGGGTCAACAGCACCACAGAAGAAGTAGAGCAGAGACATGCGAAGGGAAGAGACCCTCAGGTGCACAGAGGGAATAATGATACGCTGGAACCCGTCATGGGAGCAGAGCGCCCCGCTCTTCTGGCCGGGTGGGGTCCACGCCGTGGAATGGGAAAATACTCTTAAACGCATTCACACGACCAGCTGTGAGCTGGTCAGACGCAGTGTGCACAAACAAGCCGTGGCTCATATTTAGGAACCTACGGTACTTGACACGCACACTCTCTCACACACACACACCTAGATTTGTTTTGTCTACTTTGTATACTCATCTGTGTCGGTTTTAATAGTTTTATTTCATTTCTTTTCATTAAGCTAATTGGTGGATTCAAAGCATTTGTTTGTGCACATAAGGGGGAAAAAAAGCAATAATGGAAAGTGTGTAGCCTCAGACTAAAGAACAGATTCCCCATGGAAGTGTGTCTTTTGGGTTATTTTTCGTATTTCTACAATAATAAGACATATTTAGAACCCTTATAACCTCTAAAGTTTTGTAAGTTTGCTAATATTAGGAAGCTTATTTTGCATCTTAACAGATCCCCACTGGTCCAAAAGTTGGACCATCAAGTATAAACAGCAAACTGTACAAAAAGACACTGGACAACACCAGTTTCACTTATTCACTTCATATTTCAAAAGCAAGTGTTTCAGAGGTACAGATATTCATGTCTCGTCACTAGACTCGGGCTCGCAGTGATTGCATTTGGACTTGGATGTCAGGTATGACATCTTATTCATACTGTACATATTAGTTATACATCCAATATATGGGTTGACTCGTATCTATTCAAGCATTCAAATCCTAGGGACTCAAACTCTACGGTGTCAGACTGATGTTATGGTGTCTCAGACACATGTTGTGGTGGCTCAGACTCATGTCATAAGACTTGGAATCAAGCACTGAGGACTCAGACTTGAGGTTCTGTGACTCTACTTCAACAATCCTGGAAGCTACAGAATGTAAGCGGCAGGCATGGCCCCCAATATCGATAAATTACTTGAAAATATTTAAAGAATCAAATACTTTGAGATATGTCAACAGTCACACAACAAGTGGAAAACCTGAGTCTGACAAAACAAGACCGAAGACGAATGGTTACCGGACAATGGGAGATCTTGGTTCTTTCTGGCCGTGTGGCTGACCCCTGTTAAGACGGGTTAAGTGTGTCTCTTGGAAGATGCCAGGAGTCCACAGTGTCAGTGGCCGGTGGCAGATGGCCGACGAGAGGGCAAACCCATATTGAGTACTACAGGAGGCCGGCGGGCCGGGCCTCCCAGCGCGCAGCCACCTGTGCTCCCATGCAGCATAATTAAACTAGTGTTCGTCAACAATCTCCCTGGCACACAGCCCTGACTCATGGCCCTGGTGTGGCACGCAGACGCGACCAGCCAGAGGAGTAAGCGTGCTGGGTTATAGATATACAGAATAACTCAGGCCCTTCTCACACTCACACACTCGGCCCCAGTCCCCTTGACTTCTACAAATGAGGGGAATCTCATATCTGTGTATGTCTGAATCGTGAAGCTGGAACTACCTAGCTGTGCATGAACGCCACGCCGGTATACCGATTGTGTTTTCCTTCTTCTCAATGGAACAATGCACGGTCCCGGCACAATAGCATATTATCTGTAAAACCTTGTCCTTTTAGATGTGCAATTCTACAGTGCAGCACCACAGCGCTTGATGCATCGTTTTGGACAAAGCCAACGCACTGCGAGTGCTCGAGTGCTCGTTCTCTTGTGTGCTACCATTTGTGTTGCAGGAGGGCTTGGAACCGGGGAGGCAAGCTCCATAAATGACAAGTAAGTGCTGGCCTTTTCAGCCCATTAGCATTCACACCACTTATTCCATTTCTGTTTCATCTAAACTACTCTCGCTGATTGTTGTTGTATTGGCAATTTGCATACAGGACTCGTACAGGAGGAGGGTGAGGGTTACACATTGAACGACAATACCTTGATGTAGTCTTCTAGTCGTGTGTACATTCGTCTCGCCCCGAGCAGGACTGAGAGAGGTGTACCGTGGGGGCAGGAGGCACTGACGGCGTGCGTGATTTCAGGGAAGGAGCACAAGTGGAAGCCGGCCTCGGTGAAGCGCTGCCCTAGCTCCTCGCCGCTCCTGCCGTCTTCCTCTCTCAGGATGCTGCCCCCAGCATCGCGGCCGCCCTCTCTCAGTATACTGCCCACAGCGTAGCGGCCGCCCTCTGCCTAGACACACAGAGAGAGAGAGAGAGAGAGAGAGAGAGAGAGAGAGAGAGAGAGAGAGAGAGAGAGAGAGAGAGAGAGAGAGAGAGAGAGAGAGAGAGAGAGAGAGAGAGAGAGAGAGATTTGTACATGATGAAACAGGAAGATGGTAAAGGTAATACTTTGTTATTATTAATAATAATAAATTATTATTATAATAATACGTTGCAAATTAAAAAGTACCTTTAAAGAATCTGTATCATGATGAACTGGGAGGGGGCAGCGGGGGAGCACATACATACATACATACATACATACACACACAGTAGCCTTTGTTATAGGGATACCAGTGATAGCGTAGGCTATAAGATGACTGTAGACACCATCACAACCATTTACTGGATTGCCCTATTCATTGTCAGTTCACATTTTTGAACCCACAAAGCACCCTGAACGAGAGATGGCATGACAACGTCTTCATTATTATGCCTTCCCTCTTAAAAAAAACCATGAGAGCCTACTTAAAGAATACGGATCAAAACCTTGAAACTTGCTCATTATATTTAGTTATTCCACCTTATCTCCTTTGCTAAAGGAAATCCCCAATAGACTACCCCGGTCTAACAAACGTTGAGTCCAAAATATATGTCGCATATTATTATACAAATTGAACACCTCAGCCAAAAATAAATGATTTTCAATGCCAAGCAGGTTTAAGGGATGTATTCTCATTAGTGCAAGTCAGAGCACTAGTTTCAATGGAGTATTGGGCAGCTCCACAACCATTACATTTGACCCCAATCTGAACGGCCATTAAAAAAGAACTTCCAATACTACAATTCTCTGGCGAGCCTCTTCACCATGGTCCACTCTTAGCTCCTTCAGTGGGGCGACGACGTTCTGAGTAAGGGTTGTTCTTCCTTCATACATCTTGTATTGTTGTTTTTTTTCTATTACACTTCACATCCCACGCTATGAGCTGTAAGTGGCCGAAATGTGCTTTGGCTATGTGCTGCGGCCAATGCCTAACCTTATTTACTGCCTGCATTTCACAAAGATATCGGTAATGACTCAGTGCTGCGAATCACGCATTTTCAAGCTTCAACTGTAATTTGATATTGTAATCCCTCTAGGTAGGTAGAGATATGGGCCAACAAGTAAGAGTATGTGCATGTGTGCACAAAAGGTTATACATTCAATTTCGTCAAGAGTAGGGAGAAAAAAAGAAAGTGTGGAAATTTTGAATTTGATACGGATAACCTGACTTTCATTTCATAGTGGCAAGGAAAGTGTGCAACGCCAACAACTTCAGAGGACTTTTGTAATAGGTTCTGCATGCATATTAGAAGTCTGGGGTGAGGCAGGGTGTTCAGCATATAGAATAGGCTCTGACTAATTGTCTTCTCAACACGGTGTACGTACGCCATACACATGTCATTGAGATTACTTTGATTTTATTGATTTATATAATTGTGTTACGTTTCAGGTTTATAAAAAAAAACGTAGTCATTTTTTCTACAACAACGGATAAATAGAGAAGCAGTGCCCATGTGAATCTCTGTCCTACTCAACAAGCCTGTTCACTCGGCTGAGATGAGAGCCCTCCAGACACAATGGATAGAGCATTCTTCAATCTCCCAAATTCCAAATCAATAGAGTAGAAGTGAAAGTGAAACTGAACATCCATCCACAAATAAAACATTGTAGCACTGATATGAAACTTCTTTGGGGATTAAACTAGGAATGGCTGTTGCAACGATTCCAAAAAACAGCATCACCAAGTTTTCACTGACGTCACCTAACCTGTCCTTGGTCTTGCAACCCTTTTGACAGCGATGTAGTGACTGTGTATGTGGTGACTACCACAAAACCACCATCTGCGAGATAGGTGTGTGGAGAGATGAGTCATTCTGATTCCACCAGCGTAGTTCTGGTTGTCAGAAAATTCCTCACTTTGACTGTTTTGGTCCGAAGGGCCT
Organism: Micromesistius poutassou; assembly: GCF_964030765.1. NCBI lineage: Eukaryota > Metazoa > Chordata > Actinopteri > Gadiformes > Gadidae > Micromesistius > Micromesistius poutassou. Next base: position 2,278,627 of record NC_140272.1, read on the forward strand.
CAGAAATCTGACCCTGGCCGGAAAAAAACCTCATGGAAGCCACAGTGCAGCACATCTCGTCTTTGCCCTGTTATTGATTCACAACCTGTCCCACTTTCCCTTACGGTGCCTCCCTCATACTAATGAAAGAGGAACAAATACACACAAGGTACTACGGTGGGGGAGCACACTGGGAAAGAAGAAGTAAAACCCCTCCCAGCGTTCAAAGTGCGAAGAGCTGTCCAGGACGAGGGTGCAGTGAGTGGGGTCTGTAATCCCCGCTTGCTGTTTGAAGCCAGAGAAAGTGCTAGATCCAGCCCTGTATCCATGGCAACCATCTCAGGGTTTACTACGCAAGCTTTTGCACATGTCGTTTATTTAAACAATTATTAATGGCAGAGCAGAGTGAACTCGACCCTCCTCCTCCTTGGACATATGTTCTTTGGATTATATGTCAACATGCCTCCCATAAAACTATAAAATAATAACATTGGTGGCTGGAGCACATTCTGGAGCTGGGACTCTAATGACCTGGGATCATTAAGCCAATTAGCTGAACTTGGATCAGAACTTGGCTGTGACTGTGTGCAGACGAGCAAGGACCCATGGCTAGCCTAATTGCAGGCTTTGGGAAAAGGGGATAGTATAAAACAAAAGGGTTTGGAAGTGGGGCAAGAAAGAGCTATTCAATTCCGGTTACATTCCGTTGTTGTGGTGCACAGCCATTGGTTGTTATGCAATTCCGAGATAGAAAATTAGCCTACTGCATATTTTTACATAGTTGACAAGGTCTGCAGGCTATAAGATGGTATAGGTCTCCTCTTGGTTTAATAACTGTTTGGTGTCACCATAGGGGAGGATTGGAGGGGATGGATTAATAAAATGACTTAATTACATTTACCTACAAGGTGGCATGCATGGTGATGACCCCAGGTTAAATTTGTTGATTTATTGAGCGATATGCACCATGAATCAACTTAAATGACTAGTTAACAGGGCCCTTTCATATGACTGGTCTGCTTTAAGACTAGATAATAAAGCAGGGATCTGCTTTTGCCTCTGTCATTACAGTCACTATGCTACTTTTTACAAGAAAACCTGCATTTTATATCATTCATTTGGCACACATTCAACACGGGACATGTATTTTACCATGTACATCATAAACCAATGTTTGGACAACAAAGCAATTTGAAAAATGTAATACAAATACAAATAACAGATGCTTCTGGGTCTAGAAAAACAGCACAGCCATCCATATGGCACAGATAGAAACCGGGTCATTTTACCGGCCCACAGACATTACACATGTGGGAACAGAGACAATATATAACGAAAAGACTTAAAAGAGGGAAGGAACAAAAACGTATTGAAATTAACTATAGCTGTTACCGTTTATGGAACATGGTTCTACCACCATCTAGCGGTCGACTGAAAACATAATAAAATTCACATTTACATTCATCGAAGACGAGCTAAATATGAAGCTTGTACTAGCAACACCAAAACATATGTACTGATTTAATTGCCTAAGAAGGGATGTACATGTTTACCTTTTTAGGATCATCATATAATACCCGAATGTTGGCCACCTTAGGTTCAATACTCCTACACTCCATCAAAACTTGTTCCCAGTCTCTGTATGGTCCCTCCTTGAATTTATAGGCCAGTGTAATGTTCTTGATTGGAGGACAGCCAGACCGTATGTTAATCTCGGAGCCATTTCTCAAGTACAAAACAAACCCAACTATAGTTCCCAGAACACTAAGTATTATACAGAGAAATGCCCATTCTGACATAACTGATCCCAATGCTGCTAAATCAACTGGTTTCAACGTCGAACCAAAAGTCTAAAATAATTATTGTGATTAAAACTTAGATTTTGTTAATATATTTCACTATTTCGTTTGAAGAGTCCAACTTAATACATCCATGGAGTACCACACATGCTTGTAACTTAGCGGACACAGCTCTCAAGTATATTTGTATCACTTGAAACCACTTCCTGGATGATACCATTATGTCGCCGCAATAGGTGGGTTGTGTCGTTGACATGGCCTTAGAAAACAAACAATGGCCAGTAGTATTTACTGCTTCGGTGTGTTCCTTTTTAATATGGAGCATTTAAGGAAAGAAAGATACATCGGTTGGTCGCTTGCTTCTGTTTTCGTTTGATATCGAATATACCTTATTTTTTTAAAAGGTTTGCTCGTAACGTATATAATGTGTAGGCAGCAGGGCGGCTCGGTGGCGCCCCCGTCGGCGCGTCGAGTCATTACCTCCAGTCACTCCGAACCAAAGCAATATGGCGGGCCAGGAAGATCCAGTCCAACGAGAGATCCACCAAGATTGGGCCAATCGAGAATACATAGAAGTCATCACAAGCAGTATAAAGAAAATTGCTGACTTCCTGAATTCCTTTGGTAAGGAGAAACATATCCAACGCACTTGTAATCGTATTCAGAATAGGAGATATTAACCCGTGTAGTTGTAGCAACACCCCGTACAGCTAACGTAGCTAACCTTAACTGAGCTAGCGTAAGATGAATGTGATGTTTACGGCCACTCCCAATACTAAATATTGTCATTTTTTATTTGCTACTCGTAATAAGTGTTACTACGATTTATGACTTCGGGGACACGGTTTAAAGGGAATACTGGGATGTTATCATTGTAATATATTGTGACGCCTGTCTCGGTGTTATTGAGTATGGTTCCCTTCAGTGTTCGGGTAAACTTGCTGTCACTGGACACAGCCGCACGGAGGTTCCGTAGACCTCCATAACCCCTAATGTGTTGCAATGTTGTTACAGACATGTCGTGTCGGTCCCGGCTGGCCACACTCAACGAGAAGCTGACTGCGTTGGAAAGGCGGATTGAGTACATTGAAGCGAGAGTACGTAAACGGATGGTTCATGTCGTTTTAATGTCGGTGCAAAGCAAGTCATAATAATAATAAGACTAACGTGCTTGTTTCTCCCCACACAGGTCACAAAAGGAGAGACTTTAACCTAGAATCTTCGCGGGATGTGGAAATCCGAGCATCACCGACCCCCTTCACCACCAGTCAACATTTTTCATTCGATGTCTTGGAAAGTCATGTTCAATTTGGGACCATGTGAATATGTTTAATTGTCCAGTTTTTATATGATACATGAGTATGGTGTGTATGTCTGAGCGTTTTTTGTCCCCTCTCAGTGTTGTTGCAAATCCTTCTGTTTTTCCTTTGTTTATCTACAATATTAAGCATCTTTGTTTAATTAATACAAAGTAATTCATTAATACAAGGGTAATAAATGGATAACCCCTCCTGTGCCATGCTTTACTAGTTGTGTGTTCAGTCTTATGGCCTTGTAGAGTATATTGTTGGTAATTTAAAAACTCGTTTTAATGCTGTAATAAAGGGAACATAATGACTTAACTGTTGTGTTTCTCTTAACTCTGTTTTTCTTATTATATAAATCATGACAATATATATGAAATATGACTTTAAAAATAGACGCTGTGAGTGACTATGCTGTGAGTCTTTAGTGTGGTGTTTTTGGGTTAACAAACGTGAAACAGTAAAGCACTATTGGACTAAAAGTGGTACCGTAGGCCACTATCTGGGCATTTTGTGAAGTTGGGCTCAGGCCTTTGTCTTTATTCTCTGTTTTGTGTACATCGGCTCCATGTTTATTTTATAAATCTAGGTGTATTGTCAATGTACCGTTCAACATTGGTCAGAGACCTCCACCCCACTTCAACGCAATGGACTTGTTTGATGGGTTTTATTTATTAAAAATTATTAAACACCGCTCTTTTTGAGTTACTCAAATAGAGCCGTCGTTACTAAAAACTAATGTCTAATGTAGCATCGAAAGTAGAGGCATCGAGGTAGACCAAAATTTTATTTCAGCATGTGAAAAGTGCAAATGTTTCATTTTGATACAGACGGGAGGGGGAAAACAGTAGATTCCCAGATTCCATTAGAAATCAAACTCCCAACCATGGACGCATGGATCTTGTCCCAAAGCCTCCCCCAACCAGAGAAGCCTCAACCTCTTCACGATCGATCTAAATTACCCAGCATGCACATCGGCTTGCCCTGATGCATGTTGGGATAAAGAAAGGGGACGCATCGCTGTGTTCGGGGGTTTGATTCAGCGAGTCCTTGAATTGCCAATGATTTAGGCCTAGATGGTGACTGCACTCAAGCTAGTAATCGAATCTGAAAAGCTGCGTACCACCCATTCATAACACAATCTGAGCAGTGCGACACGTTCTCCATAAATACGTGAGTTTGGTACATTTTATAACCGTATGAGCTACGAGGTCGTGTTGCGAGGGTGAACGGACTTGTTTTCAACATGTTTCGATATAACGCCTAGTTCTTGTTGATCAGATCGGTAATGGGTTGGCATCGTTCATACGCTGTTTATTAAATACGGAACCTACTATTTAGTGATACTCGTGTTGTCTCCGTGGACACTTTTGTTCTTGTTTTAAGGTCGTGTTATTGGTGAATCTGTTGAGACATGGGGGGCGACAAGCGGTGAGTAAAAAAACAAACATCATACCTGACCAGTGACCACCTTATTAGACAGCTTTCGAGTCTGAATATATTTCTGGCTGACTTGTGTTGCTGCTTTAACAATAAACAAATAGTACTATAGTAATAGTAAAGGACTGGATTGGTTATAATCTAGGGCATAGAGCATGTCAAATAATGCATTATTCCACGACTATAACTCATCCGTAAATCATGTTAAATACAATATATTTTCTGTATAACGTTAGAACCAATCAAGGATTAGAGACATAAGTTACCAAACATAGGAATCAATAACATACCATCACGTAAATGTCATGCCTGATGATGCTCTAAACCTCAAGAAACACAATGTTTATTATTTGTAAAAAGACGTAGCTTTGCTATTACCACGGGCATGAACTTTGTTTATTTGCAAGTGTCACCCGTCAGGTGGTTTCCAGTAGAGATCCATTCCATGTAAGCCGACTCCAGATCCCTCACCCCTAGAGAAAGTGGAATGCGAGTTTGTCTACTATCTGAGTTGTTAATCTAAAATCTGGTTTGTGAGGCCGTCGTTTCTTAAATTACCATAGTACGGAAGTTTAAGAATAGTAGGCTTTTTAAGGGTCATCGGATTCTAGTATCAATAGATGAGGACAAATACTTACTACACTTTTTTTGATGGATAGTATTTTAATAAGTGTACAATTCTTTGTGCATCTCATGGATTTTCTGGATAGGATTAGTCGCACTGAGCGAAGCGGCAGATACGGCTCAGATCAGTCACGTGGCGACCCGGAGTGGCGGGAGAGACGAGGACGTGATCAGGACCGAGAACCAGACCGAGACCACGACATGCGGCGCTGGGGTGAAGACAGACGAGGTGACCGCTACGACGGAGACCGGCGAGGAAACCGAGACCAGAGTCCAGAGGTAGAAGCCCATTCCAGGCATTGGTTTTTTCTCTGCACTGCAGAAAAAAACCCTGGAAATCCAGAGTTCTCGCGAGAGCACAATTTGAAGTTGCTCAGCGAGTCACTCTCGGAACGAGCAATATACCCACTCCCCAATTCCCCTGGCCCAGAACATTAACCAATCACATCGTGTATCTGATATAGGTGCCTTTTTTGCCCTTTTTGGCTTTTTTACCGACCAGATATGGCAAGAGTCTTATCTATTGGTTAGCTCTGCTGGTCTGGATACGTCACCCCCTGTATTCTTCTGATTGGTCGTAGTGTTATCCAATTGCGTGCAGTGATATTTTCAAATGCATGATTGCGCCCCTCGAGTTGGGCCGTTTTCATTACTCGTTGCCGGACCCTACAGCTTTCTAGATGTGGGTCTGGATTTCCAGACTACCCATACTTAGCAGTTGCCCTCCTCACCTTCTTTTCTCTCTGCACAGATCTACCAAAGAGAGCGAAAAAGGCGGAACAGCGACCGATCCGAAGACGGCTATCACTCTGACGGAGACTACTCAGAGCAGGATTTCCGTAGAGAAGCCGGAGATGATAGGAAGAGCAAGACCATCATGCTGTGGGGGCTGCCTCATAACATCACTGAGGATGAAGTTAGTATTGCTTTTGTCCGCCATGGAGGAACCAACCTTTTTATTTTGGGCTCGGGAGTTGGGACCATGCAAATGTGTATTGGAAGTTCATTTTGGAATTTGAATAAGGTGCAGTATGTTGAATGCTGTAAACTAACAATTCTAACGGGATTCTGTGTTTGTTTCCAGATTCGCGGTGCAATAGAACCCCTGGAGGGCCCTCAGCCAGTAGACATCAGGCTGGTGAAGAAAAAGACAGGTGAGGGACAAGTGTACCATGGACCCAGTGTTCCACCCCCAGGTCTCTGACCATAGGACCCATCTGCTTCTGTGTAGTCCTGTTTTGCAATAGCAGTGTAGAAGAATGGTTTTGGATTATTTCTACAAGGAACGGAAAAAAACAAAATGGCCTCCGTATTATTCCAATGTGTTGTGGATGTAGAGGGTAAGTAGGAATCGGCAGGAGTATTCCTATTTGGGGAAATGTCAAGTGGCAGCACCACACTTTGTGGTATAAGAAGTGACGTTCACCGAGATGTCTTGCTATGGTCAAACTGGTAGGGAATGTTTGCCCAAACAACAAGAGTTTGAAACATATGCCCTTGGACTCTGACTAACACGCCTCCCGTCTATATTTGAATGCTGTCTCTAGGTATAAGCCGAGGTTTCGCCTTCGTGGACTTTTATCACTTGCAAGATGCTACCCGATGGATGGAGACCAATCAGGTTGCTTTACAATCGCCAAGCCTAGAATCTACCTTGGGGATATGAAAAGTTATCTAAACAGCAACCAGAATGCATTGAATAAGCACTGTGAAAAATGCAAATACAGTATAAAAAAGTATGCTGAATAATCTCCATACACAAGCACTCATGTTGCTTCTCCCAGAACGCTAAAGATGATATTGTCATCCCACAAGGACTATATATTATCACTGAAACCCCCCCGGAGAACGCAACAAGAGAACAGTGGCATTGCAGAGTTGAATGTAGACTTCCACTTCAACATTTTTCTTTAACCGAGATCTAGAATTTGTTTTTATTTATGACTTTCATTTTCTCTGTTCTATTGTTTGGTGCGGGATGCCCACCTCTGGTTTTACAGAAGGCAGTCAAACAATTCCATCAGGATGACATTTGTTCCAGCTCAGTCTGGGCATTCGGGTCCCAAACACCTTTTTTTTTTTTTTTTAACCAGCCCTCTATGCACCATTCACACATACACACCCATATGGCTGCCTTTAACTCACATCTGAGAGTGGAGGGCTTCCCTCTTCTCCCTTCCATCACTACTTGCTCTGTAGAGAACAGGACCCACCGTGAAAACAGGACTGATTTTGTTTCATTCCCTCCCATTCTTGCAGAAATGTCTGACAATCCAAGGCAAATATGTGGACATGCAGTACAGCAACCCTCGGAACAAGTTTGAAGACTGGCTTTGTAACACTGTAAGTCGCTGCTCTGGCTCGATTTCATAGCCACTTTGCCCCGTCTGTGATTGTACAGAAGCTCCCCTTCGATTTCTAAGCCTCTTTCTAGAGCTATGTGATGTCCTTTAGTCTTATCTTATGGTAAACTAATTTGAGGGGTGGTAATGGGTAGATAAGCCGACGGTGTCTTATCACAGGTAAGTACGGTATGCTGCATCAAATTGGATGAGTGTTTTCTTAAGGCAGCACTATTCAGGGCCTTAGCTGTATAATCAATAAAAATGATGTAAACGGTTACTTTCAGTGTGGCCTGTACAATTTCCGGAGGAGGCTGAAGTGCTTCAGGTGTGGAGCAACCAAAGCCGGTAAGTAGTTTGTCAACCAAGAGGCCGCTAGCTGCAGCCTTCTGGAAATCCTCAGACACGGTGCTGGGCTGCAGCACACGGCAAAACCAATAGATGCCCATGTGCTAGACCTACCTGCATTGTTCAGTGGGGAATGGTTAGCGTGACAGCTACTCATCGAGTAGCTTCACTCGATAAGTGCAGATTAAACTGTGAGTACAGATGTAGGTCTTCCAGAGTTAGGCAAGGAGCTGGGCATCTTGTTCCAGCATGCATACAGGTAGTGTGAGATCAGCAGGGAATTGGAAACCCTGAAACCGTAGGCCGGGAGTGGAACAGTCTGACCACTAGACGGTACTGCCGTGTTAGTGGGACGTTAGGAGGTTCCATTGTTTCCCCCGGTTGCCTTAGGGCAAGGTATTTGAGATGGACAGATGAACAAGATGTAGGCCAATGCATTGGGAAATAAAACCACAACTCTGGAACCGACGCTAATGTCCCCATGTCAATTATGTCATTCTCTTAACAGAGGGTGATGGCGGCGGCCCCTCCGGAGTCACTGAGCCCCACCCCACGCCAGACTTTTACGGGGACAGTAAGTTAATCCTTGACCTCAACCACTCAAGAACAAGGCAGCTCTGCTCCTGCAGTTACACGGTATCGTTATTAATGTGCTATGTCTCCCCTTTTTTTTTCACCTCTGTGCAGCCATCATCCTCAGAAATATAGCCCCTCTGACCACGGTTGAGGCCATCCTGACAATGTTGGCGCCCTACGCCAATCTCCTGCCCAACAACATCCGCCTTATCAAAGACAAGCTGACGGGCCAGAACAGAGGCTTTGCCTTCGTGCAGCTCTCCTCTCCGTTGGTAAACTGTCAATATTTATAACCGATTCATTCACTTTAATAAGATTCACACCGAGGGATTATTGCTAATCAATGTACCCTTTGTTTATAATGTAATTGATTTGCCCAATTGCCACTAGAGTGTGAATGAAATAACAAAATCCCACTAGTCTTTTAATCCGCATACTTGTCTTTCCCAGGAGGCTTCTCAGCTGCTGACTATCCTGCAGGGTCTGCAGCCTCCGTTGAAGCTGGATGGGAAGACGATAGGCGTGGACTACGCCAAGAGTGCCAGGAAGTACGTCCCCTTTGAGCCTGCTGTGGGATTTTCTAGTGTAGGAAGCCCCGGCCCCATCACTCAATGAGGAAATCACCAACCAGCTTGTCTTAACAAAACAACTTGTGCCATCAGGGACCTCTTGCTTTCCGACGGGAATCGTGTCAGTGCCTTCTCCATGGCCAGCACGGCCATCGCCGCGGCCCAGTGGTCCTCTACTCAGGTAGGTCCACAGTTCACGGTTCCCTCAGAACAAACCGGATGTGCTCCCATGTGGATATCAAACGGAGAACCAAAGCAAACGGAGCCTTGTTCTGTCTCTAGGCACAGCAGGGCTCGGACGCCATGTCGGAGTACAGCTATCTGCAGGAGGGCTACGCGCCATTGTCTCAGGTCAGTCCAGACTCTGTGTCTGCACATCGCCAGTAGGGCTGAACGATTTGGGGGAGATAATCGAATTGCGATATATTTCGACCAATATTGCGATGTAGTGTGCGATTTTTATTTCTAAAGTTTGTTATGTTCTGTATTAATCACTAAACAAGTATTAAATCAATCTATAGTAGGGACCGACACAACATTGGAAGCAGTCAACATATAAACTGCTTTCCTTTAGGCCAGGCCTTTGTGTTGAGATGAATTGATCCATGAATTGATATTATAACATCTTTTTTAACTATTGAATTGTAAAAGAAAAATAAATACGAATCTTACTGATCTCCAGCCAGTAACCGGAACAAATCACATGGCGATGTTTGTTTGAATTTGATTAATTGTTCAGCCCTAACTGCCAGCGCTGGGAGGCTTTGTCTCTCATGTCAACAGCCACGGGCTCAGAAAGGTGTTGACGCATGTAATGCATGATTGGTAACCACTGTGTGTAACTGCTTGATGACAGGACTACCAGGCGTACTACCAACCAGCCGGCGGGGCGGAATCCTCCCAGGCCAATGGAATACTTGGAGGTAAGCTTGGATGGAAATAGGAAGTGGAAATGGGTTTGTTTGTTTATTGATTGAAGTTTACAAATTCATGGGTTTCCTTTGCTAAATTGGAAAAAAAAAAAAAAAGAATAAGAATTTATATTTTAAAAAGCTAATAAAATGTTCATGCAAACTCTTAATCGAACGATGTTGACTGTGATCCAATATGGTGGTTAGTTGTAGTATAAAATGATATATTTCCTTCCTTCTAGCGGCACCTGTGGCAGCCGGTGTGATAATTTCCCAGACCGCGCAGGTGTACCAACCACAAATCATCAGCCAGCCGGCGGTCATGGTAAGACCTAACCCCTGGTCCTCGCACTGCACACTGCAGTTTCCACGATTGCAATGTAATGGTTGTTTTTTAAGGCCTCCCCTAACCAATGCAACTTGTAGGCCTCTCACGTTGGCCACCTGCTGGAAGCAGCCCACCATCATGCGCTGCCGTCAGCTGCTACAACCGTCTGCGGAGCAGCTGCCACCACCACGCTACAAGCCTCGGGACAGAATCCTAACGCCGGTATGAGCACGCTATACCCCATGCCAAACAATCCCTCCTGGCTACAGTGTTGTTGAATTCATTATACCATGTATTAGGGCTGCTCGATTATGGAAAAAATCATAATCACGATTATTTTGGTCAATATTGAAATCTCGATTATTCAAACTATTATTTTTGAGTTTGAAAACATGATGCATTTATTCATAATTTCGCTCCAAAAAAAACACTTTGTAAATGAGAACTTCGAAATTTCCCCTTAAAAATATACACAGAATGGTCAAATAAAAAATAAAGTCCAGATATGAATCCAGCTGTTCTGCAATTTCTATAAAAAATTATTATTATTATTATTTTTTTTATCATTTCAACTTTTAACGATAACGATTATATTAGTTTGGTGATCATTTCACTCTGAAATCGAAATCGCGATCAAAATTAGATTAATCGACCAGCCCTACTATGTATGCATTCATTTAGTTCACCTTAAAAAAACATTTCTAACCGTTCCTAAACTCTGGTGCAGGATTGACCATGTAGAACACGTCATTAGGAGGTTAGCCTGAGTGATCCGATCATATACACATGTTAAATGTGTTTTGCTTTCGACAGCTGCCCCGGACATATCCACCTATCAGTACGACGAATCCTCTGGCTACTACTACGACCCACAGACCGGCCTGTTCTACGATCCAAACTCTCAAGTATGCACCGCCCACAACATATCGCCTTTACACATGTGTTGGCTGAAACTCCCTCCGAATGGGCTCTGATGTCGCAGTGTGTCTCCCCCTTTTCCCCCTGTAGTATCACTACAACGCCCAGACCCAGCAGTACCTGTACTGGGACAGCGAAAAGCAGACGTACGTCCCCGCTGCGGCCGACGCAAGCACAGGCGACGGCATGGCCGGCCCCAGCAACGCAGCCGGCACCAGTAAAGAGGGGAAGGACAAGAAGGAGAAGCCCAAAAGCAAGACCGCACAGCAGGTTGGATGTTGCGCGTATTGGCGATACTTTGGTTACGATCACTGGATTACATGTCTATTGCAAAGGGTCAGTTCCGCGGCGACGCAACGCAATGACCGCGCAGACGCTTCAACGCAGTCGGGAACCTCGTCAGGTTCCGCGTCGGGTGTTAGTGAGCGGACCAATCACAGCCCTTGCTGCTGCGTCAAGGTTAACATTTTTGGGAGGCGCCCTTGTGGTGGACGCAAGGACATAATGGGTCCGATAACCCCCTTGCTTTAGGTAGTTGTGGAACCATAACTAAGCCTTAAGGGAGTGGCATTGTGCAGTATGGATACGGTATCTCAGGGTTGTACTAAAGCTCGGCCGTGCCTCTCCCAGATTGCCAAGGACATGGAGCGCTGGGCCAAGAGTCTAAACAGGCAGAAGGAGAACTTCAAGGGCAGCTTTCAGCCCGTCAGCCACGAGGAGCGGAGAGAGGCGGCGGCCGCCGACGCCGGCTTCAGCCTGTTTGAGAAGAAGGTACCATGATGGACCCCGCCTGCTGCGCTCAGAAGATCTCTGGTGGTGCTTTTGTGTTGCGGTTCTAAACGGCCTTGTGGGGTTTGTCCTCAGCAGATGGGAGGTTTCGAGACCGTCGTGCCAGAGCCACCGAAAGGAGTGGAGGAAGAGCTACCGTCCTCCAGCTCTGTAAACGCCAGCAAGGTGAGACCGGCCGCCGTGCATGGAGCCCCGTCGACGTCGTCCTTCCTCCATAACAACAGATACCGGTTTGGACGCACGCCGGTCCAGCGGCTCGGGCAGTCGCTAATGGATGTGTTGTGTTCCCCTGGTGTTGTTCACCCAACAGTGCGGCCTGGTGGCGGCCTACAGCGGGGACAGTGACCCCGAGGAGGCTGCCGGCGGGGAGCAGGACTGCGGGGGGGAAGATGGTCTGACGGACTGGAAGAAGATGGCCTGCCTGCTGTGCAGGAGACAGTTCCCCAATAAGGACGGCCTGGTCCGCCACCAGCAGCTCTCTGACCTGCACAAGGTAAGGTTACCGCTTACACTGAACAGCACGATCATGAACAGGCGACGATCATAAATCACCCTTTATAATGGTTCCGGCCGGTTAAAAGCATTGTTTAACCGATGCAGTCTTTTTGTCTTTCCTTGTTTCTTTGTTTACAGCAAAACTTGGAAGTTCTCCGCAGATCCAAATTAACAGAGGCCGAGCTGGAGGAGTTGGAGAGGAAGGAGACAGAGGTATGTTACTGGTTATACTATGGCTGGACCCAAATATTCTAATAATGAGTAATTCATTTCATTTATTTTCTTGTGAATTTAATCCATAATAGCAGTTGTTTGTTCTCTCTGCGTGGTGAATAGCACTAGTGCTGCTGTGCAGCATCATGAATAGTTTGGACAATGTTCACACCAGCTATTTTTGGATGTTGGGAGTCTGACCAGCTGATCTACCTTCTCAGGGTGGGCTACCTAAGCCCCTCACTTTCACACGCTTTCATCTTAAATCTTAAATCCCGCCCATTATTTTGAGCTGAGTCTGAACCTATCAGAAGCTTATGTATTTCATATTAAAAGGCACGTGAAGCTCTAGGCTCAACAAATGTATGTAGAAGCCTGATCTACTAGCCTTCTTACATTTGACATGACGAGCTAGGATATGAAACGGCTGCTAGTAAGTAGAAAATGAAACGACGCCTTATTCAGGCCTACAAAGTTATTTTGGCTACTGTGACCTATACCACGGTTGTGGAAACTTTTAGGCTACAAAGTAGTTTGTGACGCGGCACTTAATTCAGACAAATAAGTCAGTTCAAATGTTAAAGAATTTGTCAAAGCATGGGCATGGTCAGTTTTGCCTGTAATCATGGTAGCAGTGTGGCGAGGGAGCCCTGTCCAGTCTGTTGATTCAAGTGACTGACAGCACAGCCTCAGCGGGGGGCTCCGTTTGTCCGAACACCGGGCTCGGTGTCATTCGGAAGATGGGCACTGTGAATGCATATGTTTCCGTGGTTCATTTCTTTTGAGCCACAGCCAGGCTCGTACCCTGATAGCGGCTCCTGTGTCCAACTCTAAAGGCTGTTCCCTCCTCTTGTTGAACAGTTGAAATACAGAGACCGGGCGGCTGAACGGCGAGAGAAGTACGGCATCCCTGAACCTCCAGCTCCGAAGAAGAAGAAATTTGCTGCGCAGCCGCCACCAGTCGTCATGTAAGTTTAAACATGGATCATGCATTTCCTTTTTATTCTGAACCCCTTGCCCAATCTTATGCAGATAATACTTGTGTTTGCCTTGTGTAACCTATACCACTGAATACATTTTATAAGGCAACTAAAATACCCGTAACTGAACCGTTTTATGTTCAGTTACGGGTAAAAGTTGAATTGTCCTGATCAGTCAAGTCGCTGATGGCAGGTGAGCTGCGAAGTGCCTGTTGGATTATCTTGAGGCCTGAGGGGGCCACACTGGTTTGGCCTCTGCCATTGTGGAAGGGTTTGGCCACAGTCAAGTGAAGGATGACGTTGAGCCGGGACACTAGTGTGCGACTTGTGAAAGAAGATGTTCTCTCATACAGGATTGATGTTTTTAAATGGATCTCTCAGCAGTCAGCTTGGTCGAGAATCTGAAGGCATCGATGGTCACGTGTTTGGCAAAGCGTGGTTTCCAGAGACCTGTAACATCAGCACTCGGTTGTCTGTAGAACTGACTCAAGGGTGTGACTCTTGCAAGAGAAAATGTTGCACTGTAGTCCCAGGGTTCAATGTGTGTTTTGTGAGGCTTATGTTATGCTTTAATCAAAGCCACTTTAGCATTCCATCTGCAGGCCCTTTTTTTATGTCTGATGTAATCGAGATGACGTGTAACCTAAGTCTCCCTTCATCCCATTTCCTTGCAGTAACTACGAGCAGCCCACTAAGGACGGCCTCAACAGTGACAACATCGGCAACAAGATGCTGCAGGCCATGGGCTGGACAGAGGGAAAAGGGCTCGGTCGAAACCAGCAGGGCATCACCGCACCCATTCAGGTACCACTCAATATCAGTGTTTTCGTTGGTTGGTAACCATTATCGTATGTTCGGCAAATGTGTGCATGAATTGAGAAAATCCAAATTCCAGCCGTGGAGTCAATTTGTTCATCGTTTGGTCATTTTCCAGGCTCAGTTGAGAACGAAGGGAGCCGGCCTCGGAACCAAAGGCAGCAACTACAACCTCACAGCCTCCGACACGTACAAAGACGCAGTCCGCAAAGCCATGTTCGCCCGCTTCACTGAAATCGAGTGAGGGAGTGCGGCCCGCAGTCCACCACAGTACTGAGCTGCTGTCCGGATGAAGCTGGGAACCGGCTGTGGTGTCAATACGTTCTCCCTCCCTCTGCTATTGGACAACTGAATCATTGCTAGAAGCAAACTGATGACCCTTTCCAATACAAGTCGACCTATGAAGAAGTGTGTTGAGGACTGTAATTAATTTGTATATATGCAGAGTGTTTTACTGTTTAATGTTTTTTTTTTTTTTCTGGTCCTTGTGTCTCAGCATGTTAACATTAATTGTACAGGTTTTTTTTAATGAAAATATTGTCTCATGTTGTACATGAAATAAATGACATTAGGCAGTCTGTGGTCTTTGTCTGGATTTTATAATTATATGGTATTAAGTTTTTCTCAAATTCCAAACTATTTAATGATTTAATTTCACAGCAGCATCCAGTCTGAAATTGGCACTGATGCTCATTCTTTTGAGCATCAAAGCAATCTTTAATCCTTTCATTTTTATCCAATTAGAGACAGGAGACAGTTACATAGCATTAGATTAACTAGTATGAATCTTGACAAGAGTGCCTTGTTGATGACCCTAATCCAGCGGTACCGTCTCCGTACCAGGTCAGTATATAAAGATATACTGAACTTTGATTCATGAAAAGAGAATGGGGTAGTTCTTACAAAATCTTTTTAAAGTATCTTAATGAGGCACATTCTTGCGAAATTATCCTCTCCTCTTGCTGGGCTCCTGCGGGTTGCCAGGGTTCACCTGCCATCCCTGGGCACATGTTGACCCTGCCTTGTGCAATCGGCTCTCCATTTTGTGTCAACCTGTCCATGCCTCTCCCCCTCTGTGACCAGGCTCGTTTGCTGTCTGTATAAGGGCCACCATTGGTTTACGAGGGGAGGGTGTGTCAAACTAGAACGCTTGGTGCTGCAATGTTGTACCTGTTTTATATTTGTCGATAAACAGGTGGCTGGGTCAATGTGTGTTGCGCAATAGGAGAAATACTGAATGCCGTGTCAAGATTTTCTTCCATATTTTCATCTTACATTTCGATCATCACTGTGAACTATTCTGTCGGATCTAAACAGTGATCCAATCACATGTTTCATTCAAGTGTATTGCTTTTGCCACTGCCTGCTGTTACCAAAGTAGCCGAATAATATGACCCCCACTAATAGGCCTGATTTTTTTTTTTTAACCACGATCACCAATAAATGTTTAACGTTTTATTCTAGATATTTTCAGTTGTATTTGGGTGGGGTCGGTTGAAGTGAGGACGCTTCTCGAGTATAAGCAGCTTTTGTGTTGTTCATATCTTTAGCAGCAATATTGTAGTTATCTGTACCGGCCAAACATGTGGATTCTGTTGAATCTACACTTTCAGCATTTCACTGTGTTTACAATGCAAACTGTCCCTGCCAACATGCACTGACAGTAGCCCTCTGTGTGTGTGTGTGTGTGTGTGTGTGTGTGTGTGTGTGTGTGTGTGTGTGTGTGTGTGTGTGTGTGTGTGTGTGTGTGTGTGTGTGTGTGGAGAGAGAGACACACATTATGTGACATTTTAGTTATGTAATAGTAATTATGTATGTAATAGTCGATGGCCCACTTTTCGTTGTGCATGCAAGTGTATAATGACCGGGTTTATTGTTATCAATAATAATAATAAAGTTGTGCTGTATCTAATAGCTGGTTATGAATAAGTCATGAATAGTAAGTTGCCACCATTCTTAACTACTTTTTTTCTAACTAATATTTTCTGATTTGTTTATCTTACTGTAGTAGAGTGTTTTATATATGTATTCTACTCTCTTTCTTCTATAATCTTGAGCTTGGCCATTTCATTTGTAACATTTTCCCAGGGATGATTAAAGAAATTAGAAGCAGAAGATGTTATATATTAAGATATATTGTAATAAGTGAGAGCTAAGAGTAAGCATCTCGAGACCGTGATCAAGAGCTATACAAATACATTTGTCTTGACGTGACTAGTGAAAGGTGGGTGGCATGGCATTCCCCTAACATCAATTTGGGGAATTTTGGCCTAATTTGGATGTAGATGTTTATGGTTTTAACCGCAAACATCTACAGAGATCATTCCAATTATTATTTTAAACACTGACTTCTTTTGTCTTAGCATTATGTTTCTGTTTATTGTCTTTATGTCATGGGAGCGTAGGGGGATCAGCAGCAGGTGTGATCAAATAAACATCAGTCCACTCAACAAAGAGTAAAGCTATTATATTTGGCACTGAATATGAATATCAAATTTTAGGTGTAAAAAGCTTTTGTAAAAGCCCCCTTACAGTAAGAAAACCACTCCATACTTGATAAGATCTTCAACAGCCAACATGTACTTTTCAGGTTTGTATGGAATTTTGACTGTTCTTTTTTATATAAGAAAAAGTGCATTGTTCTGGCATTCTTCAAACCGGATGGAGACCAGCCTTTGTGCTTGCATCAAAGAGAGAGTGACTGTTTGGAGAAGCCTTTTGCTGATAAACTTGACAGGAAGGTTTGGGGGACAAATGTGTTTGCTTTGCTATGTACCCTTTATAGTGAATTGTCAGAGAGAGCATTGCTCTCTGGGATTTGGAGATCAAGGTCTTTGTGTGTTTATGCTTGAGAGGATCCGAAAGAGCAACGCCAGCACCCTGTGAACGGAGAAGTGGTGGTTAGTTACCAGTAAGCACAGCTTGTTCCTGCTCCACAGAAAATGTAATTAAAGACAACATATATTTTTTTCGACTGGTAGTTTAAAATTATATTTCAGTTACTCACACCAGCTAGATGTTGCACTACATAATAAAATGCAATCGTTCGGTGTGGCCAGTCCCTATGGATGTCTTCATGTGGTGTGGGTTCCGAAGCAACCTTTACTGCGTACATTGTACAAGACCAGCAGACCTGCATTCAGTCCATCTCCGTACAGGTCTCAGATCTCCTGCTGTGAGTACTGCTCTTGTGTTGACGTTCCCTTCTCTGTTTCTCTCTTTTCTGTATGACATCCAAAACCCAGAGAAATAACAGTCCTCAGATGACATTTCTCCTCGTGCTTACAGTAAAGGGCCCTTTTGACCCAAGCTGGTTCTTCTAAACAAACACACTTTGGCCAGAGAGGTGGGATGCATGTACAAGGTCCATGTGAGAAAGCGTATGAGCTGGACTTTGCTAAAGTTGCATTGACAAAATGGCCTTGCTGTTCAGCCAATTCGTTTTCATAGGGGGTATCCCCTACTTAAACATATTGGGGCAAACTTTTTAATTCCTTAAGACCCTTGAAGCACAGACCGGAGGAGTTTCTTCACAGGTACACATTCCACATACATTCATTCAACAATGTACGCAATATTTTAAACGGTTCTTATTTATATTGTTTCACTGGGTATTTCCACACATTGTGCTGCTTGCGTTGGTTGCGGCTTGGGCCTATCTCAGTGTGAACCCTCCTGAATGGGAGCAGCACGTCACAATTTACACAGTTTTCCTTTGGGCCACTCCAGGCTACTCTGCATGTCAATAGTGGTTTGAGGAAAACCAAGCAGTTGGAGGAACCCCCACACATTAACTCCCATTTGTGAAACATTTTTGTGAGAACAGGTTTAATTGATGGTGGGGCTCTTCTTTGGGTACATTGGGTACTTATTTCCTGCATTAAATAGATGGTTACATTAGATTACACCTTGGAAATACTGACTTGTGCTGCAGACTGCAAGCCTCCTCAGCCAATCCAAGGGCCATCCATGGGGGCAACTGAAACAGCACTCAAAAGTAACATACCAAATGTCTTTATCAATGTATTGTTAAGGAAAACGTGGCCAGATTCCAATTCTCATTCCTGTGGTCTTGTAGGCATACCTACACATAAATGATTCCTTAAATTGATTCATGTAACTTAAACCCTGTTTATCTATAATGGTTTTTAACAATTCATTTACAATATTGGCATTAACAGACATTTTACAGCTCTGCATGTCTACAAATGTGGTTATTGGTAACACCATTTGTCTTTTCACTGAGGTAGTTCATTTGTGTTCAGTGTCCTATGGGTGATATTCCTTTACACACATGGACACAAATTTACATAAATGGCAGTGTCAGTGTGTTTATGTTCCTAGTCCATTAATCGGTTCTTATAACCATTCCAAAAATAATCTAATTAAATAAGATTGTTCATTAAATTCTTAACGGAAAACTGTTTTTTGTCATATTTGTTCAAATTCACTAAAATGAAACATGGAAAAAAAATTATCAGGGCGGGTATATCTCAAATAGGCTACTTCTTCAAACAGTAGGCGGTTTTTAAGTCGTTTATATTCGTTAAGATTTTTTAATTTTGCCTACCCTGTGACATTTTTCTGTACCGATGGAAATTCGTTGCTGCGTACGTGCGTAAATTCAGTGTAGCGCGCTCTTTAAAAACCCCTTTTTTCCGACCCACTGTCTGTCTATGGCGTGGAGGTGGATTATTGCCAAGAAGACAAAGTGGGGAATTGCTCAACGAGGATGTAACGTGGGCACGAAAAGGAGGCGGACCCAAAACGACCCCCACACTTTAGATGCTGTCGCTTTACAAACGCTTACCATTTCACTGTCCGCACATTTTCTGCGCCTTCGCGAGAGCGTCAAGGCAAAAATAAACCATTATTAAGAAAAAGTCACAAAAAAGGATTTTAAACTGTCGGAACTGTCATTCGGATTTTTTGTTTACTATCAAGTCATTAGGCCTACCACTGTCAGTGGAATTAATCGGAAACCTACGTGACAGTATACTTTTTGGTAAGATTGGTTACATTTATTACCTATATCTATTTGACTGCAATGCAATTTATACGTGGGGAATTTACCCATCTCTAATAGGCCTATAACAAGTCGGACCTACTCCAAGATCTACATATCAGTGAACAGTATTATGTATGAAGAGTCTTTTTGTAACCGGACAATGAAGTCAAGGTAAAACAATAGTATGAAAAACCATGCAAAGCGATCCCTAAGACCATTTCTTGATATGCCTACTGTTATCCGACCACCTATTAGGTAATATCTCCATATTTCCTTTGTGGGCAGCAGCTCATCAATGAAGTAAGAATAGAGGCTATCTTGCGGCTTGAGCCCAGATGACCACCATGTGCTTTTGTAGGAAGCAGTTCTCATGTTTTTTTTTTTGTTTTTTTTAGTTTTCTTTTTTTAATTGTTGGCCATATATAGCGACTATTGTTACTAATACTGATTCGATTGATTTGATCAGTGAGTGTGTTAAACCAATAAGTGTTTGTTTGTGGGGGAAAATAAACACCTCTGGAGAAAAAGACACTCGATCTTAAGATATCTTCATAAGGATATCAAAACAATGTGAACAATGTTTTTTTTTTTATCTTGGCGTTTCTTTCTTTTGAACCAAATGGAGCCTTGGGTGACCTATATAGAATTGTAAAACGTGGGTATTGGTAGAGACTGAGACCTATCTCAATGTAGTTATTGCTCTTACCCCATACGTATATCTCAAGGCGATTCTTCCAGCCGACCATAATGGCCCCACAGATCAGGCGGTGAGGCACCGCCTGATGGTTTATTTTCCCGCTGTGCTACCCGCACTCATTTAAAAGCTATGTTTGAGAAAGATACATTGTTTTAGGTTAGAGGGCCTAGCGTAGTTGAACACACCGCAATCTACCAATAACTTAAAGACTATTGTTTGAATGCATGACTGAGGTAAAAACGCCGGTAGATACAACATCAGTGAGTGGACGTCGAAAAAACAAGAGTTGAACCGATATATATTTCCAAAGGCTCGCGAGGGGACATTTACAACGCGCAATAACTTAAGTGTAAACCTGTCTGATTGCAAGGAATTCCAGGTTCATTCACCGACAGATAAATGAGATTTAAGCCAAACGTGTGGCAATAAAGTTAAGTAGCACCGCTGGTCTGCTAGCGTGCGCGTGCCTGTGTGCGGTCATTGTTGTGACTCTGACAGCCTTAACTTTCCAACGAGTCATCCTCGGTGTATGTCAGAAACGCGGAGTTAGTGCGCAAGGACTTGACTTTGGCCTCTACCTAAACACAGACACACACAGTCCTCTGGTTGGGAAGAACACAGGGTTCAGGCGTTGGGACAGTGGTGAAATAAGCAGGCCTGTTGCTGCTGCTGTCGTTGACCCTAGAGTTAAAGTATGACGACTGACTTCTAATATCGGTGGTCCATGATGTGCTGCTAGGGGCCGATTCATTTCCATTAAGGAAGCAGCCAGCTGGAGTCTGTCGTCAGATGGAAAAGAAACAGCATTATCTCGGTATAAGCCGCCTGGTTGAACGTCAAATACTTGGTAGCC
This sequence comes from Micromesistius poutassou, assembly GCF_964030765.1. Lineage (NCBI taxonomy): Eukaryota > Metazoa > Chordata > Actinopteri > Gadiformes > Gadidae > Micromesistius > Micromesistius poutassou. The sequence goes on from NC_140272.1 coordinate 2,299,616, forward strand.
TTGTGTATTATTATCATCATTGTGACCGGCGTTTCACATGGCGTCGGATTTCCAACCTGACCTTAACATGTGCAACAGTCTATTTATGTCATAGCACAGAGAAGTCACCTTCCCTTGTTGGCTGTCTAGGCTTTCTAAAAAAACGATGAAAACAATGGAGAAGAGTTTGGAAATGGCTGGTTTGGACATTTATATCGGAAAACGAAACTTCGAGTATTTAGCTAAAATGACCTGTATCACTATCACAATGCTGTGCTGGGCCTAGCTCTTGGTATCACGTTAATATATGTTTTATTTATTTATTGGCATACGATAAACAATTTACTTTGTTTATTCTTTTTTATTTGCCTTCAAAGTTGAATGTAAACATATATTCTGTTTTGTAGAATATAGAATGATAAAATTAATTCTTAGAAATGGAGTAGGGACTACTCAAAATAAGTAGATGCCAAGCAGTAACAAGAGCTGTAAATCGAATTGACTCAACAAAAATGAATCAAAAAATGAATCTATTGACGTAACGAAAGTTGCATAGCATCGTTTGTATGAGAACATCCTCCTTGCTGATTTAAAATATATCTTTGGGAGAGATAATTATTATTATTATCTTTATTGACAGACTCGAGGTCCAAATATAACACAGAGTATACATACAAACATAAAAAAAACGAGAAAAATAATGAGAGATTATCTGAACATTTGCATGGCATTTTTGTTCTACTACAATATTCAGCACTTATTCCCATATTTACTCTGTGACATGTATTTGCTAGTGGCAACACGTCACTGACTTCACTGTGCTTGTTCAAATAATTATTTAGCAACCACAGTGAGTGGGAGTTATTGATCGGACATCAAAGGTGCTGGAAGTCTGGTACTTGTCGAGGTCAATGAGAAGCCGTTGGGTCCGTATGGTCTTCTACTATCGGGGTTCTGAAGGTCGAGCTTAGATTACAATACTTAGTTGGATGGTGCAGTCCAGAGTTAGAACTGCAGCTTAGCTGAAATTGTAATATCACAGTCCTTGGAAATACAGCAGGGTTTCTCAGCTGACAACACTGCTGGGTTTCACTATATAGAACTCACGAGGCCATACACACGATCATCCGTAAACTGTTAAACGGCCATTGTTCATTAAGAAACATTGATACTCAATATGTTCTTGAAAAGTTATTTCAATTGCCAACGTGGAAAATGTCTGGTATGATTTTTTGTGTGGGTGTGAGTGTGTGTTATTGCACGCACATATTCATCATTCCTGGCCATGCATGTAGCTATGAATGAGTGTGCACTGCCATGCCACCACCACATGGGCATCTAATCAGCTACATGGGATCATGGTGTTGGAAAGTTCATGCAAGAGAAAGACTTTGTTTGTTTGTGAGTAGATAGCTCAGGTTGTGTAGGACTGGAGCCATCATCTGCTGAAGGTTTATTCGTTTTTTTAATCAAGGATGTGACACATAAAACACAACACAAAATGACAGAATGTCGCCTTCTTGCCCCCAGCGTGGAGCTAATCTATACACCAGCGGACTCTGCTATGTGTTTTCTCTTTTGTGGAGATGGTGATGAACATCTAATGTTAGTTTTGTTAGCCGCAATGCTGAATAATTCCCCTCCTCAGTGCCATGAATGGCGGAAAGCATATGTGGCCGGCAGAGAGGACGCTCTGCAGACAATTGAGCTGCAGTACCGTGGTGTTAACCCCGGGAAACGAGGAGCGGACAATCATTCTAATTGTCCCGGGCACTTGGTGAAGCTCTGAGGTCACAGAAGTGGTCCTGAATACGCAACTCTGTCCGTGAGGGAACCGAAACCAGGAGTGTTCTTCTGCCCAATTTTCCTTTTGACAATGAGCCCACTAAAATGCCACTGCCTCCGTGGACGGTTCAAGCGGGGTGTACTGTACACATACATGATTACTGTTTCCCCTACCAATGTTTCTCTGTCATTTTTGGATTATTTATAATGGGTAGCGAGTCTGTTAATGTATCCTACCGTGTGTGGGCTCCATCAACGGTGTTGTCATCGTGAGAGATGGAAACAAGGACTGGAGAAGCCCCTTGTGACGATAACAAAGTAAACGATATCTTTTACCTCTATCCAAAAAGGAAGTTCACGTCGTGTTTCTTCATTTAATATGAATCGTGTTATATCTGACATTAGATGAATGTCAGATGATATAAACACACAACGTATATATGTATATATATATATATATATATATATATGAAGCTGTCCTCACTCTGCTCTAGATACGAGACTGAACAGGATCAGGCCCATTGAATACAGAGAGACCGGGCATCCACTGCGACCATGGAAGGTGCTGAATCAGAGATGAACATCTTATCCAATGGCAAAGGTCACGATCATGAAGAAGCCATGTGTGTGCCTGTGAAGATCATATCCGAGGAAGATCAGTGAGTGTTGTGTTGTCTCTATGCTAAACGGTGCCCATTTGTCATTCTCACCGTTTGGCATTATTCTGTCTGCTTTCTAACTACTGCTATAAATGATAATACTATAGCCACATTTACACATATGTGGTATATTATATACAGTAACAGCCAATGACTTCACTTCAACTGAGGTTAATACAGACAGTTGAGGTGTGGTAGACCAGAAACAGCTAGTAATGCGATACTATGGTCTTCCGGCCATTAAGATAGTGTATTGTTTGTCTTGTTATAAATGTTTGTATGTCCCTAACGACTGCGGTGATGATAACCCATGAATGGTTTGATGTTTTGGTGTGTTTCTAAATGCATGTTTGCCTTCTTTTTGTGCTTGCTAACTGCTGGATCAAATATTGCAAAGCAGAAATGGCACTCAAACTATCAGGTATGTCTATGTTCACATAAAGTCTTTAAGAAACTAAAAATCTGTGCATGTATTGTTAACCCTACTAAAATCCAGAATTTCCTTTATATCAAGAGCCGGTCAAAAGTAACGCAAAGAACAAACCAGTTGAATTCTTTCATCGCCAGGTTTGATAGCGAAGGTGGACATTTGGAGAGTGAAACGTTTTTGCCCAATGGAGAAGGGAAACCCCACGAAAGATTCACAGACGTAAGTATGGATGCAGATGTCTTTCGTCATTTGACAAAATCAACACAACGTACACCCTAGGGCTGCACAATATATCGAATTTTTATCACGATGACGATATTGGCTTCCCATGATGACACGTAGTGTTCTCGCGATATTGCGCGATATTTCAAATGCGCGCTCCCCACCCACATTTTTAAAATAATATCCGCAAAAAAAAGAAACGAGCCCCGCCCACGCCCCAGAATGAGGAGTTGTCGTCACGGCACAGAGACCCCCCCCCCTCCCGCCATGTTGAAGGTACGCCCCTCCGAGTGGAGCTGAGCTTTGCGTTATTGTTGACACGGTAGCTGCTAGCAGAGGAGGAGGTTGTTGGGTTACAGTTTGTCAGGTGACCTAAATGGACAACGCACTGAAGGCTGCCCCACGCTACAAGATTTTTTAATCGTATGCGATTTTTGAGTCGGATGTACACCACAATCTACTGAATGGCTGTACAAAAGTGTTCTGAGACACGGCTGCGAACCGGCAACTTTCAAAAAAAGTAGTGCCGGTTTGGGGACGGTTCCGTGCCGCTGCCGTATGGAATAGCCTACATTGACTATAATGGTTTCTAACGTCTTCGGCGAACGTTTTTATTGCCGTGCCGCTTCCGTGACGGTTCTGGTGGAAATTGCTCCTTCACTCTTCATTTCTATCTCGTAATGTCTCCTGCGTCTCTATGTCGCGTATCTCCTCATCTGTCTCTATGCCGCTCTGACAACGTCGCCCCTGGCAACCGATAGCCGTGGATGCCATCATGGCGGACGGGCTCAAACCCCTCCCCTCCCCAAAAATCACGTGACTCCTCATTCTCAATAAAAGCGAGCATGTACAGCGCAACACCGTATGCAGTGGCGGATTTGGGCACGGGCGAAGCGGGCAGATAATACCCCCCCCCCCCCCCCCCCTCAACAACTCCGCCAGGCCGTAATCGCGCGTAAATAATCGTGATATCAATATTGATCAAAATAATCGTGATAATCATTTTGGCAATAATCGTGCAGCCCTAGTACACCCATATTTAAGATACTATGTGTGGTATTTTCTCTCTGCAGTTTGAGGGAAAGACCTCATTTGGCATGTCTGTGTTCAACCTTGGCAACGCCATCATGGGAAGTGGAATCCTGGGCCTGGCCTATGCAATGGCCAACACCGGCGTGCTCCTCTTCTTGTAAGTCTGACATGCACGCTAAGAAACACCCCCTGTCCCTACGCTATCCATATGGTCCATCCGTATGGGCGATAGGTGCATTGCTACGGTGCTCATAACGGACCCGATTTGGGCGTACCTTTTCTGGTCAGGTGGTCATGAGAACCGTGTTGGGACATAGTCAGGTTCATATCTTGTTCTCAGCCCGTCTGTCTCCACTTTCCTTATCATGTACAGGTCCCAGAAAGGCCATAGCCCAGAATAACCCCCCCTCTTTGCTCCCCAACCCCCAGGCTGGAAACTTACAGCAGCACAGAGCATATGGTAGCACTAGGCCTGACACCAGACCCTCTGGCCCTGGTGTAATGACACAAACCATTCAGAACCAGGCCAGGCCTTTCAAAGACTTCTTCCACAGGACTCTTCTCTTAATATAGGAGGGAAAAGTCCAGTGCACGTTCAAATACCGTCCAGGTCTTCCAGGCTAGGAAAGGCAGGGGCAGAAAAGCAGAGGGAACGTATCATTGGAGCCATTATGTGCAATGGTGGGAATATATTTAGCCATTTGAGTCCAGGTGTAGGTTGGCAGTTTTACACACGGTTGCAGCAGTGTGAAAAATCTCTCCATTGAGACACATTTGTTTAATACATCTCAGGAAAGTGTCACCTGGGAATAAAAATGTCCTTGTGAGGTAATGGAGCAGCCTCCACCGCACGATGATATTGTAACATCTGAGATGAATGAAACACTGTCAACCGAATATCAGTCCAGTGAATGAAACACTTGTGTCCCCGATGCTGGTTTGGCTTGGAAGGGTCGCACTGTGGGGTCTGAAGGAAATGGTTATTTTAACACTAAAATGTTGAATAACATTTATAATCCAAATGCGTCCAAATGCAAATGAGTGTTATATTTATGTATATTTCAAAATATAAAAGTCGTTCTATCAAATCTGAGAGTGTTTCATCTCTATATATATTATTATTATGTAAGAAAAATTTTACAAAATAAAAAATATCTAAAAAAGAATCCCCTTATTCCGTCAAAATGAATCATGATTTTTTTGTGTTAGTTTGTGTTTGCTAGCGAGGCTGACTTTATCTATCCACTGTTTCAAACTGGCCGTGAGCTTCTTGCAGTACTAATTGTGTATAAAAAAGGCGAAAGTTCTGCAAAAGGTCTTAACCACCTCAAAGTTTTTCACATCAATCCACAATTTGCATAAACAAACCACAGTTCTCCAGATGGCATTCCTAGCTTGTTTTAAAGAAGCACTCCTCAAAGAGTTTGGTCCATATACATTTGATGTGAAACACTGCAATGATACTTGATCTATAATGAAAACACTTCTCCTGTACTTTATACCAGGTTTCTGCTGACGGCAGTCGCAGTCCTCTCGTCCTACTCCATTCATCTGCTGCTCAAATCCTCTGGGATTGTCGGTAAGTTCACATCTTACTTTCTCTCATATTTATTTGTGTTGTCCAGTTATTTGGAATTTCTGGGCTCTATGACAACAGTGTTCTAAGTGTCCTGAGAGACTTAAATAATAAGCCGTATTTGGTCTTCATGGAATACATTTGACAAGATTTGTAAAAATTCTAAAACAAATTTAGGTTTTTATTTAGTTTCTCTCTAGTTGTAAGTTTTACGATTTAATGGAATTGTGGGTGCATCATTTACAAAAAAAATAACTACTTATTTTGTACAGTATTTGTTTAAGGTGAAATACTGTAGCGGCACATTTAGGAAGTCACAAGTAATGTGTGTGATATGTGACGTTATTAATTTCCAGGAATCCGGGCCTATGAACAACTGGGATACAGGGCTTTTGGAACTCCTGGAAAAATGGCAGCTGGAATCGCAATCACCTTGCAGAATATCGGTGGTAAGGGGAGAGACTGCATGGTGAAAAACCATCCACTTGCATTTGTCTGCATTTGTACAAGCATTAATTTAATCTAAGCGTATGTGGATTCATAACCCTATAAAATAGAATACAATCCCCTATTCACGATGAAGAATTTTCCTCCTTTCCCAAGAACCTATTTACTTATGTGGCCTTCCCGGAACATTTGATTTGTAATGTCTGTGTTATCTGAGCATGATACTGAAGGGAGTCTTTGTTGAAATGTCCTGGAAAGCAGCTGGCAAACAGCTTTCTCCCAGCAGTTTAGCAGGCAACAGCGAGAGATTGAGATTGTGACTTCTGGTAACCTTTTTACCTTTGCTAGAAATGTTTGTAGACTACACTTGTTTGGCTGTTTGTTCTATTTAACGTGACCTTGCAACCTAAGGGAAATAGTATCACTTTAACGTAACCTCTATTTCCATGTGTATAGTACATTCACATCGTCATCGTGTGTTTGTCTAAGCCCATTTCCCAATGTGTTCCCTGTCTCCCTGTTACAGCAATGTCCAGCTACCTGTACATTGTGAAGTCTGAACTTCCACTGGTCATCCAGGCATTCCTGAAGATAGATCCAAGCTCTGAGTGAGTATCCTGATTAGTCTCTATGGTCACAAAATCTAAAATCTTTATCTCCTCACACCGGCCCCCAGGAGCTCCGTAGCTCACTTGGTACAGGGGGGCCGAGGTCAAGGTGAAAAGAGTTGTAGGTCGCAGGTGTGACGCCATTGGAGGTGTGTCTGATTGATTTGGCTTGGCTTGAGTACGTAGGAGGCCACGTTTGGCCTTGATGTTCAGGAATACACACCCACCAATCCCACTCTGTTTAAACACTGGAGCTACACTGTGTTGCAACATGCCCCATGCGTCAGCCAACGGCCCTGTGACAGCCGGGCTGCATATAGCCTGTCAGGACCCGCCTAGCCTGCTGCTAAAAACAAACCTTGTGCTGAAGACCCGGCGAGGGGCGGGAAAGGTACCAACCCAACTCATAACACACACCGTCGCGCCTCCATTTTTATCTAATTCCCACGGATCTGACCATCAAAACGACTAGGCTACTGTTTTCTACCAGGGGTGTTGCAGTCAGTGTTGTGATACAACGCCAGGTGGATGAGGTGCAACACAACGCCAAGAACCGCCGGCGTGCTCGCTGTCTTGCACTGTCTCAGGGTACACTGGTGATGTTTTATTGTGTTGTGAAATGTTGTTTGAGGAATGTTAAATATCCTCTCCCTCTCTTACCTTCTCCTACGGCCTCTGCTGCTTATCGTTCGCTCTCTTCTAGTGGTATCCCTTGGTCACAAACACATCCACACACACACGCACACACACACACACACACACACACACACACACACACACACACACACAGACACTTAAATAGCAGCAACAGATGGTGTTATGCTGGTGCCAAATGCAGAGGTCAAGCGCAGACCACGCATGCCTCTCCCGTAACCGACGGCGAGGACCATTTGTAGCGGTCCCCGAGTGCCTCGCCCTTCACAACTAGGCCGCCGTCGGTAACACGGAGGGCTTGTTATGTGTGAATTAACAACAAGGACAGGTTGATGTCACCAACGCTCCCATGAACCGTCTGAACACGACCTCGTCAACGTCACCACACAGCCTTATGCAATGAACGACTGGTTTGTTTTGAGTTTTTTTTGCCATAGCAACAAGGACTTCACATCATTGGGCCCATCGGATGGGTGGTGTTCAGGGAGGCAGGTCCACCTGTCTATCTGTGGTGTTGGAAGGGGGCTTGTTTAGTTGGAGTTGGGCTGGACAGCCAGAGCAGTGGCGATCACGCCGATGCGTCTCTGGTGAACGATGGTGATCTGGATTTGGCCCACTGACCTACAGGCCTTCACAGAGACCTGAGGGGGCTTCCCCGCCCCAGAGACACAGCACCTACACAATACTAGACAGCTACTTTTAAACCAGGCAGGCTTTGTGCATGCCTGTCTTATTGTTGGTTCGTGTCTCTGGTATGTCTGACAGTTCAGAAGCAGAGTGTGTCTCCTTTGCCTATATTTACCTCTATGGACGAGGTAAACAAATGTCTATTTTTTACTACTTTGGGACTGAGGGGTGGCAAACGACGCAACCACTGAAAGCAAGACAGAAACCTGTGTGTGTGTGTGTGCATCCTGCATGGGCAGACCGTCGGCAGACTCTGAATGTTGATGCCTGCATGAAATAGAACTGTTATTCAAAGGGGAGGTGTGTTATTCATTCATTCAACCTTTATTTGAAGTTCTAGGACGAATCAATGAGGGAGGTGGAGCTGGCTAAAGGTGAACTAACAATATGCTTCAACCTCCAGCTTGTGGTATATCAACGGAAACTACCTGGTTATGATCGTCTCCGTCAGCATCATCCTGCCCCTGGCGCTGATGAAACAGCTTGGTGAGTAGCATCCGGCCACTGGTTCTGTAAAGCACCGCTGGTTCTGTTAAGTGCCACTGGTCCTGTTTAGCAACACTATTAATGTTTATTGCACTGGTCCTGTTTAGCACCACTGGTTCTGTTCAGCACCACTTATTCTGTTTAGAAGCACTGGTTCTCTGTAGCTGCACTGGTTCTGGTCACCTGTGGACCACGCCAATCGTTTCTGTCTAAACTGTTTAAGAATAAAGAGTCATCCAAACTTACGACATTTAGGCTTATTTATTTTCGTAATAAACATATAATAACAAACATGCAAGAAACATACAATAAACATACAATAATCCGAGGCCAAACATACAATAATCAAAGGCATCAGATGGGAGTTCGCCCTGTGATGAAGAGAAACTTCTTTTTAGGACACGTCGGCCAGCGAAATATTTGATTTAATATTAGCGCATGATCATGGGAAAGTACAGGCAGCAAAGTTACCAAGGATACATTCAGTGAGACAATGGGTGAACAAGATTCTTATAGGGAAACGTTTGCATTGTGGGTAGGGAATATACAGTTAACAAAGGTAAGTGGGAGTGACCATTCTGGAGCATTTAGGATTGGCGGGAGAGGCCAAGTTAATTTGCAATACACTATGGGGGAAGTAGACATGTCTGCAAGCCTGTAAGACAGGGATGCAATACAGTTAAACAAATCTACACAACAAAGAAGTCAGTCGATTGGCCTGGCCTCAGTATCAGACTCTGTGGCTCCAGTGGGAATGCAAATCTGAACTACTTTAACCTCTCTCAGTTAGAGAGAGGAAGGGTGGTATTTTAAGGTCCAAGGAGAATGTAAACAGTTCCTTTTAGATTGACTAGTAATTATATAAACAAGGTTAAGGTTTATAATTGTGTATTATAGTTGTGATTAATATTTCCACGACACCCTGCGTCTCTCTAAGAGCTCCGCAGGGAGAATGCAATGGCAAAAGCAAAGACTTCTTATACATTGGCAGACAGGTCTCAGGATGCTGAGAACAGCCTTGCTCCCCAATAAACCGACAGTATTGGTTAACCAGATCATGGTAGTCAACGATTGATGGAGCTCCTCAGGGTGTCATAAAGGGGCGTCATAAACGTGCCCTCTCAGTCTGAGCCCTTTCTCCTTTCACCTTGCCAAGGGGGTCACGAAACAGGCACATACCAACAAAGTTAGAGAAACGTAATGTGAAAGTTTAACTTTCCCATTACACACCAGCATTGTTTCTGTTAACCACCAACAAAGTTGTGCTTACACACACTAACACTGAAGACACACACACACACACACACACACACACACACACACACACACACACACAAACACAAGCATACATACACACCCCACACACAAGTGGGGTAAGGACCCACAGATTTGGAAACACTGTAATCCTCCACCAGGTGATTGTACTACAGGCCCGACATGATAAGGACTGCTGTGTTTCTTCACCAGGCTATCTGGGCTACACCAGCGGATTCTCATTGAGCTGCATGGTCTTCTTTCTCACTGCGGTAAGACGCTTGCTTCACAGATAGTCATCATTACAGTCACATTGTCTTTGAAACGTGTGTCTTCGTCACTTAGCGTTGGTGTCCAGTCCCCCTGTCTCGACGTGGTAAGATATGCGGAAGGAAAAAGTCATACTTTCTTGTAGTCATCGCAACGGAAGCGATGGAGACCAGTCAGAACATTCTGGTGTGAATTTGGCTTTTCACGCTATCACACACTGCTTTTCCTCTCCCCCTCCCACACTGTACTGAATGAGTCACTCTGGCACTGCCAAGAAGACCAAGGGCTTCCATTTTGTTTTGGCTACGTCTCCTGTGTTTCTGTCTCGCACTCTTTCCTTAACCAGCTTCTAACCAGGCCCCCCTCCCTCCCTTTTTTCCTTTGGCCTGCAGGTGATCTACAAGAAGTTCCAGATCCCCTGCCCGTTCGAGGAGTTTGTGGCCAACGCGACCTCAGAGCACCTCAACGTCTCCCACAGCGTCAGCCACGACTTCCACAGCGACGCCGAGGTGGACTGTGGCCCCCGCATGATGACCATCAACTCACAGGTACGCCCACCCGATCCCCCGTCCCAGAAGCCCCCGTGTTGTAGTTCCTCCCGGAGCCAAGTTGGCTCCCCAGCTGCGAATGGGGGCTGACTTGGCTTGTAAAGAGCATCCAGTTTACAGCGTGTGCTGCGGGGGGATTCCAACCAATGAATACAGCTTACACACGCACACACACACTTAATCTTTTGGTATGCGACTTGGCCGGTCTTGGAAAGGGATTGGGGACTGGAAAGGGATTGTCGGATTGGGATTGTCAGATAAAATGTATAAATAAAAGCCTCCTTTGAAGTGGCTCCAAGGTATGAAGACTGAGACGAATGCTCACCCACGAGGAAACGGAAAGTGTGATGGCTTTGAGGGCAGCACAAACATAAATAATTGGTCTCAGCTATGAACTGTATTATATCATATTTCTATATGTTTTGGATGTATGTATGTGGATATAGTGATTTAGATATATAATATCCCAATCATTGTATCTTATTATAGCTGCTGGATACAAGGTTGCATTGCAGTAGAAACAGTAATTTCTTCTCCTCCTCTTCCTCCTTCTCCGTCTCCTCCTTCTTACTCTCCTCCTCCTCCTCCCCTTCCTCCTCTTCCTCCCCCCCCTCTTCTTCCTCCCCCTCCCCCTCCTCCTCCTCCATGTCCGTTTGGTTGGTTAATCACAGACGGCGTACACCATCCCCATCCTGGCCTTCGCCTTCGTGTGTCACCCTGAGGTCCTGCCTATCTACACCGAGCTCCGCAAGTGAGTGGGGCCTCCCCTCCCCGGTGAACACCGCTGCAGCAGCACAGCAGCACCGCTAACACTGACCTGTTCTCTTGTTCACAGCCCCACCAAGAAAAGGATGCAACAGGTGTCCAACATCTCCATTCTGGTCATGTACACCATGTACTTCCTGGCTGCCCTGTTCGGCTACCTGACCTTCTACGGTGGGAACAGCTTTCTCCTTATCCTCCTCCTCCTTCCACCTCTTCATCTACCTCCTCCTACCCCTCCTCCGCCGCCTCATTCTCCTCTTCCCCCCCTCCTCCTCTCCCCTTCACCTCTTCCCCCCCTCCCCCTCTCCCTGCCCTCTCTTCCCCCCCTCCTCCTCCTCCCACCTCCCTCTCTTCTTCCCCCTCCTCTTCTATATGTGGAAGCAAGGAAGGGAGTCCGTTCTCCCTCTAGTGGCCGTTCTGTGGTATTGCTCCACGGGGCTCATCAGCGTTGTCCTTCTCTTCCCGTTCCAACAGGGAACGTAGAGCCGGAGCTCCTGCACACCTACAGCCGGATCGACCCCTACGACACCCTCATCTTGTGCGTCAGAGTGGCGGTGCTCACGGCCGTCACTCTCACCGTCCCCATTGTCCTCTTCCCAGTGAGTCACGCTCCCCTGTCTCTGGATGGAGGGAAGGATTCACCCGCGACTGAAGAACAGGGCACACATTATAAGACCCCCCCCCCCCCCCCCCCCCCCAATGTATCGTAGACAGTTGCGTTCAAAAGTGCAGGGGGATGAAGACATGTAATATAATATATTGATTTCGTCTTTTAGAATGGTCTTTTTAGTTTTCTGACTGTTGAAACCTCACGGCCGTGTCAGATCAAAATAAAAGTATTTCGAATTTAGGCATGCCGAATAGGCTCCAGTCCTAAGCGAGCAGAAACAACGTTCCATTTTCAGTCCCTGTGCTTTGCTCCTTTTAAATATTATGACTTGATTTCCTTTTTGGTGCTGCGAAATGCGAAGCAAAACTCCCATTTGGTCGTAGAGTTGTGTAAGCAGGACACTAGCTCTCCTCATGCTAGATCACAGAACTAACCCCGGTCGCAGATCTTTCCCCTGATCTCATGCAATCGTCTTGTCCCCAGGTGCGGAGAGCCATCCAGCAGATGCTGTTCCCCACCAAGTCCTTCAACTGGCTGCGGCACATCGCCATCGCAGTGGTGCTCCTCACCGTCATCAACCTGCTCGTCATCTTCGCCCCAAACATCCTGGACATCTTCGGCATCATCGGTCAGTACGCCACCAAAGCCACCGAAACCCAAGGGTTATTCCGTTCAAACCGATAACTAGGCTCACAGGAAACTATCGCTGTATAAGATGTATTCGATTAGATTAGATTAGATAACTTTATTTATACCCAGAGGTAGATTTGGTGTACAGTTAAGTGAGATGGCTTTCACATGACAGACAAGACATGTAAGGCACAGTAAACATAACAAAATAGCAGCAATAGTGAAAGTAAAGTGCAAGTAATGCATCCTATCGAATAACAGGGATCAGAAAATAAAAAGTTAATAAATAAGGGGTGGGGGGGGGGGGGGGGGGTAGCTGTCATTACTTTAGTTTGGGGTCTGTTTTGGTTATCTCTCTAATGGCGTACACCATCCCCATGGCGTATATGCTCCGTATATACAGCACACTGTGTGTGCTGTAAGTCATGCGGTCAACCGTCTAATCAGCACTATTGACTTGACTCATTTAAATAAGAAGATTAAACAACTGTTAAACAAAACCAGAGGGGTGAGCAAATAATTAGCCAGCAAATAATATAGAAAACCTTGAAGCACTTTGAGGCCAATTCTTGTAAATGAAATAGTCAGACGCTACCATGACGATAGAGTCCACTGCCGCCGCTTCTATACTTCTTGTATAAATCAAGTGTAAGAAGAAGTGCCTGGTAGCAGTTCGACCCAACAAACATGGAACTTGAGCAAACAGCTGCGTTAGACTCTGTCCTCAACATCAAGGCTGTTGTTTCCCCAGTTTGAGGTGAATTTTCAGGTTCAGGGACATTCAACCATAGTTACAGAGAAACATAATTTACTTGGACGCACACACTCTCTCTAATGATATGGGCACACACATACACAAACACAGGGGGGCAATATTGACTGAATTTGTTTTGATATATGCATGAGTAAAAAAACATAAACACTAGTGCCGTTTCTCTATACCAAGTACGCGAACTACGGACTCGCGGACTTGGAAGTACGTACTTGGCAAGTCCGGACTACCAAGTACAGACTTCCGAGGACGCGAGTATGCACCTGCAATTGGAACAGCAGCGGACTCGATGACGTCACCACCTCAGCTCTGTTAACTGCTTTACGGCCTCATGTAGCCATATACTACTGAACAATATAAACAAATTATATAAAACTAAGCCCCAGCCTCTTTCATTTTAAAATAGTATGTTAATATTTTGAATGAATATAAATGAAAAGATATGCTTGCCGTGTGCATAAGCTATACACACGACTTTTTATATGTAGGGTACAGATGTGCGTGCCTAACTGCCTATGTAGTTGGAGAGTAGACTATTGATATAATAATTATGAATGAGCGAGAAATTACACAGATTAGAATAGAAACACACACACACACACACACACGATCGGATGGATCCGACCGGGATTTTCGTTGCTGTTCCGATGGGTTTCCTATATCAGCGACGTATACTATATAAACAAATTATATAAAACAAAACCCCAGCCTCTTTAATTTTAAAATAGCATGTCAATATTTTGAATGAATAGGCCTACATTTTTGTTATATATGTAAAATGTTCCGATATATAGCCTATTATTATAGCTTACATACTAATATTTTAAAACATGGGAATGCGAAATGCATCCTGGGATATTTAACGGTCCCGAGTCCACACAAGTCACCTCCGATGCATCCTCGGTAGAACGGCCTCATCAAGAACGCATCGAGAACACTTCCGGGTTTTACGACTGTACTCGTGTACTTGTGTACTTGGAATTGGAGCAGTACTTGGGCTAAGACTGATGACGTTTCACGAGAACGCAAGTACACAAGTACAGACGAGAGCGCGAATTGAGAAACGGCCTAGGGCTGTGTTGCTCATTATTGTTATTGTTCGTTATTCACATTTGTATTATTGAACGTGTGTTGATTTGTGATCCAAACCAATTGCCGTTCATCCTCTCGCTCACTCTTCCTCTCCCTCTGTCTCCAGGCGCCACGTCAGCCCCCTGCCTCATCTTCATCTTCCCGGCTATTTTCTACATCCGTATCGTCCCTACGGATCAGGAGCCCATGAACTCCCGTCCTAAGATACAGGTGTGCAGCTCCCCTTCTGTGTTGACGAAATATAACATGCAGGCTCCAGGAAGATCTGATCTGTGGTTTGAATTGAAGGGTATGTGTGTCCCCACACTAGGCCACCATAACAAAGTGAATGGGTGATGGAGGAAATACACCAAGCTCTATAAATAATATAGTGTAGCGTGGGCTGGGGAGTGGGACGGAGCCGCTAGGGAGTGCCACTAGCAGGCCAAAAGATTAGTGGACCGGACGGGTGTCTCCAAGCTCCCTGTAGGCATCTCAAGCAGCGTGTGTTAGCCTACCTGTCCCGTCAATGACGTGTATCTGAACTCACTGCAAGTCGCTTTGCATAAAAGGCCTCAATTGTAAACTAGCTTTAGGAGAATCCAGGGATGTCGCTTGGAATTCAATCTCTTCTGCGTGGAAAAAAACAACAACAGCAGCAGCCTTAA
The DNA here is from genome assembly GCF_964030765.1 of Micromesistius poutassou. Taxonomy (NCBI): domain Eukaryota; kingdom Metazoa; phylum Chordata; class Actinopteri; order Gadiformes; family Gadidae; genus Micromesistius; species Micromesistius poutassou. The sequence continues at coordinate 2,314,769 of NC_140272.1, forward strand.
ATGAAATCATTAAGTTGCAGTGACTTTGAATGATCTGATTGGATATTTCTGTTCCTTCACGTGCTAAGGATGAAATGTTATGTGTGTCCTTCTCCAGGCGGCCTGCTTCGCCGGTCTGGGAGTCTCCTTCATGATCATGAGCATGAGCTTCATCATCCATGACTGGACAACGGGAACCGGACACTCGACAGGTGGACATTAGAGGCTCCTCCTCCTCTTCCTCCTCCTCCTCCTCCTGCTCAATACCGTTTGGGAACCCCAACAACACCTCTGTTTGCGGTGCAGGCGAGGCCATCTGCTCTGTGTGGGCACACTGACTCACAGAGTCGCTGGCTGGGGTAATTAAAAGGACTGGAATCACACCGGGGCGTGATCTCTGGATGAAGAGTTTGACTGTTACGTCACACATGTTTCGTAGGACTTGTTGCCATAAAACATTGTTGTTTTATTAATGTTTCTGTAATGTAATATTATCTATTTGGACCAGGGGGAGGTTATGCCATAGTATTGGGATTATACAGGGTATGATTAGTCTGTGAATTGATTAAGTTCTGTTGATTACAGTTGATCCATTATCTACTGGGAATGAAAAAAGTTTACACTCACTGTAACCCTAAAGTGTAGTGCAGTGTTTATGGAGTACAGCAAGAGTGTCACAGATCCACCCTCTTCATTCTTCCTTTGAATGCGCACATTCATGATATCTCCCAAATCAACACCCCAAACCCTCCGGTCCCCCTCTCTGCAAACACAAAGCGTGCACAAAGCGTGCACACAGTGTGCGTCCCTCCATATATTTAATGTTCCAAAAGTTCTCACAGGCTATCCATTACCTGCTGAGTCATCTTTATTTATCTAAAGCAAACATTACATTTGGGGCCATGGCCTCTTCCATGGATTAAAGACAGCCACCACAAATGGGGAGTTTTTTTTATATTACTTATTGTAGACTGTAGACTGAGATTTGAGTGTGAGGCACACAACATACGACTATAAAACTGAGTCGTGTCCATATGATGCACCCTTTGTAGAGAGCTACAGTATATGTTGTCCATGGTCAACATATGAGCTTGATGGCTAGCTGGTTCGGTTGTTGTTCAGGTTTTGAGTATACCAGGATCACCAGGAAATTCAGGATTCCAAAGGGCATCATTGGATGTCTTTTGGTTGTAAATACAAAGTTAGTATGAAGTAATGAGACAGAAATCTATTGTTAGATTTGGGCTGTGATGAAGCCTTTCCAGTATAAATGTGCCGCTGCCCATTACTGGCCATTATACATGGCCCGGGGTTTGGAAAGCAAAGCCCGTCCTAGATAAACAACTGTATTTGTGCGTAACTCACAGGTTTTCCAGTTTCTGGTTGTGGTATGACGTGTTCAGAAGCCTTCTAGGCTTACCATCTGGTGCCTTTCAGTGCAGAGGGTGGTACCATGGCACCCATATTGCAAATAAATAAACGTGTATATTTATTTAACTGCTATACCAATGTTTGTTTAGTTTTTCTAATTTAACAAATGGGTTTGAGAACAGTATAATCTACTGATGAACTACTGCTGCTGATTTTAATAACAATTTGTAACAATCCGTTAATGTAAGGATAACGACGTGACTTGTAGTTTGTTTTCTTTTGTTTTCTATTATATCACAGGAAAAAGACATGCCTTATCAAATTGATACATTTTATTTTGGATATAATACTTTTCTTGGAAAATGCATCATTCTAATCATAAATTAGGTAAAAGTGCCACGTTGCATTGTTGTATGTTCACTGTGTTGTTTTGTGGTATTTTTATATTCATCATTTGTATTGTTTGTGGTTACACACTTATCCTATTGAGGTAAATGTAGCTCACTTGATTTAGCCTAGTGTTGGTATAATGTAATCTGAAGTTATTGGGCTTTGACTTTCAGATGAGAAAGACTTCTTGGCTGTTACAAAATACAAAATATTTGTTACACATTCAATTGGATTTTAGATTGCAACTATCCTTCAGACAACCTGTTGTTGTTATTTTTCAATTATTAAATGATCCACTTTCTGGGACTAATAACCTTTGAGTCTTGCGTCAAACGCGTCCTAAAATTCCTATTTCTAAAATGTAATGGGTCCTTTTCGATGTGGTCGTGATTTGTGACGCAAACTTATATTATGTATTATAAACGTTTTTTTTCTTTTGTCCATTTGTTGATTTAGGCTAATTATTGATTTATATTACTACATGTAATGAAATCAATGTTTATGTATGGCCCCTCATCCTCTCATCCCACCACTAGATAAAGGTTTCACACATATTTAAAGAAAAATACAGCATTCTTTACCATCTGGTTAAGGACCTCGCCTCCTACAACATAACAACTGGTTTGCAATGCCTTCTCTTGAACTACATATTTAACACTGGAAACCACGCTAGTGTCTTTCATATTCCTCAAACAATCTCTTTAATATTCATATCTTGTTTTATTTGTAAGGACTGTGAAACTACTAGAGAAATATGTATTTTGGAAGGAAAGAGGAAGCTATATAAATAATGTATATGAATGCAAAACATTTATATTTGTGTTGCATATTTAGCTTGTAAATGTAAATAGCAGGTTGGTTTTAGATTGCCAATTAAACAATTGTAGATGTTTTTTTATAATTGTGTCTCCATTATTGTTTTTCATCAATTTCAATGTCATATTATAATTTGTTATAACTAACTTTGTGATAGTTATTTCCCAGACTCCGATATCCACAACACCTACACTCACCAAAAATTCATGATAATTTGTTGATTCATTTCAATCGTTTTTCTCACAATTATCTTCATCTGCTCAGCCAATGAAATCAACCGAGGCTTGTTTACACCATTCACTAAACATTAACATGAACTCATATGAACTTGTGTATGTCCCTATCTTTCTGTTTATGCCCCATAGCCAACAGGTTCGGTCAATAAACAGCATATATTAAAATTGTCAACAGCTTTTCATAGGTTATGATTAACCTATGATTATGATTAAGGGATTGGAAGACATTTTCCAGCCAACTTCACTGATTCTCACACTGACCTGAAGATAAATCATAGTTGATTGTTGTGAGCATTCAAATGTTTCAATACAGTTTGAATGGACAATGCTTTAATCCATATGTTGATAGGTCTTTATGCTAGACTATCTTTCACTGAAATTTCAATCACCATCGAGTTCAATTAAAGCCCCCTTCAAGACGACCTATATAAAAAATATGTAGGCCTATAATAGGCCCACATTCTTCATATCATTAATTATTTTTGCATTCATAGTGATTTTTGGAAATATTCATAAATCTTTATGAATGCTGTATCATTTAGGATATTAAATCTAATCATTAAAACGCTTGTTGGTCATTTATGGAAAATGTATGATATTATTCAGAAAATACATGATGTTTTATTCCATTTGGGGGCAGTCTTTATCTTTTTAAGTCGATTTTGGGGAAACCTTAAATGCAATAGTAGAACACCTATTAAACATGCCTGCACTTTGCAAACTTAGGCCTACTTATCAATTATGCATCTGATCAACTAGGCTACTTCCTAAAGCCTACACCCCCCATAACGAGTGAAATGTATTCTGGCACGCTACTGTCAAATTAACTTAGCCTTAATTTGACAAATAAAGGAAAGAATATACGATCACTCAAACTGCATAGGCTACGCCATATTATCTCAATCTAATACACTGGCGGCTACCTTTGCTACCCCAATTTTTAAATCCAGACCCCCCGTGGCACCGCCACTGGTCAGTGTTCACAGGTCCCTCAATCACACCAGATCAACTCATAACACAAGAAAAAGAAAAGTGATTTTTGCGCCGTCTTGTGTCACTTCAAGGGTAGTTGCAAGAAACTTGCAACTATTACCTGCTTTATACTCAGAGACTGCAGTGGTGAGATTACGTAGCCCACCGGATGATTAGATCAGACCGACAAGTGAGAGCGTTTCTTCAGAAGGAGACGTTGAAGGACCACCGTCCTGCTCCCAGTAACACCTGCCGTCCCAGTGTCGAAATGGACCAGCAGCACACACGGCGCCTGCAATGTCTGCCATGTAGCTCGGACATCAAATGACTCCGGACGTTTCCAGCACTGGGGTTGGACTGAAACAACTGAACAATCTGACTTCATGCTCCGGACTGCCACGGGATCCGCAGTGGTATTGAAATTTGACATTTTGTTCGCACCGTTGAAATCTTTTCTTTTGGAAATCGGTCGGTGGGCGCGTTTTTTTTTTTACAGCACTATGGGATGTACGGTGAGCTCGGAAGATAAATCTGCTGCGGAGAGATCCAAAATGATTGATAAAAACCTCCGGGAGGACGGAGAGAAGGCTGCTAGGGAAGTCAAACTGCTGCTTTTAGGTAAGGATCAATATGTAAAGACAAACGACCCCGAGGGCTTTGGTCTTAAAATAACATACAGACACAAACCTTGTATTTATGATATCATATTAGTACCTCAGGAACAGTGGTGTCGTGGATTGTAAACCCATTCAGTTCACCCAGCTTCTCTTTATATGCGGAATAATACAATGTTTATTGTACCCTCCCTCGCAATTAAATGTAATAATGCAATGTGTATCTTAATAACCGACATCTCAAGATGTCAATCAAATCAAACAATGTTTATCTTGATTTGATAACACAAACTTAAATGAGACTTGACCACATTGCATGTGTCACCCAATCACAAGACAATAAATCAAACAATGTCATGTTTCATGTTTGGATTCATAGATTTCATATAGGCCTATTGTATTTATTATGCCTGAGTAGGCAGTAGGCAGCAGACGCTGGCACACACTCACACACAGACACTCTCAATCAATCTCTCACGCGCACGCACACACACACACACACACACACACACACACACACACACACACACACACACACACACACACACACACACACACACACACACACACACATCTCAGACACTGGCACACAGACACCGTGACATACCCCTATATTACTGTTGGTCATAGTACTTAATGCGACTTGGTTATAGTGATTATCATCAGCTGTTTACTGTCCTCCCAGCTGTTAATGGTGATGTTGCCATGACAAAAGTCATTCTGGAAGACAGTAAGGAAAAGAAGTAAACTCTCTCTCTCTCTCTCTCTCTCTCTCTCTCTCTCTCTCTCTCTCTCTCTCTCTCAGATAGGCCTATAGCGTTAACACAATAAAGTTGGGGGTTTTAGCAGACCAGTACGTAGACCCTTGTGACTAGGTTTTTTTTTCCGCCTATAACCTTTTGACATTCCTGCTGACATACAATCAGGGTAAGGAAGTGAGTCAATATGGGCTTCCAATGAGACAGATGACTCCAGCACTCCCTAAAGCCTCCTTAGTTTAAATGATGTATTTCTGCAGCTTCGGAACTGACATCCACCCACCTGCACCTCAGACGTGACTCAAAGCCCTTCCACAGGATAACTATACCAATCTGCAAGTGACGTTCTCTCAGCCACCCACAGGCAGGACCGCTGCACTTGTGCCACATTAGTCACGCCTTTAAGACATATAGGCCAAAACAATCACCGTCTCCTTCAGCATGCTAAGGTTTGCATGTCTGCTTTATGCTGGAATTCTGACTTGATTTAAGTGCTGCATCTCATCCGATGCTTTTCCTAGGGTTTAGCGGGGAGAAGGGAATGACGTGATGAAATTAATGTGTTTTAATGGCGTAGATCAGAAGCATTGACCTTCGATGTGTGTAGATGAGAGACCTTGTGAACCAGGGAACGTATGCCTGCTTGATTGCGTTGGGAAGAGAAACACAGTGGGTTCTATATATTGCCTCACGGAAATTGCTGGAGTCTGACACCTTGCCACAGTGTGAACTTGGGGGTCGTCAGATGTGAAAGCGTTGAGTGGATTCAGCGAGACGTGGAGACTACATTTATGTAGGAATAGTCTCCTATTTGTAGGCTACTTCAAGTACGGTCATGTAGGCCTACTGCTAAAGTGCTAAAAATCATTTGCGTATTTTCCCATGGGTGGAGAGTGGATTTGGTCCCCAATGGAGTGTCTATTCCAGTGGGATGAGATCCTCACCATTTAATTTACAGAAGAAACCACCTTAATTATTTAATTTCTTCGGGTGTCTTTTCACACCCGTATGCGTATAAATTAGGAACGCTGCCATGCTGTTAATGAGCTTGCAGCCAGGTTATAGCAGAAGGTAATTATAATGTGGTTGTGAGATGTATTTCACTGACTTGGTGCTAACTTTGAGTCACTTGTGATAATAGCGAACCTGTAATTGATTTTGATGTCATTAATTTAAGCTCCAGATAATAAACTATTTTTAGAGCGAGTGAATTTATATTAAGCCACGACGCAGAATGTGATTTATGCTGCTTCTACTTGGATGGATTCATGGAAATGTGAGGATGTATGAGCAACGCTTGTATAATAATACAATTAAGAACCATTTCTGCTTGGTGATGTTAGAAAACGGATGCATTTCACCTTCCCAATATAATCTGGTGCAGTCCATGTTTGTATCCAGCGAAACAGAGCAAACGCCCTTCATCAGAGCTTATCTTTTGAACCATGTGTGAACCAATGATGTAACCAATAAATGACAACACCCTAGGGGGAAGATGTTTCTGAAATGTTCAGGAATGTACGTGGAATCTCATAGCATTCTAATCTCTGCACACTGGTGTGTGCGTGTTGCTTTGTTGATGATGACCTGCGTTATCATGTAGAAACACTAGTCATAAACACTTAATTTAAGGAGAATGATTGGGGGTATACTCCCACACAGGGCTGGGATGAAGCTGTGTGAAATGTGTTAAAGGATATATTTATATATATGTACCACATCTGGCTTGTTAGGCTGGAAATAACGTATTTCATAATTCATAGTATACACACTTTGTATTTGATGGATGGAATGGGATGAAGCGTGAAATGTGTGAAATGTGTGAAAAGGATATATATATATATATATATATATATATATATATATATATATAGCAGCTTCATTTATCCATTCACAACTTCATTTATATATAAAAATTAGGCTTTATATATATATATATAATTTACAGTTAAATTCATATATATATATATATATATATATATATACATAAATATTTATATATCCCCACAACAACACATTTTACACAGTCTCATTCCATTTCATCCATCACATACAAAGAACGTACTATGAATTATGAAATACGTTATTTCCCGCCTAACAAGCCAGATGTGGTCTTCCAGGCTGTTAGCGGCTGGGTGTAGAATTCAAGCAGGAACTTTGATGTAACGGACGTGTCCGGTTGACATTACAAACACTGCTATGATTGCTCCCCTGCAGGGAAAGGCTTTCTACCAGCACAAGCCGCTCTGTGTTTAGCTCCTGCATGCCTTTTATCTGAGAACAGACACTGGAGAGGCTGCGGCCACGCCCAGTTCATCTGGAAGACCCAATCAACGCATCCGTATTGAACAGGTTATCATATATATGTTATCCCCGGACCCCAGTGCACACTTGAGGAAAGCCTCTCTGAGCTCAGTCACACACCAACACAAAGACTAGCATATGGTACCGAAACAAATGGAGACGTTACAAGTGCATGTCTCAGCCTAAACGCTGCTGTGTTGGATGACCACTGTGCTTGTGTGTGTGTGTGTGTGTGTGTGTGTGTTGTAGCTAATGTGACGCGTGGTGATCGCGTGGCTCTTGTTTCCATAGCGCTGAGCCGTCGTCCCCTCCTGTGACGCTGCCCTGCTCTATCCCACACACACACTTGTAAATGTCAATTTGAAATGGCGTTCAGGTTTGTGACCTTTTAAGCAAAGTCCCCCCAGAGAAAAGTGAAGTCATGCTTCGATCATAACGATGCACGGCTGCTATGTCGGTTCTGTTCTGCTCTGTTCGGACTCACACTTAAACTGTCCCCTTTGGGTTCCATGAACTTTACCAAACAAAACCACCATTGATTGATTGCGATACATCTTACTCTTAGTTAGTGCTTACTTCAGTTCAAACAATAATCCATATAAGGACCTGAATAATAGGGTTTTATGAAGACACTGCTTACCTTCCATGTGTGGGGCCCGAGTGATCAGTAGATTAATAAAATACCACACATTAAGTTGGGGTAATTTATCACAGTAGTAGGCCTACTGGTAGATGAATGGGAATATTGGAACTCTACTGATCAAATCTTTCTTGGCTGTTCTATGGCTCAGTATAATTCTGTCCAATCTGCTCCAATTTGATTTAACCATTTTCCAAAAATATATTAAAACAAGAAAGACATGATCTGCTGATCCACTGAACATAAGTGCTTGATGATTGTACATGGGCATTTAATTCCTAAGTGGAATTGAGTTTAGCTTTGAGTTTAGCCTCGTTGGCATGCCTCTCTACCCCCATGTGGTCCCGAACGTGAAAGGGTGCCTTCCAAGTCTGATGACCTACTTTCAGCACATCTCTTCTATTGCAGGGTTACACCACATTGCACCCCCGCTCTGCCCCCCCCCCCTCCTCCTCCTCCGCTCCATCTTCTCGCTAGTGGCTTACTATGGCACACCTGTGCTTACTATCCTCTGCTTGGCGGTTACCAGTTTACTAACTCACCAAATTGAGTTCATCTGAGTGTTATGATTCGCGAATAAGTGGTTATTTTTAGCTTGCTGTGTCGCAGTCTATTCGGGTCATGTTGTCTGGGGATTGTTGCCATCTGCAGAAGAAGGCAGGAAGATGAAGATTGACTGAATATCAGACTGAAGCTATGCTTCTATCACCTTCTTAAGTTTCTGGTGTGAGACCAACTGTGCAGTCGACACAGTCAGGAGTGTGTGTACGAGTGTTGAGGCAGTCTTTAGGCAGTGTGCAAGCATGCGCCTTGGTGCAAGTGTGTAATTTGGTTCCTTTATGGTATGCTTTTACACATGGAGGTGGCATAATTTATGACCTGAGGCATTTCTTCAGATAATGTAATCCAATAGGAAAATCAAAGTACTTTTTGTACCTCTCACATTCAGATTCCTTTCAGAGCATGGGACCCTCAACCTTGCCCGGCTCATCATGGGGATAGGGTTGTGACATCTCTTATTCTATAAATAATGTCTCCAGTCCACCACTTTCTGTTGCTCAGCCGGCTGCCTCTGAATGGGCCCAGAGCTGTAAATAGCGATAGCAATGTCATTGTTGTGTGTTTTGGTCAGTGTCACAAAGTCCTCCAGGAGGTTTTAACCTTCTCAATGACCGTGGTTGTCAGCTTGAAGGGAAGAAGTCTTGACACCCGATGGAGGTGACAAGTCAAGACCGACCCTGAGGGATGGGGTGACAGCTGATGTAGAAGGAGGAGGAGGTTCAGTCACAACACCACCAACAAAATGGATGACAGCAAAATTTTATTTTGGTGATTTTGTATCATGTTTGTACATAATATCACAGAACGACTCCAAACAACACCAAAACAACAAATGTAAAATAATTATATGTTCTTGTTCTTTATGTTCTTCTACGAGCTGTATTTCCAGCTCACTTTAAAATAGTTTAAAATGTGAGGATCCTACAGGTGTCAAAATGTCACAGGTGCACCTAACTGACTTTACTCGCTATGCTTACCCTGGGACCGGGCTGTCCAGCATGGATTACATAGTAACTGGTAGTGGGAATGTTGTTACCTCAGCTTTCCCAGCTAATTCCTGGGAAGTTTGAGGCAATTCAATCCACAGAGCTCAGGGGCTACTGGGTTGATTTAAATGGAACTCAATAAATGGTTAGCTGGCCTCCCTTGGCAAGTGAGACCCCCCTGAGGGTGCTGTGTGCTAGCTGACCAATCACCAGCTATCTCACCACACCTCTGACCAATCATTAGCTAGCTAGCCACATAACTGACCAATCACTAGCTAGCTAATTGACACCTCACCAATCACAAGCTAGCTAACCACACTACTGAGCAGTCTGCAGCTAGTTCATTCAAATCTTCTACATTATCTTGACATAAAATACTGAATTGCATTTATTTCCACCACTAGACTCAATATGCAAGCGCTCACACTGATTGAAAAGCCAAGTCAATAAAGTCAATATTGCATCCAGTCATGTCAACTAATTTCAAAGAGTAGTAGTTTGTTAGATTGTTTTTTGATTATCAAGTGCCGTCCTTGGCCTGGGCTTTTCGTGTGTGATATCCTAATAATTGATTCCACGTGACTGCCATGCGGGTGTGCCTAATGACTAGATGTCCACAGGTGTACCTTGGGATTAATTAAAACATTGATCCCGGCCCATTAGTTTCTTCACACATTAATCACATCATGTCACTTTCACGTCTTCATTAAAACACAACGGCACAAGCTGTGTTCCTGCAACCCACAACTGAACGCTGATTGGATTCACATTCATTCCCAGTCGCGTTCAGTGGACAATCGATACGATCAATGTCACCTTTGGCTCCTCAGAGAGCTTGATCCTAGATCCTGAATGAGGATTAATACAACAAGAAGTAAAGACAAGGAAAGACATTGTGCTGCGAGCTGGCTGTTTCAGATTCTTTCACCATGTAGGCCAAAAAAATAATAATAAGGTAACATTATCTAAACTATTAATAATTTATGTTTTGTTGGATTGCGGTACATTGTGAACAAGGTATGGCTTTGACAAAAAAGTAATTTGTTGTGGGGTTACACAACCATTCACTCTCCTCAGAGCCTCGCTGCTCTCAGAGAGCCGGACCGAAGTCAGGTGGCAGACCAGGCTATTGACAATAGGGTGACCATGACGACCATGACGTTCCTGTGGGGCGTCATGCCCAGGCCGGGGTAATGCTGGGTGACAGGATGTGGACGGGGGGATGACAGGAAGCAGTGGAGGAGACAGACATGTGGAAACCCCTGACATTACCGAGGTAGCTCAGAGGAACCTGCTCTCATCTGGTCAGCTCAGAGTGAACACAGCTCGGTGCCTCAAAAGATAACAGTTGATATTACATTGTCAAATGTTAGATTAATATAATTTGAAAACCATTGCTAATGTTATATGGTTTTAAAACACTGTATAGACTGGCCATTGTAGATAGACACTTCTGAAAACTCCATAATATCTAAACGGGTACAAAGCCTAACTTGACCCCTTGCCGTCGTTGGTTCCGGCCGAAGATCTGTGACGTCTTTCCCCAAACGTTCTGCTGTAAAATAGTAGGACTGCTGGATCCCAGGGATTAGTCCCGGACAAGCTCAGCAAAAACTGTGGCATGCACACATGTAGAATACTAGTTTCTTGCGGGCATGGATATGGAAGACACTGAAGCACACTGTCATCTGTTGTTTGTCCCCACAGGTGCGGGCGAGTCAGGGAAGAGCACCATCGTGAAGCAGATGAAGTGAGTGACACAAACGTAGCCTCCGTCTGGACGAACAGAAGACGCCAGCATCCATCCAGGCCAGAGATATGTAGTGACGGCCTGGCCTGTTGGCCCTAGATGGACGCCATTGTGTTGTTCTGACACTAGAATCCTCCGGCAGAACAAACGTGTTTAGTCTGAACATGAGACGTGACCATAACATATTCATAATATTCTACAATTCTGTAATATGTGTAATGTTTATGTGCATGCTGTAGCCATATCCCTTCTAATGGGGTTAATGGACGGTCAAATTTTCCGGTTCCCATTAGTCGTTATTTTCCAAAACATAGTGCAGGCAATCAGCCCCTATCTATCAGTGTTAGACTGGACTGACATGGTTTGCTCACGTTAGCTACAACCGAACCGTCTGACCATCTTTCCTCACCTCCTACACAGAATTACATAAAAACATGTTTTGTTTTCTGTTTTTTGTTCCCAGGATCATTCATGAAGACGGCTATTCAGAAGACGAGTGTAAACAGTACAGAGCTGTGGTCTACAGTAACACCATTCACTCTCTCATGGCCATTGTTAAAGCAATGACCACTCTCAAGATTGACTATGGGGACTCTGCAAGGGAGGTTAGATATACAAGATGTAGATACAGTATCACATGTATATAAACCCACAAGCATGTGCACACACAGATGCTCTGTTTTATGTGTGCATTGTGCTTCAGAAATTATTTTTTTTCAAAAAAAATTCTGCAGTTTGTTTGACTAAATTACAACCATAAAAACACCTAAAAGCCACATTGCCAGTGCTAACCCTAACCCTAAGCTCCAAGGAAACCCTCAGATGAGGCACACATAAATAAGTGGGCTAGTCGGCAAAGATGTAGTAAAGGCTTTTGTCACAACGACCCATTTTTACAATGGCACATTTTCTTTGTTGCTTTCTTTGTTTCTGCAGTGTCAGGAACAGCAGAGATTAATTAACAAAGGGCCAGCTATCTACAAACTGATAATGGCCTGAATTGGCTGCTTTTGATCCATATTTGGCGTACTTTCTATTCGTTCAAACAGGTTCCACTAAGACAAAGGCTGAAAGATAGAACTGTCTTTTGGCTCTCCCCCTCTCTTTAGCAGTCTCAAAATATATCCCATTAGAAGGAATTCGCACAGATACTCTCATCTCCCTAAACGTGGTGTTGATGGTGTTTATACTTATTCCTATTATTTCTTTCTCGATAGCCTTTGAAAGACTATGTGTAGACATCTATGTAATTACTGTGATCATATTGATGCGTCTAGTCATAGCCTCCACACACGGCACATAATATACAGGTATCACTTTTTTAAATACACACACTATTATATGTTATCTACATGAAAAAACACTCATGAATAAACATTCTCATAAGTATCGCTAGAGAGAATAAATATAAAGGAACAAAGACATTCAACACCTATGCCTCTTTCACTATCATTTTAGCACCATATAAAACGCATGTTTTATATATAATGCATTATATATACACAATGGGCTAACTTGGTGCCTGGTACTATCATTTGCTATTTAATCTTTTAGCAGAAGCTTTTACTGCAAGAACCAAGGACCTTCTGACCTCCACCCTTGTAGCCACTACACTATTCTGCAGTAAAAAGAAAAACCTTTAATAGCCTACTCTCCATCTTCCGTTTAATACCACCCAATTGTTATACCACCAAATAAAATACTACATAATCAGGAGTTCACAGGCCCATGTTATGACATCCACTAATATAATAATAATAATATAATATAACCCTTAACTGTCTAAATGGAAAACTAACCCCTGAGACGCAACACAGTCCTAACGCACACTGTAACGGTTCCTTCTGCAGCCACGGTAGCCCATTGATTTGCATACGGTTCTATTATTCATTCAGCCTTTATTGAAAGTGTCCTGAGGACGAGTCATTCAGGGGGAGCCTCATTGACAAAGCAATCAAGACTTCAGAGAAAAAACCAACTGCACTTTAGTTGAGAAATTGAACTTTTTTTTTTTCTTCTTCTTCTTTCTTCTCGGTCGTCCTGCGCCCGGCAGGACGACGCGCGGCAGGTCTTTGTCCTGTGTGCCGAGGCGGAGGAGCACGCCGTCCTGCCCGAGGACCTGTCCCGGGTCATGAGGCGCCTGTGGGCGGACCGCGGGGTCCAGCGCTGCTTCACCCGCTCCCGGGAGTACCAGCTCAACGACTCGGCCGCCTAGTGAGTGCAGAGCCGCGTCCGGACGCCTCTCAGGAGACATGTTTACGGATAGGAGGAGGTGGGGGAGTCCGTTGTTAGGGGGCACGGGAACACCATGAGATGAACCGCCCTCCCGCCTCCGTTTCGAACAGCTTAAATACACACGACAACTTTATTGAAAGGATAATACATGTTATTAAACGTAACCTTTATACGTGTGGGACTGACACGCACACACACACACACACACACACACACACACACACACACACACACACACACACACACACACACACACACACACACACACACACACACACACACACTCTGCTGAGATTGAAGTGGCGACTGGGCTTCTCTCGCTGGCCTTTAAAAACCAGCTGCTCGCTGCTGAAGCAATCAGTTAACCACACACGGCCAAAAACCAATTAACTAATTAACCCTTACATAAACACACCTCAGGGAAAACCAAGGAAATCAATGGTAGGAAATGTTACAAGAAAGAAATGAAACACAATCATACCTCCAAACAAAGGTGTTATTATCGTGATTGTATTGTTTAGCTCTGATAAATATAAGATAAGGTTTTATGTTTCTGTGCTCTGTGCAGTCAATGCAAGATAATTCATCTATTTGTGAAATCACCTAGGGAACTAAGACTAGAAAAGTATGAGGTTATAAATAATTCTAATCAGGAACCTGTGAAAAGCTCCATATAAGGAGCAGGATCATTAAAGGGTGACGTTATCGTCAGTGGCGAAAAGGTTCCAGGTTCATGTGGAGTCCTGGCAGGTTTCCAGTGTCAAGTAAAACATGGACATGTCAAGTAAAAATGTCATCTTTAGTGTCTGAATTATTTGACAATATGTTTCTTGCAAGAGCGAGTTCTGTTGAACAAATCGTTTTTTTTATCTGTGTTTGTTAATATATTATAGAAAAATTGACTGAAATTGTATCATAGAGATAGCATTATCTATCATCTTCCTGTGTGTGTGTGTGTCTGAGGTTGGCTCAGCCACTAAAAGCATCAGGTCTCCCAGCAGGCCTGGGCGGTGATGTAATGCCTGGCCAAGTAGAGCAAGCTGTGTCCTTCAGCCTCCATCAGACGCTCTCTCACTGCCTCTATGACCGGTTCAATTTCAAAACTTTGTTGCGGTGATCTCTGAATATTCATCTGACGACTGCACATTCACTCAAAACGCCATCTAATTTTCTGTTCCTTTTACCTGCTGTGTCTCAAGTGTTTTTGTAGAAGCTTGCCAATGCTTGCTCACTGTTTATGCTCCATCCCTGGAAAATACTGATAAACACAAGCTGCAGTGTTGCTGACTCACATTTCTGCCATAGCAGACTAACCGAAAAAAACATTCTTTATTAAATCAGCAAGGAAACCCAAAGGAACATAAAAGTCATATTTTTTTTTTATTACAATACTGCTGGAATTTCTGTCTCTCGCTCTCTCCATGTGGTTGGGTTTCAATATGGTACATACTACTGAAGGGGAAGCAGTACGTTGCCATGGTAATCTCGCTGATGTGAGAATCTCATGGGCGGGGGGGGCTCTCAGTGTATTTAGAGTATTTATAGTTATAGATAAGTGCAAACCAACCATCACACTCAAACCACTAACTGACACTTTTTCACATGGACAGAAAGTTACTGTAAAGTCAAGTAAACTGCACCACTCTAAAATGATCATTCATTCACTATTGCTATCACTATTGCAGCCACAGGAGCCCATGCCACTGCACGTTTATCGTGGACATTCAAATCCTATAGCTATAATTTCAGTGTAATTTGGTCAGAAATGCCATATCCATCCGTCAGTTATTAGTGAGTGAAGTGCCTTTGTGACAATGTATGTCTCTAGTGGACTGGGCCTGCCGCTCCTGGCTCATTTCTGAATCAGGGCATCTCTTCCCTGATTGGTTCTAGAAATCCATCTTTGCCTGTCAATCACAGGCGATTGAAACGCAACACGCCTCAATGGCTCAGAAACGTAGGAAGGACTGGAGCAGAGAGAGAGGGGACCTTTTTTAGGGGTCTATTTTTAGAACCTTGTGCTATTTCCGGCTCTCTCTCTCTCTCTCTCTCTTTACAACTCATGCATCTCACCTGTGTCTTCCGTGCAGTAGTGTGTGGGGCTCTGTGCTTCACCTGTGATGTGTACCCCCACAGCTACCTGAATGACCTGGACAGGATAGCCAAGACGGACTACATCCCCACCCAGCAGGACGTGCTGCGGACGCGTGTGAAGACCACGGGCATCGTGGAGACCCACTTCACCTTCAAGGACCTCCACTTCAAGTGAGGCAGACATCAGCATAATTGGGATGAACACACCGACAGTGTCCCTTAAAGCCACTACAGCCATTCAACGTTAGGCTTAGATGCAATGCCTCGTATTCACCCACGCACACACACTCCTGCAAGGGGGACAACGGTTGGCATGCCTTGCTCAAGGAATCCCCGGCACTTTGGCCCAGGCTGCAACATGAACTTGAATATTGTGTGCAGGACTGAAGACACAAGGCACACAGCCAGGATATTACGTGGGAACGGGAGGGAGATGTTGTTCACTTTGAAATTAAACATTGACAGAGGTTTTAATCAGCCAGAGATGTCTGGCCTTTTGTTGTCTCTGGCTCAAGACCCTGAAAGGACCATCTGTAATCAGACGTGATTTGTTTTCTCTCGCATTTATATTCTCGTAAAACGGCTTCTGAGGCCTTTTGGGGGCTGAATAATGGAGGGAGAATCAATACGGCGAAAGTCACCACTTTAGATTTCATTTCAATTCCAAGAAGTAACTCTTGGAACCAATCTGACGGCCCCACACACTCCTCTCTTTCATCAACACGGGGCGTTGATACGCTGCGCGGGTTGATGTTTTTTAAACCTTTGCTCCATGTTCAATCCGGTTTTAACAACAAGGAAATTGTTTGCAGTAGATGAGGGTGTTCCCCCCCTGCTGGTTACCTCTGCATCATCGTCCCGTTGACCTTCACGCTACGCAATCCTCCGCCCGAAACCCGCGTCCTGATCACCGCATCAGACCTCATTAAGAAGTTAATGTGCAGCCCAAAAATAGAACCCGTCTTTGTACCCCCCGTCGCAGTCGGGTTTGGGGCGGAAAGAGAAATGAGGCTGTCTTTTCTCAGCTCCGCCGGCCCACTCTCTTTCTCTATTGACTTTCTAGTGACCTTAAACACGGTCACACACGCGTACACAAGTGCACGCGCAAACGCGCGCGCGGCGTGTGCGTGCAGGCGTACACACTGACACGTGCACACACACACACACACACACACACACACACACACACACACACACACACACACACACACACACACACTCCGCCTCTTTTACACTCTACTTCCTCTCTCCACAGGATGTTTGACGTGGGTGGCCAGCGGTCCGAGAGGAAGAAGTGGATCCACTGTTTTGAGGGGGTCACGGCCATTATCTTCTGCGTGGCGCTCAGCGCGTACGACCTGATGCTGGCCGAGGATGAGGAGATGGTGAGGAGGGACGACCGAGCGCGGCGCCATGCCTACGCCGCAGCGCTACCATATGGGTCTGTGACCCCAGAGCTGGGACACGTAACCCCTCTCTGTGGGAACGCATTGTAAAACAGGGAGCCCCGGAGGCGCCGTATGGGGAAACGCATGTTTTCAAATATATCATGATGATATATTTGCCTTTCATAACACCCCTAAGTATCAGCAGGAGGCTTTGACTCCTAGTTGGGTGCGTTCGTTCAATGAAGGAAGACTCCTAACGCCTTCCATGAGCTTTCTGTGCACCTTCCAATTTCGACCGTTTGCTCAATATTGCCCCCTGCTGGTGGCATTTCCATATTTTTGGATTTAAAGGAGACTCACGTAGGATGCATCTCGTTCAAGGATGCCTACAGCTAGGTTGTGGACATTGGGGATCCCATCCACAACGTACCGGTGGGCATTTGTTCAAGTAACTTACTAAATGCTCCTTAAAGGCATACCGTATGTCTGAATTACAGAGAAAGGGTTGCAGGCAGCTGCCATTATTTTGTGCCATGAACACCACATCCCAAACATTGTGGGAAGCTTAAGCCGGTGACCAAGCACCTCTGTATCGTTCCAGAACCGCATGCACGAGAGCATGAAGCTGTTTGACTCCATCTGCAACAACAAGTGGTTCACGGAGACCTCCATCATCCTCTTCCTCAACAAGAAGGACCTGTTTGAGGAGAAGATCCCCCGTAGCCCGCTGTCCATCTGCTACCCAGAATACTCAGGTGGGATACTTCAACACAATACGCCCTAAAACAACACAGCGGCCACTGCGAAACATTCAAACACACGTGTTGTAAACACATGAACCGTCATGTCGTTCTTATTTGATCGTGCTTTTCTTTGACCGCGGAGGTTAAGATGAGTCTAAACACAGCTTTAGCGTTGCCGTATGGTTGTAGACGGTTTGAATCTTTAGTTCTTTAAATATAAAAAAAAATTAAGTTAATGCCGGGGGTGTATCTAAGACCTAGTCTGTGTGTTTGTGTGTGTGTGTCTTGAGTATTCATGCAAACCCATGCCACTTAAACATGATTTTGTCAATGTACTATACTGTTCTTTAACTATTTTTGTCCCTGTATTAATTGTCCTTTATGTGGACTTAAATCCTTCCTTTCCTGTGTGTGTGTGTGTGTGTGTGTGTGCGTGTGTGTGTGTGTGTGCGCGCGCGCGTGTGTCCAACCTCAGGGGCCAACAAGTACGACGAGGCGGCCAGCTACATCCAGACCAAGTTCGAGGACCTGAACAAGAAGAAGGACACCAAGGAGATCTACACCCACTTCACCTGCGCCACCGACACCAAGAACGTGCAGTTCGTGTTCGACGCCGTCACCGACGTCATCATCAAGAACAACCTGAAGGACTGTGGACTTTTCTAGAAGCCGCGGCGCGCCGCCGTGTGATGTCACCAAGCCGGGGCAGTGGGGGGGGGGGTCGGGCAGTGTGGGGGGGGGCGGTTGATCACCGGGTGGGAACAGCGTGGCTCGCAAAACCGTTTGATTCCGTTCAATGTGTTCCTTACGTCACATGCGTCATAATGTTAGCGGTTCCTTTGAGACTTTTTAGATATTTTTAACGACCTTATGATTTTTTTTCGCGAAGTATGTAGACAGTTTTTTTAATTACATTTGTTCATGGGATATTATTACCGCGCTGCATACGAGTAGGAAACATTAAAAAAACGATTATGTTTTGCGTATGAATATAAAATGGAGCCAAATCAGTATGCCTTCCATAACACTGGTTTCCCACGCTACCGCACGACAAAATGCCGTTTCTTCTTTTCCTTTAATTTAGTTAAGGTTTTTGATATTTTGTACTGATATATTCTTTTTCAACCTTGTTTTATTTTTCATTTTGACCACATGCTAGAGCTAGACAACCAGTGAATTGTCCCTGATAAGCATGGCTGATAAGCATGGGTTTACTTTGTCTTGATTTATTGAAAGATTTGAATGAACCAAACATATTTTTTCGATTGTAAAAATCCAACAGAATTGGGGGAAACGTGTTTAATGGGTAAGGGTTTACATAGAGTCTGTACTATACAGTACTGTACTATACAGTCCATGCTTCACTAGCCTGTAGTCACACTGATTGAGTAACATTCCATTGATAAAAATCGTACGCGTACATCGTCATTTAAGGAACTGTGCAAGGTTTTTCAAAAGCCAATGTTTCCTTCTAAAATGAAATGTTTTGTTTGTTTTTGCCTTGTCTGTTTGCGGGTATGGAGCTGTGGCCTGCGGTCTTAGTATGAACTAGGGCTATTTCTGCTGATAGTCAGTTCACTTGACAAGTACTCTTATCACTATACTAGGAAGCATATCAAATCTATTCCGCTGTCATGAAATAAATCATGTTTTGGTAGGCCTTTCTGTGGTGTGGTCCTTTGAAATATGGGTCATCCTGGGACACACTTTAAAAAGTTTGGGAAACTCTATTGGAAATAAATTGCTTTGTGTGAGAGAATACTTATGTTATACTACAGAATACTTTGTTAATTATGTTAGGTACGGATTCAATTGTTTTATTAGAATTTGTATCACGACAAATCTGCATATGTAGCATGAATGGAACTGAAGCCCATATCTAGGTTGCCAAATAGAAACAAGATTCCCACCAAAATAACAAAATAATAGTTTAAAAGTGACTCCAACTGAAATGTCCTGTGTTTTTTTAAAGGTAAAATGCATGTCCTCTCTTGAATTTACTCAAGAGAGGACATGTCCATGCATAGTAATTGAAGGATCGCAAAAGGCTTAGCTTGCATTGCAAAACATTGCTCTCAACAACAGATTGAATGACAATGGCCTCCAACAATGCATGGAATGTTGAGCGTTTGAGTAACTGAGGTGCAATAAAGGTGTGAAAACGGTTGACCTCACGAGGACGATCACTTAGGGTTAAGTAGAAGACGAGGTGGTCCACAAGATGGCGACACGTGAAGCCCGATGGCTTCTGAATTTCAAGTAAGTTGCATCTGCGACTCAGCAAAGTACGAAGATGCTTTAGTTTGCCCAGCCAACAACTCATCTAAACCAAACTAATAATAATGCAATAGTTACTGTAATTACGTACGGTATTTATTTATTTTAAGATTACTGAATATAACTATAACTATAAAATGCACCATCTAAATATCTAGGAGTATACTATCTAGGCCATCTAGGAGTGTAATATATATAACACCAGAGTCTCTCTCTCTCTCTCTCTATACATATATACACACATATACACACACACACACACACACATATACATATATATATGTGTGTGTGTGTGTGTGTGTGTGTGTGTGTGTGTGTGTGTGTGTTATAGTGAAAGGTGACCACATGGCTCCCCTCGAAGCAACATGCTTCAATTCAACTAAGGATCTTGTTTCAGAGCTCCTCCTATTGGCTGGTTTCTAAGCCCGCCTCTGACTGGCTGCCGCGGAGGGGCTGAACCTCACTAAAGTCTGCAGGCAGGCCTCAGCCTCTGCAATCTGAGGGAACCGTTCATTGGAGAAGCTAGGAGCGCAAATTGATTTTTTTTTGATCTATCGGGAATTTATGTCCAAACATATGCGAGGGTGAGTTGTGTTGTTATAACTGTTACTAATGTTATGCTTTGAAATGACTAGGCCTTCATTATATTAAATAGAAGGCTATTACTGTACTTATTATTTAAATGTTTGGGGTGAGTTGTGCAGTATATTGTAGTTGGGAATTGTAGTGTGTTCAATGAAAATGTAAGCCTACATTATACGCATGATATTTTTTAGTAGGCTATACTAATTCATACTTTTTTCATTTTAAAGGAATATTTGACGAATTCTTGGAATCCACTTAGGACACAGGAAAAAACATGGTAAGAATTCATGTTTGTTTGTTCTTCTTTTAACTTGTTTAAAACCATTGCCTTCATGGTCATCTCTGCACGACCAACCGGCATAAGAAATACTATTAAGGGGTGGAAGTTAAGCCTCCGAAGCGCCACAGCTTTAGCCTGGTAGTATGGTTGTGGACAGTTTGAATCTTTAGTTCTTTAAATATAAAAAAAAAAGTTAATGCCGGGGGTGTCCCGAAGACCGTGTGTGTGTGTGTGTGTGTGTGTGTGTGTGTGTGTGTACAGTGCGCTAAATCATACGTTGAGAGGCTGTTGCAGATCGGGCTCTCTCCGTCTGTGGTCAGCCCTCCTCTTCCAAGCCTCACCAGGGACCAAACGGTTGAGAGCTCCACAGCTGTGATAACAACACCGCGTTGGGCCTGGTGGTTTCCACCAATGGATTTAGCTGCTGAAAGTCAATGCAAAAAAAAAAAAAAAAAAAAAAAGAATACATAGAATTATACATGTCATAATATGGACAGCTCTCTATTGTATAATTCCCAGAAGCCCACGGCATCCTGTGGTTAAACCAAGGCTAGGATGTTGGCTCCCGTCCCTCTAAAGATTAGTTATGTCTCCTTCCTTAAAGAAGCAGGAGGGTGCTTTTCCCTGCATGAAATGTGCATCCTGTTCCAGTGTTTTTGCTTTATGGGTGAAGTTCAATCCGAGGCGCGTTACCCATAAAGCTGCTCCGAGGTTTGTCAGGAATGCTCGCCCTGTTACAGAGCCACGCATCCACGGTGATCTCAGCTGGTAAAAATCTCCTTGGCTCCGAAGCGGAGAGGAACATAAGGGAACTGTTTCGGGGGCTAGGGGCAGCCAAGGGCTGGCCGGGGGGGGGGGGGGGGGGGGGCAGCGTCCGAGGAGAGCCTCGTCACCGCGCTCCTGACACCGGACAGTGTTCTGCTAGAAGCTCACAGCGCCTCACGTCTCTAACCCCAGCGCTCTCTCTCTCTGTCTCTCTCTCTCTCTCTCTCTCTCTCTCTCTCTCTCTCTCTCTCTCGGGGTTCCAGGGGTGTCTGGGTGACTCCAGCGTGTGCCTGGGCGAGCAGATGATCCGGACCCTCCAGGACCTGAAGCAGACGGGCCGCCCGCGGCCCCTGAGCGCGCCCTGCGCCGGCTCCTTCCCCGTCCCGCCGCTCTGCCAGCGCCGGAGCCGTCCGTCGCGGGAGTCCCGCCTGACGCGGCTGCGCGTGTCCAGCTCCAGCGAGGCCAGCGCCTACGACTCGGCCTGCTGCCTGGCCGGGCCCCTGGAGGAGGAGGAGGAGGAGGAGGAGGAGGAGGCCGCCGCTGCCGCCGCCGAGGCGAGGGAGGGGAGGCTGGGCCCCGGCTCCCCCAGCAGCCGCAAGAGCCTGGACCTGGACTCGGGCTACTCGGAGGCCTCCTGGCAGGACGAAGGGGTGGTGCTCCGGAGGACCCGCAACGTGCGGGTCTCCGCCTCGGCCTGCCTGCGCACCAACCGGGGCGCCTCGGGTCGGCCGCGGCCCAAGTCCACGTCGGACGCGTGCCTGGAGCGCTGGACGTCGTTCGAGGCGTGCGGCGGCGGCGGCGGCGGCGGCGGCGGCGGCAGCACCGAGGACTGGACGGCGGCGCTGCTGAGCCGCAGCCGCAACCGCACGCCGCTGGTCCTCGGGGACAACAGCTTCGCCGACCTCATCAAGAACTGGATGGACCTGCCCGAGTGCCCCGAGCCGGCGGAGCTGCAGCCCAGCGCGGGCCGCCGCCTGGCCAAGGACCTGCTGGGGAACATGCGCAGGAAGCTGGCGGGGCGGGCCAAGGGGGGGGTGGAGGTGAGGCGGCGGCCGGCGGACCCCAACAGGGCCAGCAGACCCCTGGAGGCCCCCAAGCGTATGTCCTGCCCCGTGGGCTTCCAGGCCCTCAAACCCTTCTTTCACCAGTCGCACACAGGCATCCACCAGCTGGACTCAGACTTCTACCAGTTCAACGCCCTGATGAAGACCGGCAGCCGGCAGCCCATCATATGCAACGATATCATTGGATACATCTGAACCGCGCTGCTGTTCTGTGTTGGAAGACGAACGAAACCCTGTTCCATGAATGTATATAGAAGGATATTCGAATTTCACATCTGGTATGTTGGTACAATTTTTTGTATGCTGTTGTAATAAAAGGGTTTTTCTATTTAATATGAAAAATGTGTTTTGTCGGAATTTGCAAAAAAAAAAAAAGTTCAGAGAAGTAAAAAGGTAATTGTTTTTATATCGCCGATGCGGCTCGTCGGCGCTATAAATTGGGGGTTGTGACGTAATGCAGTGGTCCTGCTAACAGACTGATGAAAGCCTGTCTCATACCAGGGCTTGGAGCTATGCGAGGGCACAGGGGGGGAGAACAGTCGGCCTTTGTCCAGGAAAACTGTATGTTGATGAGCAGAAAAGGCAAGGTGGGGTGGGGGCATTGTGATGCAGATATGCAGGTGAGAGGAACACACCTGTGGGTGAGGGGAGGAGGAGAGTGTTTTCGGATTGTTCTGTACCTAGCACTGGTTGCTTGGTAGTACATGTTTGAAAGGTTCCCCACACCTACTCAGTCGACTGGGCTGCCAGCACTCATTCTGTGTACTGTTCTCTCTATATTCAAATCCCGTTGGAGAAGTGAAGTGAAAGACAAATGTTCCTCATTGGCAGATTCACCTTTATTGTGACACTTGGTCATGAAAGCAGCTAATCATCAACAGAAACAGTCACAACAATGGAAATCTATTTGCATTGTTGATTAAAGGTTGATTAAATGTAAGATCAAATTACTTTGGCTAACCCTGGAGCCACGAGAAGCTTTTATAAATAAATACAGATTGACAGCCTCACCCCCTACACAGATACAATTGGCCCCTACATGCAAAACGAAAATACTAATACAGTACTACAAATATCCTGTTCGCCAGCACATCCACAATTTAAAATAATCGGTTGTAATAAAAATCCCAATAATAGATATGTCTAAGGCCTGGCATGACAGAGGTGTTGGAACCTCAGACTTTAGAGAGAGCATATCACTGTCGATGCTCCATTTGAGGGTTTATATAGGTGAAGAACCTATCAATTGCATCAAGCATTGCAATCATGCGACTGGACACAATTGCACTTAAAACATACAGGTGGCCTAAAAGTTTATTAAAGTACATTAGAACCTTTCATTCCATATAATGACAGACTGGGGTAAAAATCAGTAGTTAAGTCATCATTTCCCAATATCTGAAACCCCATTGACCCTTTATACCATTGGTCCTAAAAGGAATGAAGACGAGATCTCCGCTGTGGTCCTCATTGACATCACTGGAGCAGGTACCTGATGGGGGGAACGCGCTCACAGTCTTCATCTTCAACAAACGAGGCATAGATCTCCAGAATGCGCTTGTGTGGAGGAATCT
>NC_140272.1:2344150-2348553 GCF_964030765.1 Micromesistius poutassou
TATTATGTTTTTTTGTTGTTGTTGTATGTATGTATGTATGTATGTGTGTATGTATGTGTGTATGTATGTATGTATGTATGTATGTATGTATGTGTGTATGTATGTATGTGTGTGTGTATGTATGTATGTATGTATGTATGTATGTATGTATGTGTGTATGTATGTATGTATGTATGTATGTATGTATGTGTGTATGTATGTGTGTATGTATGTATGTATGTATGTGTGTATGTATGTATGTATGTGTGTATGTATGTATGTATGTGTGTATGTATGTATGTATGTATGTGTGTATGTATGTATGTATGTATGTATGTATGTATGTGTGTATGTATGTATGTATGTATGTGTGTATGTATGTATGTATGTGTGTATGTATGTATGTATGTATGTATGTATGTATGTATGTAGTAATGAATGATTTTTTGGAAACTATTTTGCATACCACTTAATAGCGCGTCACATACACACCAGTGGTACGCGTACCATAGTTTGAGAACCGCTGCTATGCACCACGTGACCCTCGCTGTGCGTATGTCGACGGTAAACGTCGTTAGATGCACGTGCGCGTTTCGGGGGGGAGCACATCGTCAGCTGACCGGTAACGGGGTCATGAAACTAAGAGCAGGGGGCTCGGGATGTGAACACAGAGAGCATCGTGCTTAAAGGAGAAAGCCTGTCTCTGATTATCTGTGCTGCAGCGGCCCCAGGGCCGGCGCTGCTTCTACACTGCTTGTCGTGCTTGTATTTCACTGAGGAACAGTGAAATAATGAGCAAACTTAAAAGTTGTATTAGAATCCTTATTTTACTGATGAACAAATTTAAAAGTTGTGATAAAATCCTTATTTTACTGATGAACAAAACAAACGTTGTGTTAAAATCCTTATTTTACGTCATTATTAAAGGAAAGAAGACAGCTTGAACATCGTGTGGTCGATGCACTTTGTTTAAAACCATGTACGGGTCTGAAGATGGTCATACTCTCTGGGTTTACTGTCAACACACACCAGTCACAGGATTCAAGCGTGTATTTTGTCTAAACCCACACCAGCCTCACACCGCGGTACGGTGAATGAGTTGACTATAACCGAGACGTTGAACACACTGTTTTTCTCTGGCTTGCAGATTTCAAACAATGCACAGCTGATGTCGATTTTCAACAAAGGAAACGGTCCTGTGGGCTATTTTTACTCTTCCCCCCTCCCTTCCTGACTTGTTTAATATCTGTCCCACCACAGCAGGAGAAACCTCAAGCCAATCAGAGGCCTCCGTCCGTCTGCGGAGCGGAGCGACGTCACCGCCCCGCTCCATTGGTCGGCTGGCAGGGATCAGGCAGAAAGCTGGAAGCAGCACGGCTGCTGGAAACAATTACAAAGTCTCCCAAAGCCCTGGATATCTCCCTCTTAGAAAACCGACGCAGAAACTTCCCCCGAGAAG
The DNA here is from genome assembly GCF_964030765.1 of Micromesistius poutassou. Classification (NCBI taxonomy): domain Eukaryota; kingdom Metazoa; phylum Chordata; class Actinopteri; order Gadiformes; family Gadidae; genus Micromesistius; species Micromesistius poutassou. The sequence continues at coordinate 2,345,589 of NC_140272.1, forward strand.
AAAATCCAATTCTCTCGCTCTCTGCCGCCGCCAAGAGATGTTGGTGTTTTGAAACCTGCTCTGTGTACAATGAGTGTATGAAAATGTGCTGATATTGAAAGACATTGACCATAAGCGTTTAATAAAAAGCTTTTAAAATGCTTTAGAAAATGCTTTTAATTTAAGGTCCTAAGGTCCTTAAGTTGGTTCCATGAAACCGTGGTGATAGAATCATATCACAGTAAAAAGGAAACATGTTGGATCAAAACTAGCTCCAGTGTGACAGCTGATTTGTTTGAACTAGAATAGAAATAAAGCTGGATTCATAGGCAGTGTTTTAAATGTTTGAACTACCTCTTCACGGCCCTTTTAAAGGCATAGACCAAGCATGTATTTATATTATGTCTCCTCGGATGTTGGGCCACAGCCAAGATATGCTGTCCACATATCACCGGCTGTTATTAAAAATGGCTTCAACTCTTTTCCCATGCCGTAATTATGCTTCTCAAAACAAAAAAGATAAGTCATTTACACCTGCTGATCACTCCATATTTATTTTATTTTCTATAATAATCAGGTATAAATTCTTAGATGTTTGAAATACCATATATGTAAAAGAAAAACCCTTGAATGAACTCATTTTCTGTTGTTTATGTGTGATATAAAATATTTTATTTTTGTATTTCTTTATGTTGGTCAATGCAGACATTGTTTGCGTTATTCACACTAGTCACACTAGAAGTTTACTTGGGCCAGCGGTTGTCAAAGTGGGGTACTAGTGTCCCCAAGGGTAACTCGATTGGGGGTACTTGAAATGAATCTGTGATTTACCATCCCAACCAGTCCTGTGGCTGACTGAAGTCTCAGTACCAAAAATAAATGAATGCAGCCCGGTATAACACCACTCCCCTTCCTCTTCTCCATGACGGGAAACTCACTGAGAGATCCACTCGGCTCGCTGTGGCTCGTTGATAAGCATATCTGTTGCCATGACAACAGATATGTTTAATCTAAAAGTTGTTCTTCCCTTTGATCTGTAACGTTAGCTAAGTTAGCTAAGGACCGACACATTTATTAATATTTTTGATATCAATATCAATGACCAATCACAACAATATTTATGTTTACATGCAAAGGAAAACAAAATTCATCGCCTTATGTAGAATAAGCTCACATTGCTGCCGAACATAGATTTTTCGGTCTCGTCTTATGTTATGTATATGTATGTACATGTGTGTTCACCTTTTGTTTATGCAGCAGAATTAAGAACAGAAACATTTCAGTGAGCCGTCCGTGATATTGTGGGTACTTGGTAGGATGTGATTGGTCACAGAGGGTACATGACTCTTTAAGGTTTGGGAACTACTGACTAAGGCGGTTTACATGATTCATTTGAGATCTTCAGTCCCTCTACCAAGTGGGCTGATCCTTTAGACTAATGTGGAGAAGCTTTGGACACCAGAACCTCTGAGCTACTTCCTGTACGGCAGGAAGTTGAACAGTCATACTTGACTGCTCTTCCTGGGGAAACCGGGCTGAGGCACCAGCGATTCAGAGCACAAAGGATTCACCGGGCGGCAATTCTGCCATCACAGTACAAACATATTTTCAGTATGAGACTTTAATGAGTTTACACGAGTTTGCTTCATGACAATCAAAAGGCATGGAACTTTTACTGGAGCACAGGAAGTGAGATAATCAAGTCCAGTGACCTTATGACTTGCTCCTAATTGGACATCTAACCTGAGCTTGTTTCCCTGATTATCTTCACACCAGCCATTTTATAGTGGCTTCCTCCTTCCATGCTCGTAATCACAGTCTATGGTGTGAGCTGTTGCTCTTTAACACAATGAGGAATTCTCATTGACAGGAAACTAGGTTCAGAGGGCAGACTTTGATAAGCCAGAAGCTGCGTGGAAGGGATAACTATCTCACGACTCTGCAATCTTAGATACATAATAACTATCTCACTACACTGTAGACTTAGATACACAACGACTATCTCACTACACTACTAGATACACAATGACTATCTCACTACACTGTAGACTTAGATACACAATGACATTGGTACACAAAGACTATCTATCAACAATGCAGTCTTAGTGACTATCTCAGTGCCCTGCAGTATCGGGTACACGTACAATTGCATATTGTAAAGGTATACATACTATACATAACAATCGTACATCATATTTGGAAACTGGAAACAATTATCCATTACCATAGTCATGGGAACCACAGACGTACATAGAAATGCACAATTTCCTCTTTTCTGTTCCCATCGAAATCTGTCATGTCTCTTTTCAAATGCTGTGTGACAGACAATACATCAGCCATCACAATGACAGCCACGTGTGTGTGTGCGTGTGTGTGTGTGTGTGTGTGTGTGTGTGTGTGTGTGTTTTGTTATGTCACCAATGCGGTAAATGCCAATTTAATCACTGTGGAAACTCATATTCAATTGAATGGTGAAACTTCTATTATTCAATAAAATTATTCTTTTATTTACATTCGTATTATTACATTTGTATGAATAAACCCCTGACCTGACCGTACAAGCTGTATGTTAATTCACAGCAGCCTGTCCAGATCCATAGATCTGAAGACATATGTCGTGCATATTGAACGTCCGCACTTCAAACACAACAAGCACCAGAACCCCCATGAACTTCTGCTGCTCTCATATGCATGTGAAGGTGCCAATCTGCCGATACCCGATCACTATTGATCCCCTGGTTCTTTATAGGCGCCACAAAGAGGCAGATGGGCTGAGACTAAACCTCTCGGCAGGCCCCCTGTGAACTCACCACGGATCCAGCCCTGCACCCCGGAGACAGGACACACTCTTTTACGCGGCTTAGAAACACACCGGAGGAGTCAACACTGTCACTGGCAGGGGAGAAAGATACACCCAAGGTTTAAGATTGACTTCCACTGTGATAATAACTGTTGTTATTATTATGGGATGCCCATTGAGATCAGG
>NC_140272.1:2348753-2368753 GCF_964030765.1 Micromesistius poutassou
TTGGGGCAAACGTCTGACCTCAGGGGAGCAGTCTGTCGCCCAGGGCCGTTCACAGGACTCTGTGGTTATGGAGCTTGGGTCCGAAATAAAAACATACAAACCACAACAAAGGAATGCACTGAGAAATGATCTACGATCCTCTACGGCGAGAAACACGTCTCAGCCACTCTGGAAGGCAAACACAGACGGGGGTATTCTCAAACGTTTTGTTTTTGAGGTCTTCCACACGCAGCGTGATTCAGCCCCTTTGCAGACGATGAAAACGCTCTGGTTTCACGGTGACAAAGGTGGTCATTTGGAGGGAAATAGAAGTGGCATTTAGAAGAAATCGCTCAATCATGGTACCCATTCAGCGCGGCCCGCTGTACATGCAGACTGCGTCTTTATATAGAGCGCATTCAGTCACACGGCAGCATGACCGTTGTCACGCAGGAAGTGTGACGCGGCGCTCTTTGTGCGTTAATCGCCTGTTGTTGTTGCCGTGGTCACGGGCCACCTGCCACACTCCGCTACATACAGTGAGGCCATGCTGAGGCCCCTTGTGTTCCTGTATGAGGCCAACGCTGCTCTGTGTGTGTGTGTGCGTGTGAGGTGTGCGTGTGTGTGTGTGTGTGTGTGCGTGTGTGTGTGTGTGTGTGGGCGTGCGTGTGTGTGTGTGTGTGTGTGTGGGTATGTGTTGTGTGTGAGTGTGTGTGTGTGTGTGTGTGTGTGTGTGTGTGGGGGGGGGGTATTCGTGTGTGTGTGTGTGTCTGTGTGTGTGTGTGTGTGGGGGGGGTATGCGTGTGTGTGTGTGTGTGTGTGTGTGTGTGTGTGGGTATGTGTGTTGGTGTGTGTGTGTGGGTATGTGTGTTGGTGTGTGTGTGTGTGTGTGTGTGTGTGTGTGTGTGTGTGGGTATGTGTGTGTGTGTGTGTGTGTGTGTGGTGTGTGTGTGTGTGTGTGTGATGGTGTGTGTTTGTGTGTGACAGAGAATGGAATACAAAGAATTAGGGTTAGAAAAAAAATAAAGAGAGCGAGAGAGAGAGAGAGAGAGAGAGAGAGAGACACCTGAAGCAACAGGGGTACAGCTAGTGATTGACTCTCCCGGTTGACTCTCTCCCAGTTTCTCCTTAATGAGAAACATTGACAAATGACTAAAAGGACTGATTCCAAAGGGCTTCAAAATGGCCTCCAAGCAATACAACCAACAGAGAGCTGAGGAGAGAGCATGGGCAGGACCAGGGAGACTGGAATTCTGATTCATTAGGTAAAATTGTGGCCAGTTGTTCATACCAAGTTGTTTGTTTGCTATTTGTATCCAACGGTTAGGGAGGCGTCATCGTAGGCATGCATGACTGGCTGTTGCCGTGTGTCAGTCGAAACCTACAGGGACCACACTCAGCTGTTTTATACAGGAAGGCCCACACTGGCTGGGCCCGGATCATACAGGCTCAGCATGTTGTAGGATCTGTTATCTGAACAGAACATATCTATTTACAAATCGATAAATCATATCACAAGTTTGGTGTTTTGATGGAATGGAAAGTGAAGACAGACATGAAGAAAGTGAGTCGAATGTGAGATCAAATTGGGAACGCAAATCTTAATGAAACGTAGTTATTTACCAAGCCTCCAGAGAATTATCGATTCATTTAAAATGTGTTATGTGTTAATGTGTTATTTATTAAATACTAATATTTGATCACTTCAATGTGGATGGCCCCACAGGTGAATATGTGTTCATGATGTGCATATCAAGGGACTACTGGGATTGGTCCGTAGGTGTCCGTTAATGAGACTACACATGGTGAACCGTCCCACTATGGGGCTGCATTAAACCCATCTTAACGAGTGTAATCGTTTGCATGTGTGTTCCGTTTTCGTGCAACATTCCAGTGAATCGACCAAATGAAGCATGCGCTCACCAGCCCAATCTGGGCTAGTTGTTAGGAGGGAACACAGCTCTGTGGAGAGAACCAAATAACGTCTGTATAACGCCTCGCTGTGGTTCGTTTCAAGCCCTTTTTATAACGTTGCAGCCTCACACTGCTTTTTGAACCGCTTGGGGTAAAGTTACACGACATCATAAAATGACATCATAGTTCTTAAAAAGAGATGAGGTTTAAGAAGTCACATGAATCTCCATTGTGATCTTTAGATTCATCAGTAAGGATGGATTTTCTGACGTCATTTTACAGCGTCACTATCATAGGTTTACTGACGATCTGTATGAGATCAATTGGAATGGTGAATAACAACATGTTATAATTTCATGATGATCTTTCCTATCCTATCAATACTCACTAGAAAATCGACATTTTCTGACCATATTCACCCCTACCACTGTCTGCAGAGGGAACAACCTGTCTGTCTGCTAGTATAAAGGGCATGCTGCAGCATAGGGCCTGACCAGCGACTTATCAACACGTTGGGGCCCCTTACAATACAACCTACTAAAATAAAACAAGGCCCCAGCCGTGTGTGTGTGGCTCCCAGGTGTAATCATTATCCCCAGACCACTGTTCACCACTGGGCCAGGGTCTTAAATTACCCCCGCCACAATACTGCCTCACGTGGGGACTCCTCAGGAGAATGCAGGCCCGCTGGGTATCAGGTTCACCCTGTCGTCTTAAGGTACACCGCAGGGTCATTCTGTGTGTGTGTGTGTGTGTGTGTGTGTGTGTGTGTGTGTGTGTGTGTGTGTGTGTGTGTGTGTGTGTGTGTGTGTGTGTGTGTGTGTGTGTGTGTGTGTGTGTGTGTGTGGATCGGCCCCTGTTATTTAGTTGTGCGGCAGATGTATGCCCTGCAATTACGAACAAGCTCAAATCCGACAACAGATTGCGGACCACTGACGATAAGATTCTCTTACATTGGGCTTTATCTGAAACGACCCACGACTGCGTTGGAGTACAATGGCTGCTCTAGAACAACTTTGTTTCTTCCTTTTTCCGACTCCTGGAAAGAAACCCCTTTCTCCAAAAATATTGGTTTAGAGCTGCTAATTCCAGAGCAGCAAAAGCCAGACAAGAACTTCCATTTTGTTTCCCCTCCGGCCATACTATAGAACAACCTCCGGTTCTCCTACAGAACAAACCTACTATAGAACAACCTCCGGTCCTACTATAGAACAACCTCCGGTTCTCCTACAGAACAACCTACTATAGAACAACCTCCGGTCCTACTATAGAACAACCTCCGGTTCTCCTACAGAACAACCTACTATAGAACAACCTCCGGTCCTACTATAGAACAACCTCCGGTTCTCCTACAGAACAACCTACTATAGAACAACCTCCGGTCCTACTATAGAACAACCTCCGGTTCTCCTACAGAACAACCTACTATAGAACAACCTCCGGTCCTACTATAGAACAACCTCCGGTTCTCCTACAGAACAACCTACTATAGAACAACCTCCGGTCCTACTATAGAACAACCTCCGGTTCTCCTACAGAACAACCTACTATAGAACAACCTCCGGTCCTACTATAGAACAACCTCCGGTTCTCCTACAGAACAACCTCCAGCCCTACTATAGAACAACCTACTATAGAACAACCTCCGGTCCTACTATAGAACAACCTCTGGTTCTCCTACAGAACAACCTCTGGTTCACCTATAGAACCACCCCTACTATAAAACAACCTATATATATATATACAGTATATATATTCTCCTATATTACCAGCGACTAACACAGCGAGGCCCCGAGCACCGAACACACTCTGGTTGGAAATCTGGTTCCAATATGGGGGCTTCCTGTGAAGGCAGGAAATAGCCGTCAGTGTCTGGCTGGCAGCTCACAGTGCAGCAGTGTGCACCGGTTTGACCTTTGGGGGCTCGGGGGGCTGTGACCCTCCAAGCCGTTAATTCAATTAGGAGAGCGGGTGTCACAACAGGGGGGGGGGGGGGGGGGGGGGGCCGTCCAGAGAGCGCCGACGTGGAAGAAGTTGAGAGTGGGGTTCGGGGGGGGGGTCGGTTGGTGTGGGGGCACAGGGGGTCCGGGGCTGTGGTGACCCCAGGTACCAGAGAAGCCCGTTATAGTGAGCGGTGGCTGTCAGTGGAATGGGCTCAAAGAGGCTCTTCAGGGGTGAGATTCATTGGCTGGTGCACAGCTAAATAACGTTTGTGTCCTGGAGTGAGGTCTCTGTACTGCACACAGTTTAGTTTTGATTATGATGTTTTTCTTGTCTAAGGTTTCGGTTGCACCCAGGGGCGTCTCTGGGGGGGGTCAGAGAGCTCTACAATAACACACAAGCGCTGAGCGGCACACTTTGGGGCTTAAATGTGCTTAAAGATTCAATCTAGGGTATGCAAATGTTCCTGAAAGCTTTGACACAGTCAGTAGTCTCAGCTGGTGAATATTGTGCGTTGCATGTCAAATGATAACGAATGGCATAGCATTGTGTGCTACTCAAACTGCCCTCGGAGAACTCTTTTCCAATAGTGTAGATAAAAAATGAAGCCTAAGGAATAATACAAATTGAATCCGACATAGGAACCGAGCAGCATTATAGCTGCTAGTTTCCTATTTATTAACTATTTATAACTGGTATATATTTCACAACTGGTCAATGATGTTATTGTTTGCCTTTTACAACTTCCTCTGACTGCTAGGCAGCAATCCCAGCAGCAGCAGCAGAATAGTCGTTTTAGCGTTGGTTGAGCTGACAGAATCCGCTTCCCATCTGTTTACATATTTCAGCCTCCATAAACAGAGGATAACATCAGCAGGGGAACTTCCTATTTTGGGAAACAGATGTTTCGATTCAGGAAAAGAGTTAGGGGGGTAGGCGTACCCAATAACATTAGGTTGTAACTAGTGACAAGAAAAATCATGTAGAATAGCATGTGATCATGTGCTGCTGATGTACTGATTCATCACATTCATATTCATAGATGCTTATGAAAACAACATGCACCCTGGCACGTGTTTCCGGGCTATAACACTGTCAATCATCCACTTCCTTGCAAAAGATCCAAGTAAAGCGTTCTCGATCCCACAAAAATGCTCTCCTCCACCACCAGTCCAACCATCGCATGCCCTGTGAAGGTTTTAAGGTCCTCCGTGTTCTCCAGTTGTGCTGACTGTACCGACGCGTCCAGGCCTTGGCAGTTCCTCGGCCCAGAAGGTCATGGCTGCTGCACGTGGGTCCCAGTGGCCAATGGCCGTGAGGAGCATACTTCCATACTCTGTCAAGCCTGCACAGGGTGGGTGAGTGGGGGGCCTCTTGGACAAACAGTGAGAACCACGTCTGGTCATCTGATATTAATGATGTGGGGGGGGGGGGGGGTCTCACGCGGGGAGAGTGGTCACCTTGGGTAAGTTGAGCCCTGGAGAGCCCAGATCCTGGCTGATATTCAACAGCTGCATGTCTGCCTCTGGGTTTCAAAGGCAGTCTCATAAAACCATATCTTATCCCAAAGGATTTTTTAGTCTAGCCAGTTAAGATAAGATAGTTAAAAATGCATTTATTACGAAAAGACCCATGGCCCTATAAGGCTTTCTGTCTGTATTTCTCTCTGTGCCTTTTGATTGGCCGCGGAGAACATTTAGGCGGAAATCTACACCATCACTTCTGAAGTAATGATTAATCACATGTTATCGTCCATAATACCGGACAACAAAAAATGTTTTAATAATTGTACGATTATGAGTCATCTCAATTCTTTCTCTTTCTGAAGGCAAACAAGAATAATACTTTAAGGATTATATAAACAGAATGTTAAAACACAATCTAGAAGAAAAAATATATATATTTCTAAGGCCTTAGGCACTTCTTAGGCCTTAGGCACTTCTTAGGCCTTAGGCATTCTGCATTGAAACAGTGCACTGAAGTAGTGTGGAAAGTTAAGATGCATCACTATGACCAAAGTGACCTAATCCTTTCCCTGCCTGTGTTTGTTCTTCCTCAAGGCTGCTCCAGAAGGAGACCAAATCATGACCATATGAATCTGGGGAGTGGGGAGCCGCATATCTAACACACAGACCCTGCACACGGCCATTTCTGTCTCAGGGACTGCGCTCTCAAAACACTTTCTTGGCTGAGCATAAGCTCATCAAAAGAGACACGTCCACAGATATTTTTCTTGGCAATAACGTCTGAAAATCTGTACGACTCTCCCACTCTTGATGAACGTGCTAGGCGCCTATCTTCGTTTACTTTATTGGGACTGACTCTCTCTCTCTCTCGCTCTCTCTCTCTCTCTCTTTCTTATCCTCTCTGCAGCCAACTCTGTAAATGTCCGTTCCACAGACCTTAGTATCTGCTGATGTTCAGCTCTCACAAACATTTTCCTCTTCCCCCCAAGGCGTCCACGCAGAACCTCTGCCAGCGCTTTTCCATCTGGTAGCCTGCTGTCTCTGGCCGGCCTCTGCCTGCTACACTCAACTCAATTCAAACACAGAGACTGCAGAGGAAAAAAAAAAAAACACACAACCCAAAACCGTTAAAGCTCAATAGAAAGAGTAGATGTCTGGGGAAAAGAATAAAGTCAGCGTCCTGTTTTGTTGCTGTGAGCAGAATAAACCCCATGTGGCGACGCATGTTCAGACTGTGGTGTGTGTGTGAGGACTTAACCATTTCCACGCCGCGCTGACAAGACAAGGTTGAAGAAGGGGAAAAAGAGAAGATGGACTAGAATCGGATCAGAAAAAAGAGGGATTCCATTACGTTGCTTTGTGCATTTATCTTCCTTTTGGGAGGATGCACTGTGAACCTTCTGCAAGGAGCGAGACGGCCACAGCTGCACCCTGTCGTCACCTCACCCTCTGATGCAGCTGCATGAGTGGGTGAATGTGGTGGTGGTGGTGGGGGGGGGGGGGGGGGGAGTGGTGGGGGTGCATGTAACCGTAGCTGAAACCAGAGCTTTACTGTCTCCAAGCCACTTCATGGTTTCCCCATTACATCCCCAGGGAAGGCTGAATCCCCCACACTACTCAACCCTGGCGTGTCAGGGGGTTAGTGATGAGGCAGCAGGGCCAGCTCTCTCTCTCTCTCTCTCTCTCTCTCTCTCTCGTTTCCCCCTGATAACGACAGCCCAGCAGCCCATCAGCCCAGCACCCCTCTCTGAGGCGCCGACACATGGCCTCCGCAGATGTCCACCTTTCAAGGCCTGGCTGTCACCCACCCGTCTGCATGTTTGTTTTCTGCTGCTAGAGGCTACCTAATCGCTTCAGACTCCGAGGCCAGGAGGAGTGTCCTAAAGGGAGATTTGGGGCGTTAAGCGTTATTATTTCCATCCAGAACAAGACTCTTTGTCTCCAGTATGAATCCTATGGGCCTTGGTGTGTTGCTCTGGCTTGGTCTGTTTTAGTTGCGTGTGAGTTTACCTGCCCCCCTTAGCTTGGCGGCAAAACAAGACTTTAGGAGAGGGCTCATGCTCAACAGGTCGAGCTTTTAGCTGAAGGTCCGTACTCTGAAGAAACTCATTCATGACTCAGGTTTACACGTTTCCAGGGAGGAAGGCCGTGGCTCTGCAGAGGGAGTTAACTGAAATATGTTGTGTTAGCAGTGCTTACTTTATGGGCCCATTTATACAGTAGCAGTCTTTGAGGCAGTATAATGTCAAGCTACACTGCTTCACTATTACTCAAGGACTCAATATGAGTAGGAGTAATAATATTGAAGACCCCATGCAGATTTCCCAATTTTGAATGAATGGAGAGAGGTTTCCTTCATATGTGTCTATGTGTGTAAGTGGGCAGCGATGTTGTTGTACCCAGTGCTTAAGAGTGTACCATTCGTCCAAGATGCAGGGCAACAGCCATAGAAACTTGCCCAAGCCGAGTTTCAGAAACCATCCTTCGTTCGATCCTCTCCTAGCTAAGTACCAAGGGCTCCCTACCTACGCCAGACTCCTAACCCTAAAGAGGAATTTATATTCGTCATGATGCACCGTTCACAAAGCGCACAGTGTTTGGCGAAACGGGGCTGTGGATGTGCAGTCTGCACACTCTGCCGCGGAGCTTCGACATTTCAGGACAGCGCGACACACAACAAATCAGTTCTGGTTTATGGTTCAGCAGTTCACGCACGCTGAATATAAACTTCAGGTTTTACTGCTGGCTGTTGCCATGCATGGTTGGCACGTTTATGAACGGTGTGTCTGAACGGGGGGGAAATTTGTGGCACTAATTGTAAAGCGCTATGGGTGGCCGGGACAGGTTACAAAAGCTACATAAATCCATTCCGATAAACAAACCATTTAATAAAATATAACACACTAAAATACTGGAGGGGGTGGGGGGGTCCGAAGGCAGCTAGCGAGCGTTGACTCACGGTGAAGCCGGGCGGGCTGGAGGGGTAGGACAGGACGAAGTAGTCCACGGCCAGGTTGAGGTAGGCTGATCGGTAGGAGCTGACCTCCCGGTGGCCCTGCACCAACTTGTACAGCTCCAGACACATCAGGCCCGCCACCGCCGCCGTGGTGGTCGCTATGGCAGGGATGATCCTCCCGGCGATGCGCTTACTCTGGACGAGAGAGACAGGGAGAGAGGGAGGGAGAGGGAGAGGGAGAGAGAGGGAGAGAGAGAGTGAGAGAGAGAGAGAGAGAGAGAGAGGGAGAGAGAGAGAGGGAGAGAGTGAGAGTGAGAGTGAGAGTGAGAGTGAGAGAGAGAGAGAGAGAGAGAGAGAGAGAGAGCGAGAGGCAAGGAGAGAGAGAGAGAGAGAGAGAGAGAGAGAGAGAGAGAGACAATCGTTTACATAGGTTCGAAAAGCCCTTCTTTGTATGGAAGATAGACTTGTTGTCGCATGCGGGGGGGGAGCGGGGGGGTCCTAGGGCTACTCGGAGAGTGGTAGAGGGTGAGCTCATACACGACAAGAGCCGACATGATCCAAATCCTCCCGCGTGGTTACACAGGAAGGGGGGGTGGCCCTATTGTCCCCTACGCAGCCCCCCTCACGACTTCACCCTCATGTCCCCCACCCACCACCCCCCACCCAGCACCCCCCACCCCCCACCCCCCACCCAGCACCCAGCACCCAGCACCCAGCCAGCCGGCCCCCAGTCTGCGGGGGTACGGGCCGGGCTCAGGTGTCAGCTCCCAGGCGACAGGTAAAGTGGCTGTGATTAGTTCTGCGCACGGAACAAAAGGAGTGGCAGCCGTCTGTGTGGCTTCGGGGCAGGTGTGCACACACACACACACACACACACACACACACACACACACACACACACACACACACACACACACACAGAGACTTGAAAAACATTGCCCAAGGGCACCGTCGGCCCACGTTGGTGACGTCGTACTGTTTCTCGGCTAGGGCTTTTAGGATTCAAAAGTTTCTTTACTGTTTCCGTTGTGTTTCATTTATTTCATTTCTATTCATGTTTCTGATGCATGTGTGGAGAAGCCTTGAGGGTGGGAGGGTTGGGTACCTGCAGCCGGTCCGCTGGAGGGATGTCGTAGTTCTCTGCGCGGAGGTTGGACGCAGCGGTGATGTAGTCCATGTGGAAGTTGCTGTCGTCGTCCTGTTCATAGCGGGAAGACACAATCAACGAACACCAGGTCAGACCGTCAACCACGCCTCAGCACAGGGCTCACATTCTGACTATGAAATGCACGGCTGAGGATGGAAAGTGTATATAGGGTTAAAGAATTAACATCAACTGCCAACAGCAAATAGACGGATAGATATTTTTCCACTCAGTAAAAAGACAAAATTCTAAAGGCAATTTTTTTCAAAAGAACTGAAAGTTTAGATTCGACCAGCTTTGAAGATCCAAGCCTTTTGTCACTGCGTCATCCGACACACACTTACACAGACACACACACACACACACACACACAGACTCGGTCATCGGATTAGAAGCGACTTCAGATTGGTATGGCGGCTCCTCACAGACCGCTGGGGTGACTGTCACTGCAGGGCAGGGGGGGGGGGGGGGGGGGGGGGTAGGTGTGGGGGTGTGTGTGTGGGGGGGGGGTTGTGTGTGAGGTAAGACGCGGCCACGCAACCCGATAGCGCTGGATTCCACCCACACACATTCCACCCAGCCGACGGTATGACCTGGCCAGGTAGGCAGCGCGATTAGGGAGACGAGAGCGAGGGGGTCTTTGTGTCCAAGGGGGATATCTGATAGGTGCCCGGCTTACCTCATGTGCCTTCATCGTCCGGGTGCCGTCACCCGCCTAGCCGGGGCTAACTTTGCATTGTCCTGCCGAGAGTTTGTAAAGTCATGTGAGGATCAAACTCACGCGGAAGGGTGGGCTTCTGATAAAAGGCTGGCTGGGAGCGAGGGGAGATGTGATGCGAAGGTGTTGCTGTGGGGGGGTGAGTGTACGAGGTGAGAGGTAATGTCATTATGGGGGGGGGGGGGGGTCGTCTCCTGCTTTTCTTCCAGGCTTTTCTTCTTCAAAAGACCATGTACACAGAGCGGTCAAAGTGCCCCAAAGCAGAGTGCAATAACAAGGGGACACATGAATGACAAGTGGGCAACGGAACAACGTGAGGGATGGGTTAGTTGTGTGCTGCTTCTCTCGCTCTTCTTTAGTTTTCCTGCACTTTGTCTTCACTTTGTCTTTGTATTCACTGCACATTTGACCGTCGGTAGGTCAGTCACCTAGGAGCCAGCAGTCCTTCTCAGTTAACGCAGACCTTCTGAGACTAGTGGGCGAGTGAAGGTACACGAGGTACAACTTGCAGACAAACAACAAGCAATTGAGTTGAGTGAATTTCCATTACGTCTAAACTGCCAGCGACCCCTGGGTTTCTTGCTCTGGTTTGTGGAGCATGTGGGAGCCGTAAGGCATCGACTGCTCAGTACAAAAAAAGAATGAAACCACACAGACCACACTGTTTACTACGCACAATGGTTCTTTATAGCGCTGTTTCCCCCCCAAAAAGGATGCGCACTTTAAAAACTAAGAAAGTCCCTCCTGATGTTTGACGTCGAAACAGAGCGAGCACAGAAAAACGGACAGACAAGCTTTGTTCACAGAAATTGCTTGGAGGGGCCAACACAGATTTGGGTCACAGAGAAACCCAAAAACCCAAAGAAAAAAACGCCCCCAAAAAAACAGCGTGAGGGCCCGGCACAGCGGAGCGTGACACCCGGTCCCCGGAGGTCCGGTCGTCGCTGTGTCTGTGGTGTGTGAAATGTGCAGTGTGTGCAGAAGAGGACCCGTCTGCTTACCTTCTCAAACTCCACAGGGTGCATGTGCATCGCCGGGCCTTTCAGGGACAGGGAACACAGCTCCTCTGTCAGCTGCTCTAGTCGGGCCTTGCCTGTTGCAGCCATACAGGGAAACACTCCATCTTAAGGGCTGATTGTGGTTCCACGTCGACGCAACGCAAGGGGGGGTTTACGGAACCCGTTACGTCCCTGCGGACCCTCCTTGCCGTCCGCCGCAAGGGCCTGGCGTGCGCCTCCCAAAACTTGTACCCTTGCGTCGAGGCGACGCAGCAGCAAGGGCTGTGATCGGTCCGCTCACTAAAACCCGACAAACCCAACCCAAAAGCCAAAAAAAGGTTGTGAAACCAAAAAGGTTCACGACTGCGTCAAGGGGTCTGCGTGGTCCTTGCGTTGCGTCTACGTGGAACCACAACTGAGCCTTTGGAGGGCTCACAGGCCTTGGGAGGCAGATGTGAGGAAAACGCAAGCAGATGCGCCGACGAACGGCAAATCTCACCGTCGTCACCGATCCCCCGGTCCTGGTCCTCCTCGGTGACGGGCCTGTCGGAGAGCTTGGAGGAGGGCACGAAGGAGGGCATGGGGACGTCCTGCAGAGCCTCTCTGACGGCGGCGCAGTCCCTCGTCTCGGCGATCCCGTAGATGTGCGCGTACAGGTTAGCTGCCGCCACGATGTATTGCATGTGGGCCTCCTGCGCTCACAGCACACACACACACACACAATGAGTCCTGGCACTAGAACGACCTGTTCATCTGTTCTGTCTTCAAAATTCACACTGGGTTTCAATTAATTGAAATACATCGCTTGATGTAACTCACGTTTTCTGGGTCAAAGGTCAGTGGGCGCGGGCATCTCTTGGTTCCCGACCAGAAAGGCAGCCCTGAGCTGGTCAGCTAAGGAGAAGCAGATGGGGGGGTTCTCTTCATCAGGGATCACAAGCTGAAGAAACAAGCACGCCAATTCTCACACATCTGCAACGCCGACACACACGCGCGCACGCACGCACGCACGCACGCACGCACGCACGCACGCACGCACGCACACACACACACGCAGCGGTGGTCACACCAACTCGGCGGGTCAGAGTCACTCTATTTCCCACATTTCCAGCATTCCTCAACAAATGAAAGGCAGCTCGCCGGGTTAATGCACGTCATGCTGAAAGGCATGAGCGTGATGAACCACAGTCGGCCAGCGGCGTGGCACCAGTACACAACTACGCTCGTGGATTTGTGTTTCATACAGTGTGTGTGTGTGTGTGTGTGTGTGTGTGTGTGTGTGTGCGAAGTGTGTACTAAGCATGGCATCTGACCCACAGGGGCGGAAGAGGGCAGTGAGCGCTGGCTATCAGACACTTTGTTGGTCTGATAAGAGAACAAAGAGGACCGGGGCCCTGATGTTGCCCAGTTTGACCCTGCGGTTTGAAAGTGCCTCTGTGTGTGTGTGTGTGTGTGTGTGTGTGTGTGTGTGTGTGTGTGTGTGTCCCACTGTGTGTCTGTCTCTCTGGACGTCCTGCCTCACATTAGGGGTGGGTGAGTGGGGGGCGGGGGGGCTTCCCTGGAGCAAGGGGATCATTACAGTACTCATGTGTTTGCAGATAAGCCCGTGTTGACTTAGCGGTGGGGCGCGGGGGGGGTTTTCTGGTCCGTAAAGCCGTGACTTAATCCATGAGAGAGGGGAAGTCCTCAGGTGGAAGAATGTCCACGTTTGTTGGAACCAACGGACAGTAAAAGTGCAGTCAGCCTCACGTCAACAGGAGAAGTGTGATGAACCGATGATATCAGCCGCGGGTTATAAAACACCCTCCTGATTTCCCCGCTTTCGTTCTTGTTGGCGTCTCCAGACACGCACGCAATGAGAACAAGTGGAAACAAGCTTCGGCAAACTCTGCTGTTAAACTTTGATCATGTGGAGTAACCTAGCAACGGCCCTGGGTCTCTCCTCCAGGTGGTGTCTTTCCCTGACCATGTGATTTCATGTGACGGTAGTGTCGACGCCTTTGTGAACCAGAAGCACGCCCGAAAGCGTCACTGACGTGGTGACACGCACTTCCTCTCCACGCACTGCGGTCAGAAGGGACTCCACGACACACCACCGAAACCAGTGGAGGAGGAATAGAGGAACTGAGAAAGGAGAAGAAACAACTGCCACAACAACTGCCAATGTGTGCGTGCGTGCGTGCGTGCGTGTGTGTGGGTGTGTGGGTGTGCGCTTGTGCGTGCGTTTGTGTTATTTCCATCCAACACTCTGTCTGAGGGGTTCAGAATCCATAACATAACTCTATTACTCATTTATTGGTCCAATAAAAGACTGGAACGTTTTTTGGAAGCTTCGACTCGTCTGCAGCATTCAAGCAGCAGATGTTTTCCTAGAAAATATGCATAATGGGGGAAAGATACTTATATTTCCTCTGTTAGTCTCGCTGATACCCCGGGGGTTTTAACTCACCCTGGATAGAAAAAAGAGAGAAATGAAAGCCGTGTCAGTGAGAGGAATGTCTGTTACCTTAGCTCTAGCTCCGGCGGGGGGGTACTGGGGTAACTGAGTCTCTGATTGGATAATGATTACCTTCTCGTTGCAGATGCCCAAGAAACGTTTGACATCACTCTGCTGCATGATACACTTTTATGCATTCTGAAGATTGCTTTTCCCATTCTAGCGATGCAAAGGTGTGAGAGACTTATTAAAGGATGTTGTTTGTTTGTTGTAGTTACATTGTGCTAGTTTGTTGCTATGTTGTTAGTTTGTTGTAGTTACATTGTGTTTTGTTTGACCCCTAATGTTCTCATGCAGTCACATCTATAATGAGGGCCAGTTATCCATCAAATTCACTAGAAACATTAGATTAAATTGGGGTTGAGCAAAAATTGCTGATAGCTGCTTTAAAGATATATGTTTTAAAATAGTGTCTAAAAATCGATTAAATGACTTCGACTGAATAACTGCATTCCAGACAAATGTTGGGAACGAACATCTAAGTTAGGGCCAGGACATCATCGGTCATGTTTCGAGCATGTTTCGAGCACAAATCGTGATGTTTATTGTCATTTTAATGCGGTGCACATATAACGTGGACCATTCCATGGCCTAACGCCAATATGTGTTTGCCATGCCCGTGTTGCATTAAAGGACGAGCTGGGGGAGAATTCCTGATTCTCCTCAGCCTCAACCTGACGCTCGTGCGTGTCGTTACCTGATCGGCAGAGAAACAGTGCAGGAGCTGTCGGATCTCATTGCTGTACAGGCTCTCCCACTGACGGCGCGCCCAGCGCACGCAGTCCTCCCAGCGGGTCGGCCGGTGACTCGGGGCCCCTCGGCCCCTGAGGGCTCCAGAGACCCCCTCCAGGACCTCCAGGGCTTCGGCCTCGCCGCGGCCCAGCGTTCGCTCCATGAAGCCTGGGTCTCTGCGGGGCCACGGAGAGGAAACGGCCGGTTACATGTCGGCGTATGTTCAGCGCAGACAAAGAGGGAGCGATAGGACACGACGCTTCGTGGAAGGGATTGACGGGCGGTGGGAAAAATATTAATTATAATAAGGAGATGAACCAAAGTAACGGATGTGAGGGGGGGGGGGTGGATGTGATAAGTTATCATCTCAGGGTCGTCTGTGGGTAAACATCCCACCGGATCCTCCCTGGGGCCCTGCGGACGACCTTCTCTATGGAAGGCTATGTTTCCATTCCGAGGCCGGTGTGGCCTTCAGCTGTACATTGTGTGGGGGGGGGGAGTTCCTTTACTGTTGCCGCCAGGCCTATAGACATTAAACATAGCCACGGCTGGATGGTGTCATTAACAGTCACTAAGCACATCCTTTCCCCAGTCTCACACCAACGACTACGACGTCGAAGGAGCTCCGGATACATGCGTGTGATGCATGTGTTGGCTAAGCTTTTGCTATTACACTCGCCTTGCACACGCTGTTCTCTGGGAGCGCATGCATGCAATGCCAAGTGGGATACATTACGTGTGGTTATAAGAAATCTCACTAAGACCAAACAATTGTTTAAGAGCCCCCAAGGCTGTTCCTCTCTGCTGAGTGTCGGAGCAGCGCTGGATTACAGAGCAATACCTCAGACAGCTGGAGAACGACTGGCGCTGCTGAGAGGTTTTAACTCATCTCAAACATCATGATCAGTAATGCAATAATTTCATTATGGCAATTCACTTGATTTGTTTCGAATAATTTTTCGTTGCAAGTAATTCATGGAAAGCTAGGATGTAATGGAATCAACCTCACTCAGGTTTTATAGTACTAGCAATGAGTGACTGGCAGCCTGCCATAGTAGACAACGGGTCTATGAATTAATAAACGAATGAGGACGGCAGAGGATATATAAAAAACTAAGCATTCACAGCCTCATCCTCACCATCCTCACCATCATCACCATCATTGATCACCACCCTGATGATCATCCTCATCACCATCATCATCATCATCATCATCATCATCATCATCATATAATTTCCTGAATAGCATGGAAAGTTGCAACCACATCATCATAAACTGATTTAAGGAAAAAAAACATATAAAAACAGGGCTGGACTTTATGTTTTCAAAATCTGTCAGCTCAGATATGAAGAGTATAAACAGAGAGCCTTGGTAAAGATTACCTCAGAAAGAGATTGACATTTTCCGGGACCTGTTTGAACAACCCCTCAAACTGGTCTCTGGCCCACTGGAAAGGAGGTTCAAGTCACAACGTTACACACATGTCTCTGCAGCGCCAACACATTGGATCAATTGCTGTATTTCATACAGGAGTCCATCGAATAAACACATGAAATAAACAGCATTGGAAAAGAATGAGGTAAATGTGTAAAGCAATGACTGGTGTGATTTTCCCTCCAATGACCCAGCGTCGTAGTGGCTGTGGATTGGTCACCTGCAAAGTGTGCTCGATACGGTGAGGGAAGTTCTTGAGCGTACACAGTGGGATGGCACCGTCGGTGTCGGCCTTGGGTTGTCCGTAGGACTCGGTCAGACGTGGGACCACCACTAGAGTGTGGCCCTTGGTTCCCAGGGTCCCTCCCTCCAGCATGGGCCTCTGGTGCAGCACACAGAGTTTGTCCAGGTGGACCCCTGCTCACAGCAAACACAGCATGCTGCAGGACCTCTCACGACTCAATGGTCATTTAGAGTGGGGCTACCGCGTTCTTCTGATAGCGGGATTATCACACACACGCACACACACACACACACATACACAATCACACGCACACACGCACGCACGCACGCACGCACGCACACACACACACACACACACACACACACACACACACACACACACACATACAGGCAGACACACAGGCAGAAAAATTCAGGCTATATACAATACAGCTATTTTGTGGATGCACACATATAGCATGTCTTTTGAAGCGTGTATGGTTCTGAGGCTGTACCACTCCAAAGCGGTATTCCTGTTTAGTTTCTGCTCTATATCCTCAGCACTCACTGGCCTCCACGTTGTCCAGGGCTGCGACCACGCCGTCCAGACCCCTGAAGAAGGGTCTGTCGTAGACGCGCTCGCTGTCCGGATCCAGCCGGTTCTGGTGGGCCGTGATGTTCACACGGGGGTTCATCTCTCGCACTGCATCCGCCGCCACTGATGACTTCATTTTCTGGGGGGGGCGGGGGGGGGGTGGGGGGGGGGTGGGAGTGCTGTTCATGTCATGATCGGAGAAGGTAGCCAGAACCACGGCGGCCTGAGTGATGTGAACACTGCGCCGTAAGTCATGCACGATATGAAAACAATATCCTGGCTGATCTATCAAGAGAGAGCAGCTGGGCTACAGCGTGCACGTAATCAAGTTCAGGTGGCTGGTAGGACAACTAAATCTTTGACTTATAAACGTGACGATTGCATGACACCAAAAAAAAAGTATTATCATATTATATATATTATTATATATATTATATATTATCTTCTTAATATTTTCCTTTGGGTAATATTGTCAGCCTCAAACCATCCTCTCTTTCTGCTTGCCCTGGTAAAAGGGAGAGAGGCTCTACAATAATGTGCATGCGCGTGCGTGTGTGTGTGTGCGTGCGTGTTGTGTGAAGCATGAGTTGACTGAAACAAGGGACAGTGATCTATAGTGCTTTACGGTGCTTCGCTGCATAAAACAGAACGTAAAGAAGAGAAGAGCGTTGAAGGGAACGGGGGCTTCCTCCCAGGGAGTACTTCTTACTCCGATGTCTTGGGGACGGAACAGGAACTGTCTGTTGAGGTTGGAGCGCTCTATGGAGTCCATGTCTGTGACCGTGATGTGCCCCCCCTCCCCGGCGCCCAGGCCCATGAGGGCAAAGTTCTTCAGCAGCTCGCAGCCTATAGCACCAGCTCCCACCTGCACAGAGACACACAACAGTACAGGAATACAGGGCTATAGGAAAAAAAACACCACTGAATGTTGAGGTGGAGGATTCAACTACAGGGTGAGTTGTCCCTGAACACACTCACGTGCACATGGATGCTCACACGGATGCTCACACACACGCTGGCGCGTGCAGGGGAGCGCGCACGCACACTCGCGCACACACGCATTACATTAACAGGAAACCTCAGAAAGAGTGTTGCAGGTCTCTGTTCACTAACACTAACAGGAAATGCCACATGAATCCAACCGCTTCCTGCATGTGTCAGCAGTCAGCATTTGCCAGCAGCTGAAGCACCGCATTTCAATGCGCAGTACGCCCTCTGTTGGACACCTACTAGAGATGCACCTACCAGGAAATACTTGAGCTTCCCGAGTCTCTCCTGGAATTGGGAGCCAAACACAGCGATCTGGCCGTCATACCTAGAGCCGTCCTAGCGGGATAACGATGACGGTATGTTAGATGTTCATCAAATATCCAACCAGGAAGCAAACTATTGGATGAGTGTCGGTGAAATGTCCAAAATGTTTTACAGGTGAAACGGTGCTGTCACTCAGTTGCTCCTCTTTGTTGTCGACATCTTTGGGAAGACATTCCAGTGCATCAAAATACAGCCACTGTTGGAGTGGGGTAAACTTCCCACTGCAGGCCTGCAGAGGAAATACATAAAACAAGAGTGTTAGAGACATATAGATTTGTCTACAAATGTTGATCCATGCTCAAAAATCATTTACATCTCTATATATATAACCTATATAGCCATTTACAAACAAAATTTGTGTTAAATTTTCTCAATTTGTATATTTATATGCCGTATATACAGTATACAAAAATGAAATGAAATTAAATGAATGAAAAAAATGAAACACAATTTTTCTAAATACATCGAATATTTATCTTCCACATAAAAATACACACATAAAGTTACCTTCAGCACTTCCTGTGCAGCGACTCCTCCCATGAAGGCGTTGAGCGGGGCCAGGTCCCCGCGGGCCGTGCGGGCCAGGAGCAGAACCAGGTCCTCATCCAGGCTCTGCAGCTGGGCCGAAGCGTTCAGCCCCCTCACCGTGTCCAGCAGCGCAGCAGCGTCCGCCTGTCGCCGTGGGGACGGAACACAGCCGAGGGGCGGTCACTTCTATGCAGCACCACGCGGCATACAGTACATTACACTACAGTACACACACATACAGCGCTGTGGGCTAAAGGTTACAGTGGTCTTTGGAGTCGGACCGATGTATGGGTTTGAGGATTTTATCGACCGATATTGGCAGATATATCGGAATCTCTGTATGTGTTTGCCGATATGCGCCGATTTGAAAACCTTAGATAAGTTGATTTATAAAGGTAGATGCGTCCTAATAAATCCTCTACTTTGGACGTTGAACCTCTCAGTTCTTTCATTCAACACATCCACGTAAACATAAACAGCTTTACATCAGGTTCTGTGTGAAGGTAAGTAGCTCTTCCCCGTACGGTTTAGTGGTTCCTTTAGCTCATGATTTTAATAAGATGTTGCTGCGGCCTGAGGCATTTCTGGAGGCTGAGCGGCCAATCCCACGGAGCTGCTCCACCCCCAGCATACCACAATATATGTATCGAAGTCGGCCAATGTATCCATATTTTATAATATCTGTATTTGCATCGGCCCCTAAAATCCAGTATCTGTCGGGCCCTTGTGTTGTTGACCTCCAGCCGAAAGGTACCGGGCAGAAACCCAAAAGCTGTCTACTGAGCAAGATGCCTTACCCCCATTTCCTAAAGAATTGCCTTATGAAATTGCATAAAGCACAAAATTAAAACCCTTTTCCAGATGTGTAGCAACAAATGTTTTGAGCGTCCCCCACTGACCTGAGACGTTGGCCTGGGCAGCCGTTGTTCCTTCTGTACAAACATATGGAGGCCCTGGAAGGCCAGATGCAGGGTCTGGTGCCTTGCCATCTTCCCAAAATCAGATATGACCAGCAACTCAGGGTCCGTTAACGCTTCCTCCAGTGTTTTCTGCGGATGGTGTTTGACATTATTGAAAAAAACCTCCTTTCTTCACCCACAAAGTATTCTTTCGATTTTTCATGGCATGCAGATTAAGAACAGTTTGGATACGTACAAATCTAACTGTCCAGGGCTGTTTGACTTCGGTCGCTACTCCGCCGTGGCCGGTCTCGGTAAAGCCAGACGTGTCGCCGATGGAGAACGAATGGCCATCTGTTAGCAGAGCTCACACATCAATCCTCTCAGCTCACACACATTTCAGGGATATCGTCATTGCGAGCGCCTCGTTGATATTCTTTGCCAATGTGTGTGAATAAAGATGAAAACTTTGAATTGGAACTAAGCTCATCAGTGTAGGTTGTCCCCATCGTTCTTTTGTTTACTGTCCTCTGTACCCCTTTTCTAATCGAGCGCCTAGGTGACACCATGAAGACGTGTATAATGTTGACTCATACTGATGAAGTTGATCTCCTGAGGACCCATGGTGTTGAGCTCTGTCATGCCCCGAACTTCAGAGAAGG